>NC_044907.1:42993372-43319545 GCF_001633185.2 Quercus lobata | reverse complement strand
TTGGATTTTTTAAATAATGGGAATATGTTACCTGAAATTAATCACCCAAACATTGTGCTTATCCCTAAAGTTAAAAATCTTGTGAAAATGTCTGACTTTAGACCAATAAGCCTATGTAATGTGATTTACAAAATTATTTGCAAAGTGTTGGCAAACAGATTGAAACATGTACTCCCTCAAATTATTTCACCCACTCAGAGTGCATTTGTACTGGGGAGGTTGATCACAAACAATGTATTGGTGGCCTTTGAGACACTCCACACTATGCAATCCAGAAAAAAGGGGAAGAAGGGATCCTTAGCATTGAAGTTAGACATCAGCAAGGCATATGACAGGGTTGAGTGGCACTTTCTGCAGAGAATTATGGAAAAGATGGGATTTCTTGTTAGTTGGATAGAAAGGGTGATGAGTTGTGTGACAACACCATCCTTTTCTATTTTGGTGAATGAGAAAACTTATGGTATGATTCATCCATCAAGAGGAATACGTCAAGGGAATCATCTATCATCATATTTATTCTTATTGTGTGCAGGGGGTTTCACTGCCTTCTTGGCTCAAGCAGAATCAGAAGGGAGGATTAAAGGAGTATCCATTTGTAGAGGTGCATCAAAAGTCACTAACCAAATGTTTGCAGATGATTCTTTGCTTTTCTGTCAGGCAACTCAGGCAGTGGGAGAGACTATAGCAGAGATCCTTCGAACTTATGAAAGAGCTTCACGGCAAAGCATAAATTTGGAAAAAGTCTTCAGCTTATTTCAGCAGTAATACTTCAAATAGCCAGAAACAACTGATCTTGGAGATTTTGGGAGTCAAGGAGGTGAATAGAATCGAAACTTATCTTGGCCTACCAACCTTGGTTGGGAGGGCTAAGTATCACACTTGTTCATATTTGAAGGATAGAATATGGAAAAAGCTTCAAGGTTGGAAGGGTTTGATGTTGTCAAGAGCTGGTAAAGAAATTCTCATTAAGGCTGTGACACAATCCATACCCACTTACACAATGAGTGTTTTTCAACTTCCTTTGAAATTATGTTATAAACTGGATGCTTTGTGTGCAAAGTTTTGGTGGGGTCAAATGGGGAATGAACGGAAAATTCATTGGAAGAGTTGGGATAAATTGACAATTTCAAAAAAAGAGGGAGGAATAGGGTTCTGAGACTTACGAGCTTTTAATCTAGTTTTGTTAGCCAAGCAAGAGTGGAGAATGGTTCAATGCAAGGATTCTTTTCTCTATAAATGTTTCAAAGCAAGGTATTTCCCTCGTTCATCATTCCTTCTTGCTAAAGTATCACCAAACTGTTCATATGTTTAGAGAAGTTTGATGGCTGCATAACCCATACTATTATCTAGACATTGTTGGAGGGTGGGAAATGGTCTCTCAATAAATGCTCTCAAAGATAAGTGGATTCCCAACTATCCAACAAATGGAATTTTACACATGGTACATGGAGATGTGGGGGAACTTATGGTTGCTGATCTGATCAACTCGAATTTACATATTTGGAGGAATGAGGAAGTGATGGCTTATTTTCACAAGGAAGAGGCAGATGCTATTTGTCAAATTCCATTGAGCAGAAGGGATGTCAATGATGATATAATTTGGCTGCATAATTCAAAGAGGCTGTTCACAGTTAAGTCGGCTTATCACGTGGTTAGGAAGCTTCTAATTGATGGCAATTGGGTAGGAACTTCAGGGGGATGTGCTGAAAGGAAGTTGTGGACCGCAATATGGAAGCTTAAGCTTCCAAACAAAATAAAATTTTTTGGATGGCGGGCTTGTAATGACATACTGTCGACTGCAATGAATCTGACCAGAAGGAAAATTATCAAGGAAAGCAACTGCCTTTTATGTATGAGAGAGTTGGAATCAACGGTCCATGCCTTATGGGATTGTGTTGCGGTTCAGGATATATGGACTGGCAGCATCAGAAAATTGCAGAAATGGAGTGTACATGGACAAGCAGATATGAAGCAGCTGATGGAAGCTTTGTTGGAGCGCCTAACGTTGGATGAATGGGATCTGTTTTGGGCTCAAGCATGGTTCATATGGAACCAGAGAAACTGTGTGGTGCATGGAGGCAAATTGAAGGAACTGAGCAGTCTTACTAAGAGAGCGAAGGAGTTTGCTGATGAATTTAAACAAGCCCAAGATCATTTAGCTGTTCAGAATAGACAGCAAGTTAGTGGGGATGTTTGGCAACCTCCATCAACAGCGGAATACAAATTAAATTTTGATGCAGTAATTTTTTCCGGCTTGGACAGATTTGGTTTTGGTGCTATTGTTCGAAATGAAAAGGGTCAAGTCATGGCTACTATATCTGCTAGTGGACCGAGGGTGAATACAAGTGATGAGGCTGAATTGCTTGCTTGTTGTAGAGCTATTGAATTTGCCATTGATGTTGGGTTCTCAAGGTTGATAATTAAGGGAGATAACAGTAATGTAATCCAAGCCATTTCTTCTCCTTTACAAAATTTTTCACTGTTTGGGAATGTTGTTAATGATATTAGGTACCTGCTTTGTGGATTACGGTGGGTTAGAGTTGGCTGTATTAGGAGAGGAGCAAATAAGGTGGCACATGTTCTAGCTCAATATGCTAGGAATACATTAGATGAGGATATGTATTGGATGGAGGACTCTCTCCCACCAGCCTTAGAAGCCTTGTATCATGATTGTTTATCTCTTTGAATGAATGAATATTTCCCCTTCTAAAAAAAAAAAAAAAAAAAAAACCCTAACTAATGCAAAGCCTTCTGAAGAGCCTAACTCTAAGGCTAAAACGGTTTATATTCTTCCATTCAAGAGGAATCATAAGAAAGAGTATAAGGTTAATATGGATAAACAAGGGTAAAAAAATTTGAAGATGAGATTCATGTCTAGTCATCCACCTTGAAAGCGTAGCCAATTTATGTCCAGTCACTATACCGTTGTCTCATGTTTTTGTGAAATTCCCAAGCTATTAAATGTCGTGAGGGCTTAGGCTATGGACGCATCTTTACTGAATTTTCCAATTATAATAGGTCCAAGTGTAAAACCATGAGGTTAGCCTTGAATAAAGAGTCTATAAGTTGATATGATGACAGAAAATCTTTTGGCTTTTACTGCCTCAATTTCTAGTGGAATAAGTCTAGTGAGAATAACTATGACGAATCATCCAAAGAAGAATTAGACAATGATGTTGACCACCGAACAACTTATGATAAACTTCTTAGTACATTCTTTCAACCATATAAAACATTGAGGCAGACCTGTAAAAAGCTAAAAGAGGTTGAACATGAAAAGGAGTTATTAGTGGTAAAAGTTAAATGAAGCCAATAAGTTGGTTGGAAATTATAAACATCAAAATGTCCCTCAGGTAGATAAAATCAAAATTTTAGAGAGTGAACTAGAAGTCTAGGACTCAACTGGAGAGTTGTCTAGTACTAAGCTTGATAATGTGCTTAGTTCTCAAAAGCCAAGTTTTGACAAAACTATCTAGGGCTATATTGATGTAAGATCATCTAACCCCACTCCCATAAACAAAATTGTGTTTGTGCCCCTAGTTGATAGGAGTGAGAAAAAGGCTAGTTTAGTTAGGATAGATAAGGGTAACATACCTATATATGAAGTTTAAGTTACAAAACCCATGTCTATAGATCCCCTCTTATGCAACAAAGATAAATTTAAGTTTGTGCCTACCTATCACTATTGTGGTGTTATTAGTCATAATAGGCCAAATAGTTTTTAGCTTTTGTTTTAGTTAGCATTCCTCTCTAGACCTCCACCTAGGAAGCTGTGGTGGGCCTTTTATTTTTTATTTTTGGGTTGGACTGCTTCCTGCCGCATTGTGGCCCACTAAGTTTGGGGTAGGAGAGTTGGGATTGGCTTGATTGAAACCCACCTCAAGCTAGCTTGTGCGCAAGCTAGGATCCCTTCACCAAGATCTTGACCACTCGATTACGACAGAGGACACTGTTACAAAAATGTTATGACAGGAGGCACATAATATGACAAGGATATATCTACTGCCAGTAAAAGATAACACTTAAACCATTTTCCTAACAAGAAAAAACACGACTATGTGAATATAGCAAAAGTAAGATTAACGCTTAATCAATCACAATAACAGAAGGGAAGGGGAATTTTTCTACTGTACTTAGTTCCTCAGTAGATTAAGTCTAAGAAGGGAACCAGTCTCCAATGTGAGCAATCTCACAGGAAAATCCTACCATAGAAATTGCTTACTTTGAAAGAATGGACCAAAATGGTTTAATCTCAAGTCCTTTAACTTGTCAGAGAGTAGGCTATTGAGAGGGAGAGAAGCGAATAACCTATTGGTGCATGCCTTATCACACTCTTGTTTTCTCACTTTTCTTTTTTTACACTCTCTATTTCTTTTGTTGTTTTCTTGCTTGCTGTTTTCTCACTTATTTCTTCTTACTGCTTACCCTTCCATCCTCCTTCTATTGCCCTTTTCCGTGCATAGCCAAGACCCTTTTATACTGCCTACCATGATGGGTTTTACTGTTTTACCCCTTAACTACTTTTAGCTTAGTGTGGGTGTCCTTCCAGGGCCACCCACTGGTCTGCCAGCAACTCAGTCAGCACCACTATCCTGCGCTGGCTGCACCACGTCCCATTCCCAGACAAAAGGAGTTTTTGTTTTATTTTCTTACTTTCTGCACTGGGCATTATCTCTTATTAGTTTTGTACAGCACCAAGATCCCCAGACCTATATGGGCCTGGGGCTCAGGCCCAATGGTACGGCCCCATCGCCCTAAGCCCTTCTTGAAATTGCCTTCATAAAGAACGAGTTTTGGGCCTCGGATCCTGAACTGTGCTCGACATAAAACTTCCCGAACAGTCAGATAAACCTTGTCCGGGCAAACCATGGGATGCTCGGGGAAAATCATTACCGAGCAAATTCGCCTAAGTTGGAACCAAGTTCCAAGGCCATAATTGTTACATTCCACTCTCACCTAAACACCCACTTAAAACAGATAATATTGGACCTTCAATTGCACTAGTGATGGCAGTAATCATGATCTCCCCACTAACCTAAGCTATAAATAGAAGAAGTTGGGGAAGATGAAGGGGTTCAGAAAAAAGAGAGAAAAAATAGTCATTAAGGAAGAGAGGAGGAACATTACTTTGAGTCTCTGTGCTGAGAACGACCTAAAGTAGGAAATCTTGAAGCCTACTTTATAAATAAATTGTGAGCCAAAGTGAGTTCGAGCCCAACAATCTCATTTCAGGCACGCACAATTGACGCCCACCGTGGGGCTCTCCTACGAAATTGTGGTTCGACGGAGACTCAAACAAGGGAAATGTCTGAGGGGCGTTCGAGAGGGCGTGCCCCGAGCGGTTCCGTAGGATCTTCTCGAGGATCGACGTGGCGGGAGAGAAGGCAGAAAGGGCGCGAGGATAGGGAGTGCCTCTAAGGAGAAGAAAGGTTTGGCCTGGGAGAAGGGTCGAATTAGACCCGCCGAACGGTGTCAGGTGTCTCAGCACACAGGCAGTATGATGATAGAGACCGAGAGCTGGAGCGGTTGCGAAGACTGGTAATGGATCTAGAACTGGAAGCAAGGGGTCGACGCCAAGAAAGGGACCGCAACCACCGGCAAAGGAGAAATGATAGCACGAGAAATTGGGGCGAGGAGGGTTCTAGCCAATCCGGTACACAACGATTCCAAAACCGATCACCCTCTCAAGAATCACACCGGCGTAGGAATCACTCATGCTCCCGAGAGACACGTCATCACCGGAACCGTTCACGATCGCATGGATACGATGACTAAGGATCGGATTCACCGGAGGAACGGCAACCCCACAATGCTGCCATGGACGCCATGAGCCGAGCCCTACGAAGGGCTGCTCGGTCACCATTCTCCGACGAGATTGAACGGGCCCCTATGCCGAGTAGATTTACACGACCGCCATTCAACTCCTACGATGGGAAGACGGACCCGGTGGAGCATGTCAGTTATTATATCCACATGATGTCCTTGCATGCACACAATGATGCGTTGATGTGTAAGGTATTCCCCTCTAGTCTCGGCTCCATGGCCCTGAGATGGTTCAATGGGTTACGAAAAGGCGCCATTCGTAGCTTTGCCGAGCTGATCCAAGAGTTCGGCAGTAGATTCGTGACATGCAGCCGAGTGCCGCAGCCGGTGGATGCGCTACTTTCCATAAAGATGAGGGTTGGAGAAACCCTTTAGAGTTATGCCAGTCGGTACTGGGAACTCAACAACGAGATTGGTGGAGGAAATGAGAAGATTGCGGCAAGCACCTTCAGGATGGGGCTCCTCGAAGACTCTGAATTACAGGAGTCATTGACGAAAAGACCTCCCGAGGATATGAGGCAACTTATGAGACGCATTGAGGAGTACAAACGCCTGGAAGATGATCGGCTGTAGAATAAGGGGAAAGCACCATTACTCGGGAGATCTCGGCAGGGCATTATGCCGGCAATACCAAAAAAAGACTTCACGATGCAGGAACCAGAGATGCAAATTGAAGGAGTTAATGTGGTGTTCAAAGAGCCTGTGCACAAAATCCTAGATCGGATTAAGAACGAATCGTTCTTCAGGTGGCCAAACAAAATGGGGGGTGACCCATCTCGGAGGAACCAAAACCTGTATTGCACATACCATAGGGACAAAAGGCACACCACCGAGCAGTGTCGGGTACTAAAAGATCATCTAGGGCAGCTAGTAAAAGTAGGGTATCTGAAAGAGTTTGTAGTGGACTCCGCTGACCGAGAAGCTGGCCAGGGTGTTCAACAGAAAAGAAATTCCCTCCTGCCACTGTTGGGAGTGATAGAAGTCATCCACGCTGCCCCGAGAGGTACGGCAGCAGCTAAAAGGGTATTGACAGTGGCTTGCACGGAAAGAGATTCACCCGAGAAGAGGATGAAAGTTGATTGGCTAACCATCTCGTTTGGTGAAGAAGATTTGGAAGGGACGATCCAACCTCATGATGATGCATTGGTAGTAACAGCTCGGATAAGCGGGTTCTTGGTGACAAGAGTGATGATAGACCAAGGAAGCGGGGCCGACGTTATGTACCTGGACCTGTTCGAAGGGCTCGGATTTAAGAGTCAGGATTTGGCGAAGTATGACACGTCGCTGGTCTCATTTGACGGGAGAGTCGTGATTCCCGAAGGTCAGATTTCTCTCTCGGTGGACATGGAAGGCAAGGAAGTAATAGTGACCTTCATAGTAGTCCGATCATTCTCACCATACACTGCAATCCTAGGAAGGCTGTGGATTCATGTAATGAAGGCCGTTCCGTCCACCCTGCACGTGAAAGTAAAATTTTCCACCGAGTATGGAGTCGCCGTGGTGAGAGGGAACCAACGAGTGGCTAGGCAATGTCTTGTCGCCGCGGTCAGGTGGAAAAGTGAACAGCTCGGACAAGCGGAGGAGACCGAAAGAGAAACTTTATAGTAATTACAGAAGCCCCGAGGGGAAACGGGGGCAGACGTTGCCGAGGAGGTTTTGAAGGTTAGAATTTTTTCAGATACTGACAGGTATTTCCAGATAGGTACAAGCATGAATGACCGAGAAAAGGTAGAGATGCTGTTGTTCCTTTTGCAGAACGTAGATGTTTTTGCTTGGAGCCCGTATGAAGTGCCCGGCGTAGATCCCGAGTTCATTATCCACAAGCTTAACGTGGACCCATCATTCCCCCCGGAAAAGCAAAAACCGAGAAGAGCATTGAAAGAGCATGTTGACGCGGTGAACTTGGAAGTCTAGAGGCTGAAGGAAGCAGGAGTGATAAGAGAAATATTCTTCCCGAGATGGTTAGCGAATACAGTGGTAGCGAAGAAAAAGAACAGTAAATGGAGAGTTTGTGTGGATTTCACAGACTTGAACAAGGCATGTCCTAAAGATTCGTTCCCAATGCCTAAGATTGACCAACTAGTAGACGCCACGTATTGGCACCCGAGGATGAGCTTCTTGGATGCTTTCTAGGGATACCACCAGATTGCCTTGGCGCCCGAGGATCGAGAAAAGACAGCATTTATCTCCCCGAGTGCAAACTATCACTACGAAGTCATGCCGTTTGGATTGAAGAACGCTGGAGCCACATACCAACGGATGATGACGAGGATGTTCCAAGGAAAAATTGGGTGCACGGTTGAAATATACATTAACGACATGGTGGTAAAAAGCAGAAAGGAGTCATAACATACGGAAAACCTCTAGGGAATATTTGAGATACTTCGGCGGCATAAGTTGCGCTTGAACGCCGAGAAGTGTACTTTCGGTGTGGGGGCTGGTAAGTTCTTGGGTTATCTGATTTCTACTCGGAGGATAGAGGCCAATCCAGACCAGATAGAGGCCGTGAATCGCCTCAGACCGCCAAGCAATCCCAAGGAAGTGCAAGTGCTAACCGGGATGTTAGCCGCCCTAAACCGATTCATCTCCAAATTCGCTGATCGCTGCAGACCGTTTTATCAACTTCTGAAGAAGTGGAAAGGGTTTCATTGGGACAAGGGATATGATGAGGCTTTTCGAGAGCTGAAGGAATACTTGGCAAAAGCGCCCATGTTAACGGCCCCGGAACCCGGGGAGGATTTGTTTATGTACCTCTCAGTGACTGACCATGCCATAAGTGCTGTGTTACTAAGGGACCAAGGAGTACAGATGCCAGTGTATTACATAAGCAAAACCTTAGTAGATTCCGAGATGAAGTACCTGCCCCTGGAGAAGTTAGTTTTAGCACTGGTACACGCCACTAGGAAGTTGCCACATTATTTTCAGGCTCATACGGTGTTTGTCCTCACCGAGTATCCCCTGCAGTCGTTGTTAAAAAGATCGGACTTCACGGGCTGAATTGCCAAATGGGGGACTCGGTTGGGTTCGTTCGACATAAGGTACCGACCGCGAAGCTCGGTGAAGGGACAGGTTCTTGCTGATTTCATCGCAGAATTCACCCTTAAGAACGATGGGAAGATAATCTGTAATGCAGAAAGTCGTCCGTGGAAAGTATTTGTAGACGGCGCTTCGAATGCTATGGGGGCCGGAGCTGGTATTGTCATAATCACCCCAGAGGGCATACGACTAGAACACTCCTTCAGATTGGGATTTAAAGCCTCAAACAACGAAGCCAAGTACGAGGCCCTTCTGGCCGGGTTGAGGGCCGTATTGCATTTGGGTGCAAAGGATGTTGAGATTTATTCAGACTCTCGGCTGGTCGTTTATCTAATCGTAGGAAGCTTCGAAGCTCGGGACTCTCGGATGAAAGCCTATTTAAGTGCAGCTAAGCAGATTATTGGCCAATTCGGGACAGTGAAGGTGGCCCAGGTAAGTCGGGCGCAAAACAGACATGCCGACTCGCTCGCCACGTTGGCTTCATCCGCTACCAAGGATACACCACGGCCAGTCAAAATAGAGCTTATAAGGGAGCCAAGCATCAGTGTAAAGAGTGATTATGACCAGGCCAGGGTGGAGGTTGCCAAGGTGAAAGTGGCCAATCCGTGCTGGATGAACCTGATCATAGATTTCCTTGCCGAGGATAAAGTTCTGGACGATGAAAACGAGGCCAAAAAGATTCGTCGGGTGGCTCCCCGGTACTGGCTATCTTCAGATCGCAAACTGTACCGAAGGTCTTTCACAGGCCCCTACCTTTAATGCCTACATCCCAAGATCCCCAGACCCATATGGGCCCGGGGCTTAGGCCCAATGGTATGGCCCCATCGCCCTAAGCCCTTCTTGAAACTGCCTTCATAAAGAACGAGTTTTGGGCCTCGGATCTTGAACTGTGCTCGGCATAAAACTTCCCGAACAGTCAGATAAACCTTGTCTAGGCAAACCATGGGATGCTTGGGGAACATCATTATCGAGCAAATTCGCCTGAGTTGGAACCAAGTTCCAAGGCCATAATTGTTACATTCCACTCTCACCTAAACACTCACTTAAAATAGATAATATTGGACCTTCAATTGCACTAGCGATGGCAGTAATCATGATCTCCCCACTAACCTAAGCTATAAATAGAAGAAGTTGGAGAAGATGAAGGGGTTCAGAAAAAAGAGAGAAAAAATAGTCATTAAGGAAGAGAGGAGGAATATTACTTTGAGTCTCTGTGCCGAGAACGACCCAAAGTTGGAAATCCTGAAGCCCACTCTATAAATAAATTGTGAGCCCAAGTGAGTTCGAGCCTAACAGTCTTATTTCAGGCGCCTACAAGTTCCTATGGCATGCACCTAGTGACTCCAGCTTATCTTTCCCCCTTTTATGCGGTATGTCATCTCAGCAGGATACTTCTCTCCCAAAAGAGCTTTGAGCAAGAATCATAGAATAGACTTTCACCTTCTCCCCACCGCCAGACCATATCCTCTCTTACCTCTAACCCATGGCCTACTATGCTTGTAATGGCTGGGTATAAGTGGGTGGTGCCTGAGCCTTGTACGTGCTCTACTCCCATGTGAATCTGTTGCTTTTTTTTTTAACCCTTTGTGGTGTGAAAGAGTCACTGGATCTTCATTCTCTGCATCTTGTTTCTTCCTTGGGCTGGGCTTTGCTTCGGGTATGGGTCTTTCCTTCTTCAATCCAGCCCCTACCTTCTTTGTGGGTCGGTTGACACTTCTGCCATGCCACTCCATTGCTTCTGCCATGTTATTTTGTGCTTGCTTGGCCTCATTTTAGCCTACCACATACTTTTCCTTTACTTAATTTAGTTGCCCAGTACTTTTACTGGGCCTATTCTCATACTATCTTGGGCTTCCTTGGCCCATTTCATCACTTTGGACATCCTTAGCCTGCTTCATTTCTTTAGGCATCCTTAGCCCATTCCATTACTATATTCCCATGAGTTTTTGCTAAATCTTTCGGGCTTCCCTGGCCCAATTACCATACTATTTGTTAATTCCTTCCTTTAGGCTTTTTCGGCCCATTTTTGCTTGCTTTCCATTTCTTATTATACCCATGGGTTTCCTACTCCTTCCTCTGGGCTTCCTTGGGCCCGTTTACTTTCTTTGTGTCCTTTTTGTTATTTTATAGGCTTGTGGACCATTATTCCTGCTATTCGGGTTTAATGGTTTTTCTTACCTTATTAACTCTCCTTTCCCCATCCTTTTATATTGTTGGGCTTTTTCTTATTATTGGGCCTTTTTACCAAAGTGGGCATCAACAGAAGCAAAGTAGCCCTAAGACTACTTATTTTTGTCATCATTGTGGTGGCACTAGACACACTCGTCAAACTTGTTTTAAATTAAAATCTAAGTAACGTGTGTCTAGCCTATATCACAAGATCATGTACCACTGTTCCGCTAGTTGTTTAAAGCTTTGAGCTTGTTCAATCAATTCCAAAGGAATGTGAATCACTCTCAGCCAGTCCACAAAAGCTTTAGGACCAATGTCTTCCCACCTTCACAACCTAAGACTCGTGTTGTAAGGGTGAGAAAGGATTCCAAAAATGAGTATCATTTTCGCTTCTTTGTTTCAATACTTCCTATATGCTATAGGACAAATTTCTTTGACTCCTTAATCTGCATAGCATCATCCCAACAGTATGTACATTATTGCATGCTGTAATCCATTGCATTTCATATTTTGAATTAATTTTAACCTTGTATTTGTTTTGTTGTTAAAAATATTAAAATTAAAATGTGTAAGGTTGAATTTAATCAACCATCTTGTTGGCTTTATTCCATACCAAATTTGCTTGTATTTCAGAATTTAGTAACCCTGTATTTAGGTGGGTTTGTTGTAAGGTTAGTGAGTGAGATAGAGTGTTGAAATGCTCAAGAGTGTGCAAGAAAACAGAGTCTCGCGGCTGGATCTCGCGGGTGACTCGTGGCTGCAAGCTGCCAGAAGCAGCACACGTGCCAAGCATGCCAGAAGTTGAAGCGTCATGCTAGCTGGAGCACTACAAGACAAAATAGGATAACTGGCCGTTCTGTTATCTCGCGGCTGGATCTCGCAACTTAGTCAAGCCGCGAGCTAGCCCTGTTTTGAAAAACCTGACTCTTCACATTCCATTCTCACCCTAGTATAAATACCCCTTATACCCATAAAAGAAAGAGAGCTTCCAGAGAAAATTTTGAGAGAGAAACCCTAGAGTAAAGCAAGATTGATTCATCTACAATCTTTACATAAGAGTCTCTTCAAATTCCTCAACTCTCTTCCTCTCCATTGTCAAACCCTTGAGAGGTCTTTTACCAAAACCTGTTCTCACCATATCCATTACTGTGAGAGGGCTGTTTGGTGTTCTGGGAAGCAGTTAGGAAGGAACCAATCTACATTGGTTGATGCTATGGTCAAGTAGCGGAATCCGGGAAGTTAGAAAAGAAATAGGTTCGGCGTAACCTCGTTGGAGCAAGAAGCTTAGAGGGCTTAGGTACACTGAGTAGATTAGGCTTGGAGGGTCTATTGCTGTTCATGTATCCCAACTACATTGTCTAGTAGGTTACTTACCGCTTGGAGGGCGGCGGAGAGGTTTTACGCCGAGGGCTTCGGTTTCCTCTTCGATAACACATCGAGTGTTGTCATTGTGTTTGCATCTTCCTTTCCTTTTATCATTGCCTTTTATTATCTGCTGTGATTGTGATTTTAATTGGCTTAGATTGTTTACCAATTTTGTTTATAGCTTTTGTTCATTTTCCGCACACTAGTTGTTTGTCATAAAGCTTGAATTGGTTATTTTGTAATTGGGGGCCTAAACGTTCAAGAGTGTTTTATATACTATTTGAACTTTCAATTGGTATCAAAGCGGGTACACTTATAGTGGTTTTATTACCATAGTGTGATCCTTGACTCCCTATTGAGATGGATCAGTCTCAATCCCTAAATGCACCTCCATATTTTGATGGTAGTAATTATGCTTTTTGGAAGGTTCACATGAGAGCTTTTCTATGTTCCAGTTTGGGATGCTGTTGATATAGGTTGGACTAGGCCTGAAGAAGCCAAATCCATGTGGGATAAGGCAGCACTCGCTGCATCTAATGCTAACAGTAAAGCACTTAATGCAATTTTCTATGGTGTGTCTCTAGATGAGTTTCATAGAATTTCTCACATTACCGTTGCCAAAGAAGCATGGAAGATATTGGAGACTACCTACGAAGAAACGAAGAAAGTGAAAGATACCAAGCTATAGATGCTGACCACTCGGTTTGAGGAACTAAAAATGAGTGAGGATGAGTCCTTTGACTCTTTCTACAGCAAGCTGAATGAGGTGGTTGTAAGCAAGTTCAATTTGGGAGAGAAAACGGAGGATTCTAAAATTTTAAGGAAGATCCTTCGATCATTGCCAGAAAGTTTTCGTGCTAAAGTGACAGCGATTGAAGAAAGTAAGGACCTTGACGACATCAAAGTCCAAGAGCTGGTTGGTTCTCTTCAGACTTATGAAATGTCACTGCCCAATCAACGGAAGAGCAAATCTCTTGCTCTTAAGACCATTAATGAGAAGGTGGAGGTCCATGACTCATCGGATGAAGATGTAGTTGACAAAGATGTTGCATACCTTGTAAAAAATTTTCGAAAATTCTTGAAATTCAAGAATAATGGCAAATTTGGTGGTAAAGGGAAATTCCAAAGTTCAGAAAGGGAGAAAAGGGAATCCAAAAAGAAAGATGGAAAAGAATCCCAATCTACACAAGGTGTCACTTGTTTTGAATGCAACGGGCATGGACACTTTAAGAAAGAATGTTCGAATTATTCGAAATCAAAAGGCAAAGTGTATGCCACAACATTAAGTGACTCGGATTCATCCGACTCAGATTTTGAGGAAAGCTGTTATGGAGAAGGGAATTATTCAGCTTTTATGACTATTGCCCATGTTGAGTCTTCAAACGAGTTGAATCTGCTTGTACAAGAGCTTGGAGTACATAGTGATGAAGAATCATTTGGAGTTGTTGAGGAATCAGATGCAAAAGAAGATGAAAACACAGCCAATCTTCAAGAAAATTATAACTCACTCCTGGAGAGGTTGGGTGAGTACACAAGAGTGGCCAAGGCAGCTGTAAAAAAGATGAAGAAGGCAGAGGAGGACTATAAAAGTCTTCTAATTCGCTATAAGGAGGCCAAATGTGAGATAGAAACACTGAATGGTGAGCTGTCAGAAGCCTACATAAAAGTGAGATTTCTTAAGCAAGAGGTTGTGCAAGCAAATGCCAAGATAGAGAGGGTCTCCACCAAGAAGTTCGATGATGTTATTTCATCTCAAAAGCATTTTTCAAACAAATCCGGGTTGGGATATACCGGAGGGAGTAGCTCATCTGGCAATGTCACAAAAGAAGTGAAGTTTATAAAGGCCAAAAAGTTAGTTGAAGTTGGCTCTACTACTGAGAAGCCCAAGATAGAGGAGAAGAGGAATGTGGAGAATCAACGGATGGTAAACAACCCCCGTAATCAATCTGTAGGAAGGTTCGAATCCCGAGCTAAGTCTCGTCCACGATCACAAAGAGGTCTTAGATCGAACTATGTGTGTCATCATTGTGGACTTAAAGGGCATACTCGGCCAAATTGTCAAAAGTTGAGAGCAATGAATAATGCAACTGCTCCAAGGTCATGAGGACCTAGAAATGACAGGAGAAATTGGGCTGGTGAACCATCAAGGGATCAAAGTGGTGATCCCGGAATGATGGACGTGATGAAGATGATTGGTGCTTTCACCAATTGCTTGGAAAGCTTCACACGAAGGTTTGAAAGTCCTAACTCTCGTACCCAATCCTATAAGGAAATCACCCCAAACGCAAGTGACGTGCGGGTGAAAAAGGGTACTCATGCATAAGCATTACAACATGTCCATGCATTAAATACTTCCTATGCTTTGTGACTTGGTTTGATTGTTTGCTTTTTAATTGTGATTGGTTGAAATTTGTTTGTTTGTTTTTGCAATCTATCATTTATTTCTTTTTGTTGATTTTGATCAATCCTTTTTCTTCTTTTATGACAAAAATCCAAAACCTCATAAAAAGTAGAAAATCAAAAAGTTTGATCGACACTGTTGAGTTTTTGTCTCAAAACTTGTTTTGCCTTGTACCTTTGTGCTAATGGATTTGTGCATTTATGAGCGTAGCTTGTCTCTATGCACTCTTATCACTGTGGAAGAAATCTTGAAATCTATGCGACTGTTGTAAATAGATCTCCAAACTTGTCATGAATGATTAGTGAATGGTTATGTTGATCTTGAGACATGCATAGACTTGTGCCTATATATCTTCCCACTCTTTATTGTTTTTTTTTTGTTAAAAAGAGCTCACCAAATGTAAATCTCCAAATGAAAAGAGATTTTGAGCTGTAAAAGCCTGTCGCACATACTAGTATTCGACTAGGAAAAAGGGAAAGCGACCAAAAATTAAAGTGAATGATTATTTTAAAAGCCAAAGGCTATCTTATCAAGGTGAAATATCAAATATCACTCTCATAATGAGAGGTTATTGTCTCAAAAGGATCAAAAAGATCAAATGTTATGATTAAAAATGGAGTCAAATGTAAAGCTCCATATTATGTATTCAAGTCTTGTGGGAGGTCATATATGTATACTTCTATAATTGAGAAGGGTCACATGATCTAGTGCTAATTGTGTATGCCTTGGTTGAATTGATCATTGAAGCTTCACATTAGACTAGGGACTATCTCATTGTTGATACCCACACACAACACACAAGTTTATGTTCAATGAATGCCATATTCATTTGTGTGATTGTACTTGATGAAATGTGTTTTCACATGCTCAATCTTTGTTGATTCAAACACAAAAAGATTTTTGAGTGTTTCAGTTGTTTTTGAAAAGTATTTTGTTTTCTCAAAATCTGAAAATTTCAAAAACAGTGTTGCCCTGTTTTGGCGACTCAGTCACGGGTGAGTCAAGTCGCATGCCACAGTCGCGAGATCGCGGGTCAGTTTTGGCAACTTATTCGCGAGTGGAAGGTCCAGTCGCGAGGGGTACACAGAGATTTTCGCTATTCAGCTCGCGACTCCCTCGCGAGTGAGACTTCCAGTCGCGAAAAACACTTAATAAATTTTTCAAATTTTTTGTTTTGAAGTGTTTTGGAGGGTTATTTTGGCGGCTTTCGGGCGACTTACCTCAGCGACGAAAAACGCGTGTTTTGCACAGTAAAGGTAGTTTTTAAAATCTTTTTCAGTCTTCCCTCGAACTTTTTATGACTGTTCATTTTCTCTCTCAACTGTCTCCTTCCTAAACGCTCCGTATAACCCACTTCAAACTCCATTGTTGCTTCATTTCAACTCAAAATCTTCAAGAAAAAGGTATGGGTTTTCTTTCTCACACTCTTTATTTCTTGTTTTTGTGCTTTTCCTTGTTGATTATTTGCATTTTTTTTTTTTCTGATTTGAGTTGGGATTGTATTTCGACTGTTGTTCTCTGTTCGTGCTTAACTAGTAGTGGCTATTTTTTTAACTTGTTTAAGTTGCTGGTTTTGGTACGTTCTTCATGTTTGGTAATGAGAAAATGTTGGTCAATGTATAAGCGGGGCCTGGTTAATTTTAATAAGTAATAAGACTTTTATTCAACAAGAAATATGCAAACAACCATTACAAGTGTTCATGATGGTGAACACAAAAAACAGCAAACAAAAACAATTGAAAACAGAATAAGAGAAGCAACTTAAGTGGCACTACTAAGGGTAGAAAAGAACTCCAAAGTAGAAGAATAGTTTGAATAACCCCAACACTTAGCCCATTCAAAAAGAGTATTTCAGCTGAGCGCTTGTAACTGATCAAGCATTCTCTCCAGGCCCTCAAAAGAGCGCCGGTTTCTTTCCAACCAAACAACCCACATCAAACAACTAGGAACCATATTCCATACGTTCGAAGCATATTTTCCCAACCAATTACTCCAACAAGACACCAAACTCACCACAGAACCTGGCATGACCCATTGAATCCCAAAAACTTGTAACATTTGCACCCACAAAGTATAAGCTACCGAACACTGAATGAGAAGATGGTCCACAGATTCCACAAAATAGCAGCACATACAACACCTATTAGCCAAATGGAGGCCCCAGAGATTATCCAAGGTAAGGATCTGGCCATGTGCTACGGTACACAATAAGAAAGCCACCCTTTTAGGCACCTTGACTTTCTAAATCCCCTTCCATGGGATGTAAGAAGGAGCTGAACCCTTGATCTTATGATAGAATGACCGAGTATCAAACTTACCATTCCTATTAAGACACCAATGGGGTCTATCCCACCCAAAACCTTATGGGATCCGAGACTGAATGAGTTCTAAGAAAGAGAAGGCAGCCTCAAATTCCCTCTCATGAAAATTCCTATAAAATCTCACATTCCAACATCTACTACTCCCATCCTCCTGCTGATCCAACAAGTCAAAAATACAGGCTTCCTTGTCACTAGAACATGCAAATAATTGAGGATAGAGCATTTTAAGAGAGAAATCCCCAACCCACCTATCATGCAAAAAATGAATACAGGAACCATCACCAACCACAAAGGCTAAGTATTTGGAGAACCTCTCACAACTGACATTAATACCACTCAAAAGGCCACACCCATGTGCCCTTCTACAATCTTTAGTATTCCACCCCCCTTGATCCTCGCCATATTTGGTGGCAATAACCCTCCGCCAAAGACTAGTTCCTTCTTGGCCAAACCTCCATAACCATTTCCCTAATAGAGCTTGGTT
This sequence comes from Quercus lobata, assembly GCF_001633185.2. Taxonomy (NCBI): domain Eukaryota; kingdom Viridiplantae; phylum Streptophyta; class Magnoliopsida; order Fagales; family Fagaceae; genus Quercus; species Quercus lobata. Next base: position 43,301,943 of record NC_044907.1, on the reverse strand, counting down.
GAAGTGACCTAACTTCCTAACCCCCAAACCACCCATCTCTAAAGGTGAACACACCTTCTCCCAAGCCACCAAAGAATGTTTAAAACACTCTTCTAAAGACCCCCACAAGAATTTCGTCTGAATACGCTCCAATCTGTCAGCCACAGCTACAGGGATGGTAAATAAGGATAAATAGTATGTGGGAAGACTAGAGAAGGTACTCTTCAAGAGAGTAAGCCTACCACCCTTAGACAAATATAGACACTTCCAACCAGCCAGCTTCTTCTCCATTTTCTCCAAAATGGGGTTCCAAATGGAGGCAGTCTTGTACAAGGTGCCCAAAGGCATGCCCAAATATTTCATGGGCAGGCTACCCACCCTACAACTGAGAATATTAGCCAAAGCATCAATATTACCAACCTCGCCCACTGGGACAATCTCACTCTTCCTCACATTGACCTTTAAACCAATAAAGGCTTAGAAGCAAGACAAAGCCAGTCAAATAACCAACAGCTGATCTCTAGAGGCATCACAGAACAGAATAGTATCATTTGCAAAAAGCAGATGAGATATGTGAACCTCGATAGAGTTCACTGGTCCCACATGAAAGCCACGAAGCAGACCACTATCCTTGGTTTTCTTAAGGATCCGAGATAAAACTTCCATAACCAAGAGGAAACGAAGAGGGGATAGAGGATCTCCTTGTCTCAACCCACGAGAGCTTCTAAAAAAGCCTACCGGGGAACCATTCACAAGAACTGAGAATCGAATAGTAGAAATGCAAGCCTTAATTCACTCCCTCCACTTCAACCCAAAGCCCATCCTATTCAACAAATAAAGTAGGGAATCCCAATTAACATGATCGTAAGCTTTTTCTATATCCAGCTTACAAACTACACCCGGGGAATGACACTTCAATCTACTATCTAGGCACTCATTCGCAATTAACACTGAGTCCAAAATTTGTCTTCCACCAACAAAGGAATTTTGGGTCTTCAAGATCAAACTGTCTAAAACCACCCTCAACCTATTCACCAACACCTTAGACAGCAACTTGTAAAAACTGCCCACCAAACTATTAGGCCGAAAATCCTTAATATTGACAGGATCGGATTTCTTAGGAATAAGAGTGAGGAAAGAAGCATTAAGAGACTTTTCAAAAACTGAATACCTATGAAAATGCTTGAAAATAGCCATCACATCATCCTCCACCACCCTCCAACATTTATGAAAAAATGCCATTGTGAACCTATTCGGGCCAGGAGCTTTATCCCCCTCCATCTCTGCCAGCGCTTGGGAGAATTCTTCTTTTGAAAACTCCCCCTCAAGGGACAACCTATCATCCTCCCCAATACTAGCAAAATCCAACCCATCCACAGTTGGACGCCACATGTCCGTTCTGTATAAAGTTCCTGATAAAATTGGATCACCTGAGCCTACACAATAGGTTCATCCTCATATAATATCCCATCCACCTCAACACTACTAATATGATTAGCTCTTCTATGAGAGTTTGCTAATCTATGAAAGAAGCGTGTATTGTTATCACCTTCCTTCACATACAAGCTCGGGACTTTTGTCTCCAGAAAGTCTCTTCCATGGAAGTTAAAACTTCTATCTCACCTTTAACATGAGTACGGCGGGCTTGATCCTCATGTGAAAGGCCCAGAATATCTTCCTCAGCATCCAAAACCAATAATTCAGACAGAAAACTCTTCTTCTTAAAAGCCAAATCACCAAAAACCTCCTTATTCCACTTTTTTAGGTCTTCTTTAAGAGCCTTTAATTTCTGAGCCAAAACAAACTTAGGTGATCCCGTAAAGCAATACCTGATCCACCACTGTTGAACCTTCTCAACAAAACCCTCCACCTTTAACCACATGTTCTCAAACTTAAAAGCACCGCGCCCCCTCCCCACAACACCAGATTCCACCAAAATCGGACAATGATCAGAAATTACTTGAGGAAGCACCCTTTGGGTCCAAAATGATCCTCCCAATCAGCAGAGACCAATGTCCTGTCGATACGAGACATAGACTTCGGTTCGGAATCCCTAAACCAAGTGAAAGAAGCCCCCTCTAATGGTAAATCCACTAGGAAATTATTCTATATAAAATCTGAAAATGGTTTTTTTAATACACACATATGCTCCAATGGTTTTTTTTTTTTTTTGAGAGAGAGAGAGAGAGAGAGAGAGATCTCAAAACCGTACCAATGGAAAAAATATTTTCTAGCTCATTTTTATGCATGCAAACAACATTGGGGGGTGTAAACACCCCCCATTTGTTATTTTACAACCCAAGATGTCAAAAACTCACTCCATCCGAGTTTGTAAACTTAACAAAATTTGCAATCTTGCTACAATAAGGTTACCTTACAGTTCATATGTTGTAAAGAAACAAAATAATATTTTAATCTTGTAGTAGTGTGTGAAGAAAAAAAGAGAGTGGGAGGAAAGTATTTTTCATTATTTTATTAGGTAGTTTATATTACTTTATTGATTTGGATACACAATTAAAAATTGAGATGTAGGGTAAGTTACAAAATAGGTGATTGAGGAAGAGTGGAGCAAGATAGACGTTGGCTAAGTGTGGAGATGGAGAGAGCGAGTTGTTGGGGAGTGGAGTGTAAATGCTGACCATGAGTTGACAATAAATGGGCGTGGAATCCACTAACTTCAGGTTTTTTACAAAAATGACACAGAATTCATTTTTTCTGTATCCAAAAACACTAAAAAATTGTTTTCATTTTCTGTCCTAAAACCCTCATTTTTTTTTTAATCTTGTTTTTGAAAACCAAGAACAAAAAATACACCCAAACATGTTTTTAGGTGGTGAGACCTACAGAAAATAAGAAATGAAAGCAGAAAACATGGTGTTTTCAGGGAACCAAACACAACCTAAGATAGCTTAACTTTCTTAAAAAATAAATATATAAATAATAGACAACAGATTTTTTTTTGGGATCTAAATGCATAAAATTTTATAAGATAAATAGCAGGAAATTTGACCAAAAAGAGCCTTACTTTCTAAAATTATAGCATGAATTGTAGTTAAAGCATATTATAAGAACAAGAATAATAAGAGTATGAAAGAGAATACTCAGGTTTTATAATTTAATTATATTTAAATAAAGAACCAAAAGAAATAGAATGAAGACGAAGAGTCAAGTTTTGGGTAGATAGCGGTTCTCATGAAGATGAAACGTGGACTCCAATAATGGGTTTGGCCCTCAGCATTATTCTCCAGCATAAGGCCCCTCCCGTAAACACTGCTGGTGTAGTAAAGCTGTAGTGTTGTACGGGTGGCCAGATGGGCAGGAAGAAAGGTGTGATGAATTGATTCTGCATTTCATTTTTATTTCTTCCTTCCTTCTTGAGAGCAACTATTCAGAGTCTTTTAGGTTTATTTATTTCGTGTACGTTTATCATATCTTCCTGTTCCTGATCTTAGCCTGTTTTTTACGTATATAATGTTTGAGCATGTGCAGCATAGAGAGAGAGATATATATACCAGTGAAACTACTTTTCGGTTTGCTGCATATTATTGCCAAAGTATCCCAAGCAATTTGGGCCGAAGTAATCTGACTAATCACAAAACACATCCGTGGCTCGCTTGAAATCTGGATCACGTGTAAAGCCATGGCATTCTTCCAGGTCCAAGCCTTTAAAGCAGCTTCATCATTCTCTGGTTTAAGACGTTCATCAGTTGCTTCAACAATTTCTGGTTTAGGACTTTCGTCGGTTGCTTCAACAATTTCTGGTTTAGGGCTTTCATCGGTTGCTTCAACAAATTTTGGTTCAGGACGTTTGTCGGTTCCTTCAACAATGTCCCAAAGATCTTGAGCCATCAAATAGGTTTTCACTTGAACACTCCAAGCCAAATAATTGTCTACGTTAAGAACTTCACTAACAGCTGCACTCCTTGAAGCAGATCTTGTTTCCATCTTTAATCTGTCAATAAAACTACATGGTGTCAATCAAGTTGGCAATCAAATTGGATTGGACGAGTTCATATATATGATCCGATCAGGTACTGTTAGAACATGCATGTATAATAATTTTTATACATGTTCTCTCTCTCTCTTTTTATTACATTTTTAGTCTTTTACGCGCAGGTCATTCAATCTGTTAGAACATGTATTTCTTTCGCGTGCAAACAATTTTTTTTTTTTTTTTTTAATGTACTATTTAACTTGTTTTTTCATCTTTCTTTCTTTTAAAATAAAATAATAAAGAAAAGAGTAAAAAAGAATAGTTTTATAATACATAAATCCTTAATCTTGTAGTCTGAAATTTGTTTTTAATACTCTACTAACCTAATAATGGAACACACACACAATATTATGCGCACGCTTGTCATATATAAATTAAAACATGAAAAATTAAGTTACTTTTAAAAAAGCTCCAAATTAAAATCTCAACTTACTATGCTCTCTCCCCCATGGAGTTCTCTCTCTCGTGCATACGAGTTTCTTCCTCCCTTGACTTAGGTCTAGGGCACCTTTTTTCTTTTCAGTATCTACCTGAGCGTGTATCACTAGTTTACCATGGCTGATGATGTTGTTTATAGTATGGAGAACATGAAGCTGACTACGGAAGAGGAGGAAGTGATTACCATCTTTGATGAAGGACAATTGGAAGCCATTGAGGATTGCACTCTAAGTTTGATGGGCAAGTTTTTGATGTGCAAATCCTTTAACAAGAGAGCAGCCAAGAGTACTATGAGACGGGCTTGGGGTTTAGAGAATAGCCTACGTATCACAGAGGTAGGGCCCGAATCTTTTTCAGTTTAAATTCACATCTGAATTTGATCTGAGCAGAATTTTACGAGGCGGTCCGTGGACCTTTGATAATCAATTATTACTACTAAAGTGGTGGAGGAAAGGGATGACTGTTAAGAGTATTAGAATGGAGACGGCCACTCTCTGGGTTCAGATCTGGGGGGCACCGTTGGACATGTTTACTCCGCAAGTTGCTAAGGAAGTCGGAAATAGACTTGGGGCTGTTGAGGAAGTAGAGCAAAGACAAGGGTAGGATGAGTTAAACTATTTTATGAGGGTTAGGGTTGCTTTACCTATCTCGAAGCCCATTCGTAGGGGAAGTTTTATTGCGGGGTCTGATGGAGAAAGACATTGGGTAAAGTTTAAATACGAATGGCTGCTGTTGTTTTGCCATTTTTGTGGCATGCTTGGCCATGATGTCAAGAACTATGCTACTCACTTTGCTGAGACAAATAATGGTGGTACGGTGGTGTATCAATATGGTGACTTCCTAAAAGCTATGGGGGGGACGTCCAAAAGAGAATTTGTCTGTAGGGAAACAAGGGAGGTCGGAATATAGTTCAGAGGAGGGTGGTGAACAGTCCGGTGCGGGTTCTTACAGGTCTGAGAGGAGTCCGATCAGGTCTGGAGCATTGCTACAACAGAATAGGGCTGTGACGGCGGAGGAATGGCAGTGTAGAAACCCTAGGAATGATGCAGAAGGACAGCCCGCAATTTCAGGAACCACTCCACATGTTTAGGAACGTGATGGAGATGATATTGCCCATGCAGATTCTGGAGTGAGTTGCAATGCTGATGTGTACAAGTCAGTAGCTGAGTTGAACGAAAATTCAGCACAACAGAAGGACGAGTTACATAATGGGCTGAATAGTGAGGAGAATGTGAGTCAAGTGATGGGCTTAAGTGTCTCTGATGCTTTTACAGAAGCCTTTTCAGCTGGGTTGAATGCTATGAAGCCCAAGTCATCTTGGACTAGATTCAATAGGATGGATTTTGGGTTGGGGGGATTGCAAAATGTGTTGTTGCCGTCTATAGGAAAAAGGCAATGTCCATCAGATTTGGAAGGTAACCAGAGTAGTATGGAAGAGAAGGGAAGAATTAAAAGGGGGAAATTTGAGAATGAGGACGCTACTATTATTGAGAGAACGGCGGGGGTGGATGACCACCCTTGCCGGGAGCAATGAGGCTTTTATGTTGGAACTACCAAGGGCTTGGGAACCCTTGGACAGGTTGAAGCCTTTGCAAACTTGTGAGGGAACAAGCTCCCACTGTGTGTTTTCTTATGGAGACACGCCTGGATAAAGAAGGTTTTGATAGTTTGTATGGGGATTTACAGTTTCAAAATAAAATTATAGTTAAACAACCAAATGCAGGGGGTGGTTTGGCTTTATTATGGAAGAATGATGTGGTGATGGACTTGATTAATTATTCGCCTAATCACATACTGATGAAGGTGACTAAAGAGGATGGTTTTGTTTGGTTTTTTACTGGATTTTATGGTTGGCCTGAGTCGCAGCATAAAGAAAAGTCTTGGCGGCTACTAGAACATCTGAGAAGCTTTGTTAATGGGGCATGGCTTTGTGTGGGAGATTTCAATGCAATCCTAAATAGTGCAGAGAAATTAAGTTTGAGGCCACCTAATTCAGCTGAGATTGATGCCTTCAGATGTGTGCTTGACTCTTGTAATTTTGAGGATTTGGGGTACAGAGGGTATACCTACATGTGGTCTAATAAGAGGCTTGGTGATGCTAATACTAAATTGAGACTTGATAGGGCTGTGGCAACTATGGAGTGGCGGGCTAAATTCCAGTTAACTACAGTATCTCATCTTCCACCCCATGCTTCGGATCATTTGCCAATCTTGGTGCATGTGAAGAGTGTTCAGAGGTTTCAGCAGAAGTTTAAGAAGGGGTTTAAATTTGAAGAAGCTTGGTTATTATGGGAGGATTGTGGTGCAGTGGTTAAAGATGCTTGGGATATGGGGGGAGGAGGGGAGTCCGGTTTGGCTTTAATCAAGGAGAAGATTAAGTTCTGTGGGGAGGAATTGCAAGCATGGGGTTGTTCCAAATTAGAGCCAAATGAAGCAGCCATAAAAGCCCTTCAAAATCGGCTTGAGGTGCTAAATAGTGCTGAAGTGGTGACTGAAGAATCCAAGGCCGAATATTTGTGTGTCAGTAAACAGTTAGATGACTTGCTTTTAAAGCAGGAAATTTACTAGGCACAACGGTCTTTGATCCTGTGGCTTAAACATGGTGATAAGAACACTAAATTCTTTCACTCAAAAGCTTCCCAGAGAAGAAGGCGGAACTTTATTAAGGGGATCCAATGTGCACAAGGGAATTGGGTGGAGGAGGTGGAGGATATAGCTAATGTGGCTACTGGTTATTTTGACAATTTGTTTTGTGCAGGTACATGTGACCAGATGGAGGAATGCCTTAATGCAGTCCCAAGGAAGGTGCACCTGAGATGCATGATACCCTGTCCAGTGAGTTTACTACTGAAGAAGTTAGAGTGGCGTTGTTCCAAATGGGACCAACAAAGGCACCTAGACCTGATGGTATGAATGCTCTATTTTTCCAAAGATTTTGGCATGTTGTGGGTGATACTATAGTTGATGCTATGTTGGATTTTCTGAATAATGGTCATCTGTTGCCTGATATTAATCATACTTACATTGTGCTGATCCCTAAAGTGAAGAACCTGGAGAAAATGTCTGATTTTAGGCCCATAAGCTTGGGTAATGTGATTTACAAAATAATTTATAAAGTGTTAGCCAATAGACTGAAGCAGGTGTTACCTAGTATCATATCTGCCATTCAGAGTGCTTTTGTCCCTGGGCGTCTTATTACTGATAATGTATTGCTAGCATATGAAACATTGCAAACTATGCACTGTAGGAAGAAAGGGAAGAAAGGGTATATGGCTTTGAAACTCGATGTTAGTAAAGCTTATGATAAGGTGGAGTAGCCTTTCCTTTAGGGGGTTATGCAGCGATTAGGTTTTCCTGAAACATGGATAGAAAGGGTGATGAGTTGTGTCACTACGACTTCTTTCTCTATTCTTGTGAATGGGAGACCGTATGGTAATGTTTTGCCTTCTAGGGGAATTCGTCAGGGGGATCCTCTCTCACCATATTTATTTCTGTTATGCACAAAAGGGTTTACTTCTTTACTGGACAGGGCAGAGATAGGAGGGACTTTGCATGGGGTGTCTATTTGTAGAAATGCACCAAAGATTACTAATCTTCTATTTGCCAATGATTCATTGATTTTTAGCAGGGCTTCATCTGCTGAAATTCATGCTATTGTTGAGATCCTTCAAGTTTATGCCAAAGCCTCTGGGCAGTGCATAAATTTGGAAAAGTCTTCAGTGTATTTCAGTAATAACACCACTGACCACCAGAAGCAGGAGGTTTTGGGGACTCTTGGAGTGAAGGAAGTGTCTCGGTTTGAATCATATTTGGGTTTGCCCACTTTGATTGGAAGGGCAAAGTATCATACTTTTTCTTTCATTAAAGATAGGATGTGGAAAAAATTACAGGAGTGGAAGGGGATGTTGCTCTCTAGAGCTGGGAAAGAAGTTCTTATCAAGGTGGTTACTCAGGCTATACCAACATATACAATGAGTGTTTTTCAACTCCCATCAAAATTATGTGAGGAGTTGGAAGGGTTATGTGCTAGGTTTTGGTGGGGTCAAGTTGGGAATGAACGGAAAATTCATTGGAAAAGTTGGGATAAACTGACTTTGGCGAAGAAGGATGGTGGAATGGGATTTCGGGACCTTAGATCATTTAATTTAGCCATGTTGGCCAAGCAAGGGTGGAGGTTGTTAAAGGATGAAAATTCCCTTCTCTATAAGTGCTTTAAAGCACGATATTTCCGTAGAACTTCAATACGTGAGGCTTCAAAATCACCCAATTGTTCATTTGTGTGGAGGAGTTTAATGGCAGCCTTATCTATTTTGAGAGCTAGACATTGTTGGCGGGTGGGTGATGGACTATCTATTAATGTCTATCGGGATAGGTGGATTCCAAAGTACCCTACAAATAAACCTTTCTTGTCGGTAAGGAATGATGAAGAGGAAGTATGGGTGTCAAGTTTGATTAACCAAGACCTTCATGTGTGGCGTAGAGATGTTATTATGGCTAGCTTCACTCGAGAAGAGGGGGAGGCTATCTGTGATATTCCTCTAAGTCAAAGGCAAGTCCCTGATTCTGTTTTTTGGAAGCACAGTAAGGATGGCATCTTCACAGTAAAGTCGGCTTACAAGGTTGCACGGGCTCTCTTGAAGAAGGATGATTGGGCTAAACCATCATCAGGAAGTGGAGTTAGTAGGGTGTGGGCTCCTTTATGGAAGCTACGGATCCCCAATAAGATAAAGGTGTTTGGGTGGAGGGCATGTCATGATATTCTCCCAACCAAAAGGAACCTCAAAAAGAAAAGGGTTTTAGTGGATGAGTCGTGTCCATTCTGTGGCTTATTCCAGGAATCAACCATTCATGTGTTATGGGAATGTACAACAGCCCAAGATATTTGGCATGGTAGTGTTAGGGCCTTGCAGAAGTGTGGAACGGGGCAACCTGACTTTGTAGCTCTGTTGGAGTATCTACTGCATCGGATCGACAAAACAGAGGTGGAGCTAATGTTAGTACAAGCATGGTTGATTTGGAATCAACGGAACAGAGTGGTGCATGGAGGCAAATTTCTGGAACCGGGCTCGTTGAATAAGCGTGCTGCTGAGTTGCTTGAGGAATTCCGGCAGTCACAGAATAGTTTACAAGCTGAGGCGATGTTGAATGCAAATAGGCAGGTTCTGTAAAACGCTGAGGTGGGTTGGCAACCTCCACCAGAATCCATGTATAAGCTGAATTACGACGCAGCTGTGTTTGCAGATTCTGCCAACTCTGGGTTTGGTGCTGTGATCAGAAACTCAAGTGGTGAAGTCATGGCAGCAATGATAGTCAAGGGTCTGGCAATCCACGACAGTGATGAGGCGGAATTGCTCGCATGTCGAAAGGCGATGGAATTTGCAATTGATGCTGGCTTCACGATGCTCATAATAGAAGGGGATAGTGTCAACGCTATGAGGGGTATTGTATCAGGAAGGGAAAACCAGTCAGCTCTTGGGCATGTCATTGGGGACATTAGGCATTTGATGGGAGCTGTGGAGTGGAGTTCTGTGAGTTGCATTAAGAGGAATGGTAATAGGGTGGCCCATGCACTTGCTATATATGCACATCACGTTAGTACTAATTTATTTTGGATGGAAGAGGTTCCATTAGTTGCTTTGGATTTTGTAAACTTTGATGCTTTCTTGATTGAAATGAAAGTCTGATTTTAGTTTCAAAAAAAAAAAAAGTTACTTTTAAAAATAATTTAATATCTAAAAATTTTAGGGGAAAGTACAATAAACCTTATAGTTTTACCATTAAGACACATTAAAGCCTATACTTTAAAATGGGACAATTGAAACTGCAAACTTTCATAAATGTACCCAAAAATAATTCAAACAAATTCCACCCACAGTGTTATAAATGATATATATATATATATATATATATATATATGTGGGTTCCAGTTAGCTCAACTGGTAAAGTCTCTGACGATTGTATAAGAGATTTGGGGTTCAATCTCCGCCTACACCAAAAACTGATTGGTGTCTTGGTTTGATGATAAATAGCAATCATCAGGAGCGGACGTCATAAGTTGAAACTCTCTCAAAATATATATATATATATATATATATATATATATATATAGACATGCGCACACTAGGGGTTTAATTAAAACTAGTCGCTAACCGGTGCGATGCATAGGAATGCTACCAATTTTTTAATTAAAAATAAATAATGTGACATTAGAACTGTAACAGCCATCAAATAATAACAAAATATACATTTTTCTAGATTAAAAAAATGACACAAATAGCTCAGTCATTTGTCTGTGTGACAGTGTTGCACCACTCCCAAATGACACATACACCATAGAATCATTTGGTGGCTTGTTTAGCCAATCAAACAACAAGCCATTCTTGGACATGTTACTTGATTGTGTTACTATTGGACCAACTGGGTACATTGGTCTTTTTAATACATAACCAAATAATTTATCATCTCTCAAAGCCGCAACTGTTTTAGGTTGAAGCTCCTACCAACAATTTTTCAATTTCATTTATTTCATGTCTTCCACTAAATATTCAATGTATTCATTATATTAAAAAAAACGTTGAAGTAAAGCTGTATCCTCAAATAACTAAATATAAGAGTTTAATTCCTCTCTGTTTCAATTTAAAACCAAATTGTATTTTCCACCAGCCTGTTATATTACATAAAAATATTAGACATAGTATTGTAGAGACTGCAAATATATTTAAAATGTGAATCATGTAAAAAAAGTAACAACTTATTTCAAAAGTAATGATACCACATAATAATAAAACATACACAACTTATTTTAAAAGGCTAATATATCAAAACCCAAAAAACTTGACTATTGCACTTGTCCTTTTAGAAATTACTGCATTCTAATTTGCAAGTTGCAAGTTGAACTTCTTTTTGACAGGACCTTATTAAAAAGACTCATTATCCACGCACTGCCAAAACAACCTTCATATCAAACAAACACTTTCCCATATTTTGTGCCACTTAGACGTCTTAACTTTAGGCCTTAATGGACTCCAAAACCTTCCTTAATGTACACCCCTTTATTCTCACATGGGAAACATGTCTATCACCAGCATCAAATGGTGAAAGTAAGATGTGCCAAGACGCCAATATTATAGTGTGATCATCCCACACATTTCAAAGTGATAATAGCCCAAAAAGCATAAAGTTTGTGAGATCTCTGAAAAGAAGTTAAAACAAACAAAAAGGGATAGTGAAGTCCTCTCCAAGAAAAAGAACTCCAAAACACATGTTACAATTTTCAAATGATGTCCCTTTGAGTGCCAATAAATCTAAATAAGAAGGGAAAATAGAAGAAAATGATGGTAAAACTGAGTAGGATTCAGGACTATCAAATGCTGAGAAGAATAACAATGTCAGGGCCAAGCCTAAGAAAGTTCATGTGTCCTATAAAGTCAATGAGCATTACATGAATCTTGAGGTGCATATAAATACAATCACTCTTGAGAACAAAGAATTTGATGCTGACATTCCCTTGCATCGGGTTACCAGCTTAACCAACATAGCTGACACTGAATTACCTCCTGAAGATGTTTGACATGCATAGAAATTTTTAGAATTTTTTATGCTTCTTTTGGAAAGTTAAGTGTTTAACTTCGTTTATAAGTACTAGCATACCAAAATACAAAGCTAGCAACTTATTGTTTAATGGCTAAATTAATGTTCTTTTGGCAAAAAATTAAGATTATCTAAATAGATAGCCTATTGCTATAAATCATGCTCTTATTTGCATATGGTCTCCCAATCAATTTAAACACTCTTATACTTCTACAATCTCCAAAAACTTGGGTCACATGGCCTACAAAAAATCTACCCCATCCAATTTTCTCACCCCTAATATCTTATTCTTTATTAGAGAGAAGTGTTTTAGTAAGAGGTAATTACCATAAAGCAGTCAAACTAAAAAGAATTTGCAACTTCAATCCATGCTTAAAAATCCAAACTAAAAGAAACCTAAGAAATCCAAACTATTCTAAGTCTGAACTTTAAGTAGTCAAAACATAAACCATAATGCTGTATTTTTTTTGCAAATAAACATTCATAGCTTTTTAGTTGGGTGTAAAGAACCTAAAATGAAATAAATTAAGATCCTCTATTTATAAATTGCTTTTTGAGCTATTGTGCATTACATTAAATGGATCAAGATCCTCCATTTGTAAAACTGATATAACCGATTCAGTGATATATGCCAAATGTGTTTCCGCTCATGTTCACTTACTTTTCTAACCAATGAATATTCATAATTGGGAGAAACCCAACATTAGAACCAGTACAGAGAAATTATAATCAACATTAACGTTCAAAGTCTCTCATGTTCCTTCAATCAAACTATAAAAAACAGAATATTGATTTAAAACAGCAACCATATATTTTTTGTGTGTTTAGAAGAGAGCATACCCAAACAACCTGAAAGTTCAAAAACGTGTATAAACACCTTTGAACGTTTAGACCCCCAAATTACAACTTAACCAATTCAAGCAATATGTCAAACAACTAGTGTGCGGAAACTTAACATAAGTTATAATATGGAATTTGTAAAAACTATCTAAGCCGAAACAAAACACAATCCACAGCAGATAATAAAAAGGCAAAGATAGAGAGGAAGGAAGATGCAAACACAAAGACAACACGCGATGTGTTATCGAAGAGGAAACCGAAGCCCTCGGCGTAAAACCTCTCCACCGCCCTCCAAGCGGTAAACAATCCACTAGAAAATACAGTTGGGATACATGGACAGCAATAGACCCTCCAAGCCTAATCTACCCAGTGCACCTAAGCCCTCCAAGCTTCTTGCTCCAACGAGGTTGCGCTGAGCCTTTTTTTTTTCTAACTTCCCGGATTCCGCTACTAGACCGTAGTATCAACCAATGAAGATTGATTCCTTTCTAATTGCTTCCCAGAAATCCAAACAGCACTCTCACAGTAATGATAATGGTGAGAATCAGGTTTGGTATAATGCCTCTCAAGGATTTGACAATGGAGAGGAAGAGAGTTGAGGAATTTGAAGAGACTCTAATGTATAGATTGTGGGTGAATCAATCTTGTTTTTATTTAGGGTTTCCCTCTCAAAATTCTCTCTGGAAGCTCTCTTACAATCGTGGGTAAAAGGGGTATTTATACTGGAGTGGGAGAGGAATGTGAAACGTCAGGTTTTACAAAACAGGGGTGGCTCGCGGCTTGAACTCGCGGCTTGACTAAGTCGCGAGATCCAGTCGCGAGATAACCGTATGGCCAGTTGTCCTGTTTTGTCCTGTAGTGCTCCAGCTTGCATGACTGTTCACCTTCCAGCATGCTTGGCACGTGTGCTGCGTCTGGCGGCTTGCAGCCGCGAGTCACCCGCGAGGCCCAGCCGCGAGTTTCTGTTTTCTTGCACATTCTTGAGCAATCTTCACTCTATCTCACTCACTACCCTTACATCAAACCCACCTAAATACAGGGTTACTAATTGCTGAATTACAAGCAAATTTGGCATGGAATTAAGCCAATTAGATGGTTGAATAAATTCAACCTTACACAACCTTCAAGGATCCTTTGTAGTTTCTTGAAATAATCAGCTACCCAGTTTCCTTTTCCTACAATCAAATGCATAAGATGAATGAATGCATCAAAAATCATCAAATTTTGATTTTTTACCGGGTAAATAACTACCCAGATAAATTACTACTTCAGTTTAGTTTATTGCATATTTGCATAGTTTATATTGGATATATATTTTCAGGAAGACAACATTTAAATCTACTTCTTTTGGGTAAGAAATCCATAATCAAACTAAACCTGAATCTAATGCAAAAATATGAATTTTAAATTCCATGAATTGGTAAATGATAATTTTCTCAGCAATAGTAAAATAGTATTTCTTGAAAAAAAAAAAAATCATTGGCACCACTCAAATCACCCAATAAAATCTTAATCAAACCCATACTATCAAAATGAAGAATACGCATAGATTTTAGCAAATTTATTTTTTCTAAGATGTATATGAATGTTTTGCAAACATAACTTTTTAAAGAAGATTTAAACAATTTTTTTTCTTCTTCTTGTTTGATTGCACATTTGGATTGCAATCTACAAACCCTTGTGATGCATGATTTTTTTTTTTTTAATAAAAAATACAAAATAAAAAACTGACTCTTTCAATGATGATAACTTTTTTTTTTGATAACTAATAAGTTATATTAATAAAAAAAAAAAAAAAAGGAACACCCTAATACACAGGGAGTGAACAAGGGATAAGAAATCAAATACAAAAATTGCAAGAGTCTAGGAAATCAATAAAAGAAGGGAATGATTGTTTTTGCAAAGCAAACCTTCATATCTGTATATCATTTGAAACTGGTTTTTAGAGAACACAAAAGAGAGAGAGAGAGAGAGAGAGAGAGAGAGAGAGAGCATATAATTCAATATGACATGTTCTCAGTAACTTGAGTCTACTGGCTACAGAGCAAAGCATAGAGACTGGACTGAGAGAGTTGGAAGAAGTTGAAACCAAAAAATTAACTACATTAAAATTCAAAAAAAAATTATTTATACATGATAAGTTACAATTCAAATTGAGTTTCATGAGTTCTTTAAATGTAAAGAGAACACTACAATATTTAGAAATTAGATGTACATAGACAAATAGATGCACTAAAAAAAATTTAGAAATTTAGTACAGAGGCAAACGTATACCATACCTTTAACCTTAATTCGAATGGAGGAAAAGACTAAAGAGAAATGCAACAAAAAAGCAGAAATTAATCAGGAATATTAAATCTAAATAAAGTGAATCGAAGAACAAAAATTAAGAATGAAACCTATAAATTGCATCACTGACTGGGCTAGGCTTGGTGTGATGGTGCATCGCCGACTGGGCTGGCTGGGTCGATTTCGATGGGCTAGATGAGATCAACGGTAAATGGGACGGCATTTGCATGTGGGTGGTTTGTGGCTTGCTGCAGTGGTCTTTGCCTGGGTCTGAGGAAGGAGATCTCTATGGTGGTTGGTGGTCTGCATTTTGGAGGAAGGAGAAGTGGTCTTTGCCGTGGGTCTGAGGAAGGAGATCTCTGTTGGTTTGTGGGTATGGTGGATTTTGATTGAGGAATCTGTGGGTATGGTGTCTTTGCCGTGGGTCTGAGGAAGGAGATCTGTCGTGGGTCTGAACGTTGGGGGAACTGGTAGAGGAGGAGCTTTGGGTTGAGGGAGCTGGTAGAAGGAGCTCTTGCGTGAATTTTGGAGAAAGAGAAGGCAGAGTGTATGGGTGTCTAAAAATTGAAAATTGTTGTTTGAAAACAATTGTGGAAATACGTGTGGGTGAAAAAATGTGTGAAAATACATGTAATGTTATTTAAAAACTGAAAATTATTGTTTGAAAACACAAACCAAACACTCCCTATATATCGGGTTTAGGGTTTTAGAAAAGCTCTTTCATTTATGTTTTTTTTTAATCTCTTTCTTAAAGTTTAAAAAAGTTTTTTTTTTTTATTTATTTATGTTTTTTTGTAAGAGTTTTAGAGGTTTCGGTTATATATAATATATATATGTGTGTGTGTGTGTGTGTGTCTCATTTAAAAATTTGGGGTTTAGTTTGTCTTAATGATAAAAATATAGGATTTTTTGTATACTTTTTCCAAAAATTTAAGAATGAAAGAAACATACTAGGAAAAAATAATAAATTTTAAATAAAATATATAATTAAATTATAGAAAGTGCTCAATATTATTAGTAGATTTGACTTTAGAAATATTTATATTTAATAATTTCAGATTGTAGAGTAATATCATTAATATTTTCATATAAAATATATGTAAAAAAATTAAAAGAAATTGAAGAGTAAATCATTAATTTTTTCATATAAAAAAATAATGACTTCAACATACCTAACATAAAATATAAATGAGTTAAAATACTTTAAAATTTAGGATTTTGCACCCTAGACTTAGCAATTGGTCAAGTTGAATCTCCATTTAACCTGATCAGGTCAAATCAAAATTGGGTACGTATGTGTAAAAATTGATTTGGTCTAACAAATTGTTGTTCTTATTAGTCAAAAATATACTCTATAACCTATATCTTTGATCAATTATCATTTTAGTTAACTAAATTTAAAATTTGTCATTTTAGTTCATTAACTTTGAAAATTTATCATTCTAGTTTGCTAATTTTAAAATTCTTCCTTTTTAGGGAAAAAATTGATAAAAAAATCTCTAAAATTATTTTTTAAGATCAAAGTAAGGGTTGTCAATGGGCCGGATAGGGCTGGTTGACCCTTTTTACTTGGCTCATGGGCACAATGGGCTGAGTATAGCGAGGTATTAACTAGTTAACAGGACGACTTAAGTTGGGCTGAAAGAGAAAACCTTGGCCCACGATCGATCCCGCCCATGGGCAATGCCTATTTTGTCTTTAGTGGGCTGGACTACTGGGTTGGGCCTAATGGGCTAACCATGAGCTTGTGTTAGTATCTTATTTTATTATTTTTTATAATTAAAGGAAAGGATCAAAGAATTTAATGCTTAATTAAAAAATTTTTACAACCAAATCTATTTAATTTTTTGTTTTGTTGATGGAAACCTATTTAATTTTTTATTAAGGCTTAAAATGGTTTTTTATGTTTATACTTTAATAAAAAAAATGTCAAATGGTTTATTCAAAGCTACTAGACTACTAGAATATATATATATATATATATATATATATATATAGTAAACTAAGTTTAAAACAACCACTTTAAATATCTTAGTGGTTGGGAGAGTTTTTTTAAGAAATTCCTCTATAATGTCTTAAGATCAATTCTTCATACTCCTCAGTTATATTTTTGTTATGAAATCTAAGTTATTGGGCTGGGCAACAAGTTGGGCCAATGGGCTAGGCTATAGGGCTAGCCCATCGGGCGCCCATATGCATAAAAACTAGCACACAACCTGCTAACAACTAGTTGGGTTGCTCATTAGCCCGGTAGGCTGTCGGGCTATTGGGTTAGGTTGTGGGTCATAGGCTACTTGATGACCCTCAGATCAAAGAATGTGAAACAACATTGTTTTAAAGAAGTTAACAAAAAAAACTTTTTAATAGCAATAGAAAGGACTAAAGTGACCGCGTTATCAAAGTAAATGGACTAGAATAATATCTTAAACTAGGCATTATGGAGGTGGTTTCAAATTAAGTATTATATTTTTCCAAGTTTTGAATTTAGTCCTATGCATTTAAAAACTTTTCAATTTAAGTCATAGACCTATTTGCAATTAGATTTTACATGCTCTAATTTTGTCCAAAGTATCTTTAAACTTTAAAATTAATTACTTCTAGCTTGTTGAAAAGTATTTATTGAATAGTAAATTACTTCTTACCTATTTAAAATTATTTTAAAACCATTTAAAACTAATTCAAAATTTCCTTCAGAAACCTTTTTTTTAGCAACCAGAAACCTATTATTAATTCAGTATAATTGTAAATGAAAATTTTACCATGTTTGAAAAAATGAGTGGTTCCTTTTCAATATAATTTTATAGTAAATCAATTTCATAACTTATTTTCAAAATTTAAAACATTAATCAATGCATTAAAATAACAAAAATTACGTCATGATTTTAAACCTAGGTACATAAATAGCTCAAAAATCTACCTTAATCATCTTTGTCTTCTTTTCTTTCTCTTTTTTTTTTAAAATTTTTTTTTAAATTTTTAAATTTTATTTTTTACTAAAAACTTAGCAATAAAGAATGAACAATTTACATATTATATCCTTAAGTAGTGCTAGGATTACTACAAATTTTATTACATTGAGCTTACAAACTAATTAGTGTGTCATAAATCACAAAAAAATAATTCAAATATTCCTTCATAAGGTGGTTGGGTCTACCAATTACGTTCATTATCATGATTGGTTTGTAAGATTTTTTGTAGTAAAACATGTAATACTTTTAGCATTTTTTTATATACTTACAAGTTTCTTCGAGAGTAGTCGAACATTAAGAATTAATGCCAAACAATAGTGTGTGTGTATTTCCCTTTCATGCTAATCCGTAGTATATCTTAAACCTGGGTATAATAAACACCTAATAGCGTTTATTCTTAATTGTGTTCCTGCGGATTCCCAACCCCCCCCCCCCCCCCCCCCAAAAAAAAAAAAGTTGTGTTCCTACATATAGGATGTTAGACAATAGTAACATAATTAAAGTGGAAGTAAATCACTATATTTTATGTCTCAAAAGAAAAAAAGGGCAGATACAACTTATATCTATATGTGGTTTGGCCAAAATTTATGTTGTCTACCTATAGTTTGAAATTTGACAATTTATCTATCTAAGGTAGGCTTGAAAAGGGCCCTATCTTCATACCCCTTATTATTCAATATATAATTATTATATAGACATCTAATTATAGAGACATAGAAAAATATAGAAAATAAAAATCAGTGATTTTATTTAGGTAAAATAAAGGCTCGAAAGCGATATCTCAACTCCACTATTCCATTTAGGTAAAATAAAAATAAGTGATTTCATATTTTCATTTAGATATATAACCACCTAATGCCCCAAGAATATTATATAAACTATAAACTATAAATTTTATAGCAATGAATTTCTTATATAAAAGAAATTATAGTTAGCTTAGTTAAACTTTCGTAATCCACCTCTTTTAAAAACATAGCTAAATATTCAATTTTACTCAACTTTTATATCTCTTTCCTCCAAAAGCACAAAAAACATAAAAATACAAGATCAATTAAGATAAAAAAGAATCCAGCGAAATACTTACATAATGGGATTTCAAACCACAAGTAAGCGACTTAAATTTCGATCCAACTTGGAATCCAGCGAAATACTTGCATAATGGGATTTCAAACCACAAGTAAGCGGCTTAAATTTCAATCAAACCTTAAGTTGGTAAAATGTCCTCAAAGTAAAATATAATTTAAATCTAATCGAATTCTATGATAAATGTCTTTCCAATTTAAAACTAATTCATGCCCATTCCATAAAAGGAATAATAGAAATCCTCTATCTTTTTTGCCTTATTAAAATAGAGAAATCAAGAATGATAAACTTGCATACATATAAAATAATATTTTTAAAAACTTTTTTCAATAACAAAAATTCAAAATTGAAATTCGATGGTATCAAACTTGTATGAATGTTTCACGTAGACTGCTAGTAATAATAAGTCAGCAGATGAACCTGAACAGCTGAGCTGAGGAGCTCGAAGAGGACTGGAGATTGACTGTGGTAAAGAAATATTATCTGGCCAACCAAAAGATAAAATGGGAGAACTGTTGTTGTCAAAAACCAATGAGAACTTTCAAATGGAGTGCATGTGTTTCCTGAGAAGATTTGGTGTAGCACCGACCTCTTCTCAATTTAAGATGCTTATTAGAAAGACTGTATAGAAAAACGTGAATTTAGTAACAATAGGGAAGTAAACTAATAAAGTGATGGTTAAGTATTGCACGCCTTTTTTAAGATTATTTTTTTCCAATATATTTTTAATGACAGAATTTTTGCATAACTAATATTTAACTGTTGTAATTGGTAGACTCTCAAAAAAAAAAAAAAAAAAGAAGCTGTAATTGGTAAATAATAAAAATAATGTTAATAATGAGATCATATGAATATAATGTTATTCTAATTAAATATTGTTATATTGGCAAGTTGTGAAAAAGATGGTTAAAGGTGCATTTTATATTTCTAGCATTTTTTTTTAAAGCTAGCGATCTCTTTTTAGTTGTTTATGTAAGTATTTAGTGTCTGTTTGGAAATAGCTTATTTAGTTGAAATTGAAATTTTTTTACTGAAAGTATTGTAAATAAAATTAAAAAGGTAACTAAAATAGTACAGTGAGGCCTATAAATAGTACCAAAAAGTGCAATTAGACTCATAAATAATAGCAAAAATAAACTAAATAGTAAAAAAAACTAATTTGCCAAACACATACTTAATTTTTTCCAAAAATCTTGATTCTTTACTTGTCTTAGTTGGCTTGGACTAGCCTTTAATTTTTTATATTATTTTTTATTAACTAAAGACAGATCCAAAGAAAAAAGGAGCGACTCTAGTGGACCAGTAGTCCAAACCTTTAATGTTTTAATTTTTTAATTAACTAAAGACTGATCCAAAGAAACAAAAAGAGTGACTCTAGTGGACCAGAGACTGATCCAAAGAAAAAAAGAAAAAAAGACACTCTTTTTTCTTTATTTTCTTTGGATCAGTCTTTAGTTAATAAAAAATAATAAAAATAATTAAAGACTGGTCCAAGCCTACTAAGACAAGAAAAGAATCAAGTCTTCAGTCTTTATACTTTGCCAAAAAATAATATTTTCATGCGTTTTCTATATTGAGGAAGGTATATTATTACATTATTATTAGCATCTTTTTTTTTTTTAATCCAATTTCTATATCATTGAAGAAGCTATATTGTCATGCCTTATATAACTAGTCGTTAACATCCTTGCATAGTAAAATTGTTACTAATTTAATAAGGCTAAATTTCGAATTACATTCCTAAAGTTTGAGAGTATTTGAATTTTATACTCAAAGTTTCAGAATTTAGATTTTATTCTCTAAATTTCTATTCCGTTTGTATCAACAACCCTTTCATTTATATTTTCTATTAAGTGTCATATAAGCTTGTCACATGTGTTTAGGTCATTCAATTGACATGAGCTTATATGACATTTAACGGAAAATATAGACCAATGCAAACAAAATAGAACATCAGAGAATAAAATTCAAATTTTCAAATTTTAGAGTGTAAAATTTAAATACTCCCAAACTTTATTGATATAGTTTACAATTTACCTTAATATTTAACTTCACTTGGAACAATCTTAGTTAGAGGAACTTATACTTATGCCATTTAATAATAGTTTCCTGCGTTTTCTATATTGAGGAAGGTATATTCGTACTTCTCTATGTTTTTCTTATTAAGATGTACCACAATCATCTTCTACAATCTAATTGTTAACTGGGATCGTCCTCAGAGTATTTTAATATTTTTCCTTTTTAGGGTTTTCACTCTATGAACATTCCTTTTTAGGGTTTTCACTCTATGAACATATATTTGTCATATATGGGTCATTCTACCGTACTCCCTCAAAAAATAAGGGGGTACGGTACCCACCTATATCTGAGCCGTTAATTTATTATCATTTTGATCTTGACCGTTAATGAAATTTTAAAGGTTTTTGGTTACTGGTTAAGTAGGTTTTATATATAAACAAAAAATTAAAACATTCATTATGCTTTTCAGCCTTTTTCTCCTTTCTCACGTTTGCTTCTCTACCTCTCTACTTCGTTTGCACATTGCTCTGTTTGCCTCTCTAAACAAAACCCTCAAATCAGACAGTTGATACCACATCTGCAGCGCACCCACAAAACCCTTAGAGCTCGGCGCACCCACAACCTCAAATTGGAGGCGCTTCTTCTCATCCAATCCAACTCGTCAACGCCGCTCTCTAATCCATATTCAAATCAGCGGCGCACTCATATCCAATCCAACTCGGCGGCGCTTCATCACTTCTCGGACGACTCGGCGGCGCTTCTTCTCTTCCATTCTATATCGGCGGTGCCACCCACAATCTTCAGGTTCTCTCTTTACATATGATTATCACTGATATGGGTTTATATTATTTCTCTAAACTTTGTGGGTTTATGATATTATTGTTTTGTTTGAGTTTCGGTTCTTATATATTTGACAAATTAATCTTTACACCGAAGGGCTTGACAGTCCACCACTGATTGCCTGTTGCCGATGCTTTGGCAAAGAAATCTTGGGTTGGGCTAGAACTAGAACGTCAGGTTTGGGTTGAAGACTTACTTGGGGACATTATCCCCCTTGCTATGTTTGATTAGTTTTCTTATGTTTTAATAAAAGCATTGTTTTGTCTTATAGACTGGTTTCTCAAAAAAAAGAAAAAAAAAATCAGTAGAAACACTTACAAACTGCAAGACTATCTAATATGTATTAAGCCTCATCTTTAATTTTTTTTATTTTTTATTTTTATTTATTTTAGCTCTCCTCACTACCTCCTTAAATGTATCATCCTCTCACAAGTCAATGTCCCCTCAAGATCTCCAATAATTCGAGCTATCCGAACCTCAAGGCCCCTTTGAACTTCCTGAAAGAGAGTTCTGACACTATCAGCAAAGCGTTTCATGTCAAAGCTGGCAATCTTATTTATTTCTTCAGTGACCCCAACAAATCCAAAAGCAATCTTGGATTGAATTTCCACCCATTTCTGCCCTGTTGCAACTATGTGTCTCTGCAGCTGAAATGTTTCGTCTAGGAATTTTTGTAGTGCTTTAGTTTCTTCCTTTGGTCTTGCTGTACTAGAATGTCCACCACTCGCAGTTAGATTATGCTCATGCTGAAAAATATAAAAAAGAAACCATACGTAAATGACTACATTTTTAAACTGCCAAAAGAGAGGCCAATGAGAATGTCATATAGTGTGTTAGGCCCTAATTGAAGCCAAACAGAAGCACCGATATTTAAAAGAGATGGTTGAAATTTTGCAACTATCAAAGTGTTGAGAACACTGAATTGCCAAAAGTCAATTTTATTTTCATAGTTTTTTGAACTTTACTGAATTAATCCAAGCTTACCATGCGTTTGGAAAGGTCATCTGCCTTCTCTTGAAAGGACTAGTACCTGCCAACTTGTTTATTCAGCAAAGACATCAATGCAAGGAAACTCTTGATCCCAATTTGCCCATTATCATTGCTTTCTGTATCTTCAAGGCTTTCTTGCTTCCCTGTCAATCTCTCAAGCATTAGAAGTTGCTGCTTCAGCCTTTTGATCTTATAAGAAACTTGAAGAGCATGAAGATCCATCCTCCAAGGAGAATTGTTTGTCTTATTCAAGGGCTGACTAGATGATGCCAGGTTTTCAGTAACATCAATATCCACTGGACTTGTTCTTCCCTCTTTTATAGGACCCTCATTGGCAATTTCCTTATCATCTTCTAACTCTTTTTCAGGAGAATGGGCTATTAAACCTACATCCTTGGACTGGTTAAAGGATGAGTTTCCTTCTTCTTTCTCAGCATCTTCCTCTTGACACAAATCCTCCGAATTTGGAGTCCTTGTTTCTTGCTCTCTCTCATTCTGTTTTCTCTTATTGATAACTTCAGAGCCAATGGGCTTGAGATTGCTTGGAAGGCCTGAAAAGAAAGAAGCACAAGATCAAAGGTGACTGTGGTGAACTGGCCAAGAACCCTCCGATACTTAAGTTAGTTTTCTCTCTTGAAATTAGGAATTCCAACTCTAAAAGTGGTGAAAAACTTACTTTGATTTCATATGGCTGAGTCCTTTTATAGTGAGCTTTAGAGTGGTTACTTGTTTAGTAACTTCCTCAACGTGGATGGAAGTTAGAAGGTTTAGACTTAATTTCTACAACTGCCATAAGAAGTTAAGAACTTAGTGGGAAGTTAGAGCGATGGATAAGAATTTTGCTCCTACTTCAGAATAGTAGAACGTAGTCTGAATCATAAGCTTTTGGATATAGATTTACTTCGAAAATTTCTAAGTTTTTGGTAGTCGTCTAGGTGACTCCATGCTGGACAACCTTCTTACACTTGGATGACCTTTCTGGTCTTGAACGACACTATGGACGAATTGGAGATAGTCTAATTTTTGGTTCACCATCATATATAAATAATAAAAATATAAACATCAAGAAAATGACCTCAACTATGAGGATGAAACCGTCAAATGTAAGAAAAAAATAATAAAACCATCAAATATGAGAAAAAAATGTCACATGTGATGTTGGAACTGCACAATGTGAGAATAAAACGTTAAATGTGAGAAAAAAGTAAGGGAACCATCAAATGTGAGAAAAAAACTGTTACATGTGATGTTGGAACTACACAATGTGAGGATGAAATCGTCAAGTGTGAGAAAAAAATAAGGAACCACCCAATGTGACAAAAGAACTGTCATATGTGATGTTGGAACCACACAATGTGAGGATAGAACCATCAAATATGAGAAAAAGAAAGTAAGGGAACCACCAAATGTGAGAAAAAATTGTCACATGTGATGTTGGAACTGCACAATGTGAGAATAGAACGTTAAATGTGAGAAAAAAGTAAGGGAACCACCAAATGTGAGAAAAAAACTGTTACATGTGATGTTGGAACTACACAATGTGAGGATGAAATCGTTAAGTGTGAGAAAAAAATAAGGAACCACCCAATGTGACAAAAGAACTATCATATGTGATGTTGGAACCACACAATGTGAGGATGAAACCATCAAATGTGAGAAAAAGAAAGTAAGGGAACCACCAAATGTGAGAAAAAATTGTCACATGTGATGTTGGAACTGCACAATGTGAGAATGGAACCGTCAAATGTGAGAAAAAAGTAAGGGAACCACCAAATGTGAGAAAAAAACTGTCATATGTGATGTTGAAACCGCACAATGTGAGAATGGAACCATCAAATGTGAGAAAAAGAAAGTAAGGGAACCACCAAATGTGAGAAAAAGATGTCATATGTGATGTTGGAACTGCATAATGTGAGAATGGAACCGTTAAATGTGAGAAAAAAGTAAGGGAACCACCAAATGTGAGAAAAAAACTGTCATATGTGATGTTGGAACTGCACAATATGAGGATAGAACCATCAAGTGTGAGAAAAAAAGTAAGGGAACCACCCAATGTGACAAAAGAATTGTCATATGTGATGTTGGAACCGCACAATGTGAGGATAGAACCATCAAATGTGAGAAAAAGAAAGTAAGGGAACCATCAAATGTGAGAAAAAATTGTCACATGTGATGTTGGAACTGCACAATGTGAGAATGAAACCGTCAAATGTGAGAAAAAAGTAAGGGAACCACCAAATGTGAGAAAAAAACTGTCATATGTGATGTTGGAACTGCACAATGTGAGGATGAAACCATCAAGTGTGAGAAAAAAGTAAGGGAACCACCCAATGTGACAAAAGAACTGTCATATGTGATGTTAGAACCGCATAATGTGAGGATGAAACTGTCAAATGTGAAAAAAAAAAAAAAGTAAGGAAATCACTAAATGTGAGAAAAACTGTCACATGTGATGTTGAAACTACACAATGTGAGAATGAAACTATCAAATGTGAGAAAAAAAGTAAGGAAACCACCAAATGTGAGAAAAGAACTGTCACATGTGATGTTGGAACTACACAATGTAAGAATGGAACCGTTAAATGTGAGAAAAAAGTACGGAAACCATCAAATGTGAGAAAAGAACTCTCACATGTGATGTTGGAATTGCACAATGTGAGGATGAAACCGTCAAGTGTGAAAAAAAAGTAAAGAACCACCCAATGTGACAAAAAAATTGTCATATGTGATGTTGGAACTGCACAATATGAGGATGAAACCGTTAAATGTGAGAAAAAGAAAGGAAGGGAACTGCCAAATGTGAGAAAAAAACTGTCATATGTGATGTTGGAACTGCATAATGTGAGAATGGAACCGTCAAATGTGAGAAAAAAATAAGGGAACTACTAAATGTGAGAAAAGAACTGTCACATGTGATGTTAGAACTACACAATGTTAGGATGAAACCGTCAAATGTGAGAAAAAAGTAAGAGAACCACCAAATGTGAAAAAAGAACTGTCACATGTAATGTTGGAACTGCACAATGTGAGGATAGAACCGTCAAGTGTGAGAAAAAAGTAAGGGAACCATCCAATGTGACAAAAGAACTATCATATGTGATATTGGAATTGCACAATGTGAGAATAGAACTGTCAAATGTGAGAGAAAAAAGTAAGGGAACCACCAAATGTGAGAAAAAACTGTCACTTGTGATGTTTAAACTGCACAATATGAGAATAGAACCGTCATATGTGAGAAAAAAAGTAAGGGAACCACCAAATATGAGAAAAAAACTGTCACATGTGATGTTGGAACTGCACAATGTAAGTATGAAACCGTCAAATGTGAGAAAAAAGTAACCTGATGTAACAGGTTACCTACTAGTGGGTACCGTACCCCCCCTTTTTTTGGGGGGGGGGGTACCGTAGAATTACTCATATATATGCATGTGTTTATGATTTGTCTTATATTGTTGAATGTGCTAATACATAAATATTGTGATTCGATTAACTAACGGATCAATATTTGAATCAATTTTTTAAAATTGGCAGTTAGGGAATTTAAGGATTTAAACCATAACTTTCATAGTTGTAATTGCTACGTATTGATAAAAAAATTACCTAAAGAATTTTTTTTAGATACAATAGAATTTTCACTTAGAAAGGGAAAATTTATATGTTATAATTTTTTTATTCCCAAATTCAGCACGATAGAAGAAGTTAATAAAAAATTAAAGCCTTTATATTTTATATACTAAATCTATATATAGAAATAGAAAGCATACCCGCCACCCAATGGAGAAATTATAAATTTATTCCAAGGACCAATTAAGTTAAATATGTATAGAAATTTTAAATCCAAAAAATAACATCTCTCTTTCATATATACACACGTATATGGTATATATGCTTGTAACACCTAATATGATATAAAATATTTTATTTTCTTGTAAATATAATAGAAATAGGGGAAAATGCCAAGAGACCTCCTAAACTTTGGGGTAGTGGTCATTACACCCCTTGAACTTTTATTTTGGTCAATTTACTTCTTGAACTTTACACACGTGACAAATAAAGAAATCTGTTATTCCACTGTTAATATATTAATGGAATAGTCACATGACATGCACATGAACTTTGAAAACCAAATTCAATCGTGAAACCCTATGGAAAGAAGAAAAACCTAGGAGAGAGAGAAGATTTGGGGTTGAAGTTCTTTGTGCCACCATTATCACCGTTGCAACATCCATCAAGTTTGAGGCTGATAATCAAAACAATGAGTTGAGTTTGTTCACTAAGAAGGGTTTGTTCGCACAAGCTTATGACCTAATTACCATATTTTTTTTTCTTCATGCCCTCTGTAAAGTTCATAGTGGTGTTATATAATTGGTGCAAATGGCTAATGGGTTTTATTAGTTGAAGTTTCAATGATCTTTTCAACGCAATTGGTATGTGGCTAGTCAATGATAGTTTATGGTTTTGCTTTTCTAGTAGGATTTGTTTGAACATGGGTATTTGAGATTGAAAGAGGAATCTTCGGTGGACCATGCGCTTTTGCAATTAAAGGTTGCTAGAATTAAATTGTTGTATTCGAATGAGTTTCTGTTGGAGTTTCATGGTCTGGTTTAATTTTCGAGGTTGGGGTTTATGTGAACTTGTTTGTTTCATTCAAGTTAATGGAAATTGGTTACAAATGAGAAATTGGAGGTAAAAACAATTTATAATCTGGGTTTGTTTTTGTAGTAAGAACAATTTATAACATGGGTTTTGCGGGATTGAATCTGTTTTTATTTATTTATTTTAAAGTTCACATACTTGTCATGTGTCTATTCCATTAGCATATTAACGGCAGAATAACATGTGCGTCTTTTTAGCGAATGTGTGAAGTTCAGGGAGTAAATTGGCCAAAATAAAAGTTCAGGGGGTGGAATGACCATTATCCCAAAGTTCAGGGGGTCTCTTGACATTTTTCCCATAGAAATATTTATATCAAGTTAGTCTTTACATTGGTCCAAAAAATATTAATATTTTTTTTTTATCCGGTCAATTTGTAAATTGTAACTCATGAAGTATCTTTTAAATCATTACTAATATTCTTTAAATAAATAAACATTTTAAAACAATATTTTTTGTTAAATAAATTAGAGATTGCACAGTTAGAGTATATTAATAGTTTTAAAATTATGAAGCATATATAAATTTAATCAATTTGAAATAATTTAAATAATAAATGTCACTTTACATGCTTAAACATATACCGGTAATATAAATAAACCGAAGAAAACCCTTATTTTAATTTTCATAGATAACAAGTGCAATAAATATCTCTAGCCCTTAATAACAAAATCCATAATCTTCTTCTTCTAAAAATAAAAGAATAAAAGCATGTTATTTGTATCTCTAATTCTCCAAACATAAATTTAATAATATTTTATTTTTAAAAAATGATAAATGCTTCAATTGTGGAGATTTACTTATCTATTTTCATATAAGAACATATATAATTATATATTGAGTATACTTTGGTTTAATTAGTCAGAGATCTATGATGTAAGAGTAGTAAGAAGAAAAATTAATGAATTAGTCATGGACACATAATTATCTATTTTAGGAACAAATTCTTCTAAAAAACACACACAAAAAAAAAATTATATATATGGAAAAAGAATACCTTAAGTTGGGAATTGGGTTTGGGCTTGCTTCTGGGTTTGGACTTTGGACCCTGGATTAGTGTGGGTTATGGGATTTGGATCTGCCTGAAACATGGGTGGGCTTTGAACAAAGGGTGTCACTTTCGGGGTTGGGCTTGAGCGTTCAGGCTTCAGCCCAAAGCGGAATTCTCTTTCAGTCTTCCTTTTCTCTCCCGTCTCCTTTTTGCTTTGTCTGGGAATTTCTGTAAGAGTGCGAGTGAAGTGTTGGGATGGTTCGTCCATGGTATATGCTTGTGTGGGTTGCTACCCGCTGGTGTGGTGTTCAAGTTGAAGTTGAGGTAGTGGTTTGGATATTTGACCTTCGAGTTTTGTGGCAGCGATTGATGATGGGTAGGGTGGTGTGATGCTGCCGGTGTTGTGTGTGTGTGTGTGTGTGTGATTCGTGGTGAGAGTACTCTGCTGTACCTTAAGTGGGGTTTCTGTATCTGAGAGCAAGGAAGATGAGGATGTGGAGTGGATGACTGGGAGAGTGGGAGCTTTAAGCCATTAATTATTGTGCAGAAGAAAGAGGGGAAAAGGAGAAAAAGTAATTTGATCACTGGCTAGTGATGATGAATCCGACACTGAAAAAGACTTTGCACTTCAAGCTAAAGCAAGAGCATAAACTTTTGAGTTGCCTTTACCACTATAATAAACTTCTAGCTCCAAAGACTGATCTACATATTGCAGCCCTTCTGGATGACTAATAAGCTGGTTTAGTTCCTCTAACTCGTCCATGTAATGTTGATAAAAGAACTGAGCTGTGGTTAGCTACGCATGATTTCCTTTTTAAAAATATTGTATTTATAACATTACTCTTGCTGGAAATGTGTGCTTGATTGCCTGGTCAAAACTCAAAAGACAAGTAGAGGGGTTTAATTAGCCAAAGTACTCTAAGGACTTAATGATGGTAAGCTACTACTTGACAATGTAGTAGTGATAATTTTTGATATTTGTAATGAACTCTCATTATAAGTTTATTTTGATTTTGGAGAACTACGAGGAACATGAACTCTAAAAAAGCTGTTTAAGTGTTGTTTGTATTTGGGGAGTGTTAGATATTATGAAATTATGGAGAAAGAGAGTAGAGAGAGAATGCAAAATTTCTATGGTTCAACCTAACATAAGGTGTCCACTTCATAGTAATTTCCTTTGGAACTCTTTCACCTCAAACTCCTGTAAAAGTACAAGTTGTTTCTCATAGCTCCAAGGACACATCTCCAAGATTCGTTTTTTGTCCCTATCGTCTCCAAACTCCACTAGGAACATTTCCCCTTCTATTTCAGATATCCCTAAACCCCTGTTCGGTTTCCATAGCATCTTCAAGTGTTTTCGGAGTGCGTCTAGGACGATGAAGCGCTGCATGAGTATCTTCATCACTAAACAATTTTTTTCCGATCTCCCTTGCCGCCCTCGTGCTCTCACATCCTAGTTCTATATCCTCTCCCTCTTCTTCCGTAAAGGTTAACTTACTCCAAAGTCCTTTCAGCTCGTTTGCCATCCTTCCAGAACAAACCCACTCTCTGTTCCATCGAAAGGGGTTACCTATACTGATCTCACTGTACACAGGAGACCACTAAAACTCTTGCACAGGGAGATATACCAGACTACCATTGCCGCTACATGCAGAGACTCGAGAATATACAACCTCCCTCTGATGAGCATGACTCGAGAATCCGGTTTGGAGATAGGTGGAAAAATTGGTAGGGTGCTTGATGTGGATGTACCTGAGAAGGGTGTTCAGTGGGGTAAGTACCTGCGAGTGAGGGTCAGTGTTGACGCCATGAAAAAGCTGGTCAGGGGGAAGAAGGTAACCATCAAAGGAGGAGAAGCCAAATGGGTTTTCTTCAAATACGAACGGTTACCAAATTTCTGCTACCAGTGTGGGAGATTGGATCATGGCGTGAAGGAATGTAAGGAAAAAGCAAGTACGGAAAACAGAGCTGGTGATGAGGGAATGCAATACGGAGCTTGGCTTAGAGGCGAACCAGGGAGAAGGGGAGGTTGGGAGCAAGGAAGAATGGGGGACGAAAATGATGGAGAAGGCAGGTAGTATAAGGGAGCGACGATGAGAAAGAAGCATGTCGATGACACACTCCGGCGACAGGGAGGTGAGGAAAAGAATGACACTCACGTGATTGGATTGATCCATTGTCAGGGGACTACCCCAAGTGGGAGTTTAGAGGAGCTACGGGTGATGAGATAGAGTGAGGAGACCTTTCACAATGAAGGTAAGGTCAACTTGACATTGGAAAAGGTTATTAGCAACCTTACTCCAAAAGAGAAAGTGGGCGTGCCTCCCTTACTGCCCGTAGCAGACCTAGAAGGTGACATGGTCTGGGAAATCTCAAAGAACGAGGACGCAAGAGAAAAGACTAAAGGAGTACTGGACAAGAAGCATACGTGTAAGGATTTGGGTAAGGATTCGGGCTTAGAATCAAGTGCAGTTGGGTCATGGGCCGATGATAATTCAAGCCCACTTGCCATGACCTTCAACCAAGAAAAGGGATGGGTCACAGAGCCTTTAGGCCCAACAAGTGGCCACTGGAAACGCCTAGCTAGGAAAATAAAAACTCCAAGCCCAAATAAGGTGGATTGTACAAGCAAAACAAAACACAAGGGCCCGATTCCTTTACAAGAGCTAGACCCAAATAATATAAGCTCAAAACGCAGAAAAGGTAAACTTCAGGTAAGTAAGGTCACAGATGAGAACGGGAATATGGTTGGCGGTGAGGCGGTGGCTGCGGTGCAGCACCGCCAAGCCTCATGAGTGTTTTAGCTTGGAATTGTCGGGGGTTGGGGACTCCTCTGGCAATTCGTACACTCACCGAGGAGGTGAAGAAACAAAACCTCGTGGTGGTTTTCCTGGTAGAGACGAAGGCGAACACCGATAGGATGAAGGGCTTTCAACATAAATTAGGACTTACTCAGGGGATTATTGTACCAAGTGATGGTCAGAGTGGTGGTCTAGCGATGCTCTGGAGGGAGGGCATAGATATTCGGTTCAAGAGTTTTTCACACTCGCACATAGATGTTGTAATCCACGGTGAGGGTAAGGGCGGTCTGTGGAGGATTTCTGGGTTTTATGGGCATCCGAATATGAGTAAAAGGTAGAGCTCTTGGTAATTGATAGAAGCTTTCCATGCCCAATGCGGGATGCCGTGGGTGGTATGTGGAGATTTTAATGAGATTTTGCATCCAAATGAGAAGTTGGGATGGAGGGAGAGAGATGCAAATCAAATAAGGAGCTTCCGTGATGTTCTTAGCAGATGTGGTTTGGTGGATTTAGGTTTTGTGGGGCAGAAATTTACCTGGTGTAATGGACGGCATGGGGAGCAACGTATGCTGCTCCGTCTAGACAGAATGGTGGCTAATGAAGCTTGGCTTCAACTCTTCCCTGAGGCCAAAGTCTTCCATATTTCGATGTCGGCATTGGACCATTGTTTGTTGGCTTTGTCCCTGAACAAGTTTCAGTAGCAGAAGAAAAAGAAAGAAAGGTTCATGTTTGAAGCAATGTGGGTGAGAGAGGCTGAGTGTAAAGAAATTGTAGACATGGCTTGGAATTCGTATATAGAGGACTTAGATATGCCTATCCAGGAAAGGATTGAAAGGTATCAAAGCAACCTGAAAGGGTGGAATCAGAACAAACTTGGGAATGTGTCTAAGAATTTAAAGCAAAAACAAGATCGCCTCCAATAGCTTGAGTCCCTTAACATGCTCCACGATACAGCAGTGGAGATAAGTGCAGTCCGCAAGGAGTTAAATGAGCTCTACATCAGGGATGAAATTATGTGGAACCAGCAGTCTCGGGTACTCTGGTTGCAAAACGGAGATAGGAATACAAAATTCTTCCATACTTCAGCCAGCCAAAGATAGTGGAAAAATAGGACAGGGGGTTTGATGGATGAAGGAGGTATATGGCAGGAGGAGCAAGGAGCAACAGAGAAGATCATCCTGGGTTATTTCTCATCAATACTCAGTATAGACCATCCTTTAAATTTTGAAGCAAGTCTAGAGGTAGTGAGTGAGAGGGTGACACCTGAGATGAATAATGTGCTGCTGGGAAGTTTTAAAGCGGACGAAGTGTGGCGAGCACTCCAACAAATGCACCCCACAAAATCTCCCAGGCCTGACGGTATGTCTCCCATTTTTTACCAAAACTATTGGGATATTGTTGGTGGTAGTGTTTCCAATTGTGTACTGCAAGCTCCTAATACAGGGGTGATGCCTAGGGATATTAATAATACATATATCTGTCTAATTTCGAGGATAAAAAATCCACAAAAGATAACGGATTATCAACCAATCAGCTTATGTAACGTGATCTATAAGTTAATATCAAAGGTGTTGGCAAATAGATTGAAGAAGATTCTACATGAGGTGATTAATGAAGCACAAAGTGCCTTCGTGCCAGGGCGACGCATAACAGATAATGTGGTGGTGGCTTTCGAAACTATGTATACAATTGGCAAAAGGAAAAAAGGGAAGGAAGGTTAAATGGCCATTAAATTGGACATGAGCAAAGCCTATGACCGGGTAGAATGGGAGTACCTCAAGATCGTTATGAGGAATATAGGTTTTTGTGAGAGATGGATTTCCCTAGTTATGATGTGTGTGACTACGATGACCTATGAGGTACTCATTAATTGGGAGCCTAAAGGGAAAAATCACACCTTCTAAGGGGCTACGTCAAGGCGACCCTATTTCCCTTTATTTGTTCCTCTTGTGCGCGGAAGGGTTGTCTGCTTTAATCAGAAAAAAGGAAGCTGTGGAGCTGCTAAAGGGGGTGGGAGTGAGTAAACTTGCACCATCGGTTTCGCACCTTTTCTTTCCGGATGATAGTATAATCTTTTGTAGAGCTACAATGGAGGAATGCAAGCAGGTGGCTGAGGTCCTAGATACCTATGAGAAGGAGTCGGGGCAAAAGATTAATAGGGATAAAACATCCTTGTTTTTTAGTAAGAATACAAGGGCTGATATCCAAAGTGGAGTGAAGGACATGTTCGGTGCACATATTGTACAACAACACGAGAAATACTTAGGTTTGCCCCCGATGGTGGGAAGGGAAAAGAAAAAGGCTTTCAATCGTATTAAAGACCAGGTAAGTAAGAAAATAGCAGGATGGAAAGGGAAGTTGTTGTCCAATGCCAGAAGGGAAGTCCTAATAAAGGCGGTTGCACAAGCTACTCCTACCTACACCATGAATTGCTTCAAGTTGCCTGATTCTTTATGCTCGGAAATAAACTCTTTAGTTGGGGGTTTTTGGTGGGGAAAGAAAGAAAAGGCTCGGAAGATTGCATGGGTTTCGTGGGAAAACCTGTACAAATCAAAGAAGGAGGGCGGCATGGGTTTTCGAGACTTGAAAGCTTTCAATCTTGCGCTCTTGGCTAAACAAGGGTGGAGAATTCAGCAAAGACCTGGTTCCCTACTCCATAGAGTGCTTAAAGCGAAGTATTTTGCAAACTCCTCTTTTTTGGATGCCCAGGTGGGGAAACGACCCTCCTATATTTGGAGAATCTTGATGGCAGCTATACCAGTGTTAAGAGGGGGAGGGGGGTTAGATGGTGTGTGGGTGATGGAAAGAGCATTAAAATCTGGGATGATGCATGGATTCCTTCCACGGTGACAGGCAGAATTATCTCACCCAAGCCTGCAATGGTTTGTGGGGAGAATGTAGCCAACCTGATGGCACACGACAAAGCTGAATGGAATAGTGATTTGGTAAGGAGCATCTTTTTCCCCCTTGAGGCAGAGACCATCCTGAGTATCCTTATTAGCTCCATGAACCCGGCAGACTCCCAGATTTGGGCTAAAACCCCCAATGGCATTTTTTTTTTTTGTTAAGAGTGCATATAGGGTGGCAGTCCATACCTAGAGGTCTCAAAGGGAATTGAAGGTAGACCGGGTTGCTTTGATACATCTAAAATGGAAGCTATTTGGAAGCTTATATGGAGCTTAAAGTGCCCAAACAAAGTTAAGCATTTCTTTTGGCGTGCTTGCAAAAGTGCCCTTCCCACGAAACAATGTTTAATGCATCGAAAGGTTATTAAGGAGGACAAGTGTGACCTGTGTGGGGAGTGTGAATCATCAGGTTATATTCTTTGGGGGTGTAAAGTCGCAAAAGAAGCCTGGAGCTTGACAAGGTTCAAGCTGGACAAACTAGACCGACCCCCAAAGGATTTCCTCGATGTGGTGTGGTTGCTAATGGCGTCCTCAGGTGAGAAGGATTGGGAGAAGTTTGCTGTCATGGCGTGGCTACTTTGGAACAACAGAAATTCTGTCAGGTTCGAGGGTAAGTGTAAGAATGGGAAGACCATTGAAGGGGAAGCAAGGAATTATGTGGAAGATTTTCGAGCGGTATGTCTAAATGAGGGCCAAAAAACCCAACCAGCTCCTCGGGTAAAACATTGGACTCCTCCTCCTCAAGGTATGTATAAGGTAAACGTTGATGCAACTATGTTTAAGGAGCAAAGGTGCTGTGGAATTGGGGTGGTCATTAGAAATGACAAAGGACAGATGATGGGGGCTTTATGTAAGAAGGTAGCCGTGCCTTGGGGAGCCTTAGAAGCCGAAACAAAAGCTGCTGAAATAAGTATTTTGTTAGCTTGGGACCTGGGATTGAGGGATATTGTGGTGGAAGGGGACTCTCAGCTTGTGATGCTTGTGCTGAAAGGATTTGTATTCCCAGCTTCGGTCATCCAAAAGGTTGTTGAAGGCTCACAGAGGTGCCTAAGTCACTTCAAGACATGGAGGGCTAATCACGTCAACAGAAACAACAATGGGGCTGCTCACTTACTTGCTAGGAATGCTTTGCATGTTGATGATTGTGTAATATGGGTGGAGGATACTCCCCCTGTTATTGAACTCCAAATTCTAAATGATGTAATTTCAATGGACTTTGGTCCGTATCAATGAATCTAGTTAATATGTTGGCAATCGAAAAAAAAAAAAAAAAGGTGTAGCAGGTGAGGTTGTGTGTCCGTCATTTATTTTGTAAAGGAGGGTTCAAAAAAGGTTACCTTGGTGAGGCTCCACATCAAAAATAAATAAATAAATAAAAAGATTTCAGCATCTATATATTGGGTAGCGTATCAAACAGTAGCTGTGCCAAAATGTTAAAAAAAAAAAGAACTTTTATCTTCCCTTGCCAGAATTTATGCTATCACAGATAGAATTAAGTCATGTTCTAATTCACAGCCATGTGCGAGGGATGATCTAAGCCTGAGGTCTTGGCAACGTAGTGAATTCTAAACCCTTATAACTCATGTATTGAAGCAGTGTCAGCCCCTCAAACCCTTATAGAATGAAACTTGATATGCAAAAGGTTTTCAATTGGGTCTTAAAACTTATAATAGTTGACAGTATTATTCGATGTGTATCTTTAAAATTGGAAAATACACCTTTCTCTAAAAGAATAAATAATAATAATAATAATAAAAAATACATTGACCAAAACCAAAAAAATCAGTGAAGCAATGGCAACTATAATTCTTAAAATATCCTTTCCACCTTCTCTAACTTTGCTGATTCTTTCAAGTTCAAGATTAGGCTGGTACTCTGAACCCTTTTTGAATTCAATTAACAGAGTGTGGGTTTGGGTTCAGCGTTTCCGCTGAATCCTGCGTTGCGCTTTTTTTTTTTGCTTTCACGCGTTTCAGGGAGGAGACAAAATTTACTGTTCATGAGACAAATGTCACTGTTCACGTACTGTTCCGGTACTATTCATGCACTGTTCATGGGTCCCACGACACTATTTACCCATTTAAAAATTATTTTGCTACAGTATTTTCAGTTTTCAGTTTCAGCAAAAATAAGTTCAATCCAAACGGACCCAGAATATAATTATTTTATTGGGTAGTTTATATTATTTTATTAAGTTGTATGTAAAAATAAAAACTGGGATGTAGGGTAAATTGTATTTGAGGATACGTATGCTAGTGATTTAAGAATTTTGCTTTGCGATTGTGGGATTATTTGTACAGTTTCCAATGCAAAAGCAGAACCTGAAAATAAAAAATTTAAGTAATACAACTGGAGAATGCATTCTCGGATAACTGTTAAACTTGAATTCATGGTATTAGTGGCATATTTTTCAATATTCATAAGTATCAAGTGTCACCATAAAACAATTCAAGCTTATTCGCATTGAAAGCATGCCGAGATTCAACAAAAAAACTAAAAGCAAATTAGCCCAAAACTTAAAAATAATGATTGAGGAACTGACCAGTAAAAAACCGGGGAAACTTTACAGGCAGTATTACAGCCTCTTGCAATGCCTGTTTGGAACTCTCAAGCTTGGCCACGTCACTCCACTTCACGTTTGGTTTCTCCCTGATTATCACAGAATCAAGGTTAGCCCTAAGCTTTGCTTGCTCTGGATCCTCTTCATCTTTCCCCACTCCTCTCTTCAACTTTGTCTTTGGTTGGCTAGCAATTTTTGCATCACCATTAGGGGCAGCCCCACTTCCCCCATTATCGAGAATGGCCCTTATCTCCTCTGCCCTCTTCAAATATTCCATACATTTTTGAGTAATCGCTTCCTTAATCTTTGGATTCTTCTCATACTTCAAATATGAGTCCTAAAGTAAGCTAAAACATTCATATAGAGAGGAAATGCTTTGCTATAGTTTCTGGCATCATCCTTCTGAACTACCTGCTTCACATACTCTATCGCATGCTCCTTAAAATTGCTATACATCTTTTACTTACAATAAATGTATAGAAATCAGAGCCACCAAAAAGAATGCTCTAACTAGTTTCAAACCACCACTCCTTCCCTCAAGAACCCAAAATTCAATACTGAGTTTGGCACTCCAATGATTTCTTTTTGGTAATGGTATTATACACTGTCAAACTACTCTATCACAATTCTTAAACTTGAATTCTCAGATAAGCAATTTATCCACTCCCTTAGAACCTGCAACCAAAAACCCAATACTCAGTAATACCTCAGATTTTCCATTAATATTTTTGATGCTTCAAAATATAACCAAACTAGAAAGTAAAATAAAATAAACCATTCAACTTGAAATGAATGAAAAATAAATATAATTAAATAGCCTAGTACTCAAATTTCATTACTTCATATATTTTTGATAAGCCATTTACAATTCCAGATTTTTTTTTTTTCAAATCAAATTTGCAATCAAACCCTAAAATTTGGTTCAATAAGTAAAAAAATGAAAAATCCAATTCTCAGAATTTGTTTTTATGATGATAATGATGTTGTTCAAGAACCCATAACAGGTAAGCTTTACAGGCTGGAGTAGAAAAATCTAATAAATAGAAAATTTCGGTTACAAACCTGAAATTCAAGCTTTACTTTCTCTTTGGTGCTTTGGGTTTTGATAATGAAACTGAAATTTCTGAAATAGAGAGAACCAATCAACTGGTGCAATGCAAGTCTGGACTTCTTTCACGTTGAGACAAAGAGTGTTTAATCGTAGAAATTACACAACTTAGATCATAATTACGCTGTAGAAATAGAATATAGCCGCCTCGGCTCTCAAGCCTTTTCACTTTTAAATTACAAATGATTGGAAAAGTTTATGGCATTAATTAAAACTTAAAAAATTTAAACTTACAATGGGAAGTATAAAAATTTTAAACTTATAAAATATGTTTGGTGGTAATATATGTTACAGTATAAATTATTTTGCATGTTGATTATCAAAAAAAAAAAAATATATATATATATATATATATTGCTTGTCCTGTTAACACTTCATCTTTTCCAATGATATTTGACTCAGTTAATTGACACATCCAAAACAATGAATCCTCTCAAAATCCTTACCTGGTATGTTTCTCTTCAACAAGAATATCTTCATCACTTTCTTACTCACATGACTAAGCTTCTAAACCGATATGCACATACTTAAATCTCCACATATTGAAAGTAGGAATGACAATTTATGTTCACATGTTGACTTTGTGCCATGTTGATTTACGAGTATTCGACTATTACATCGCCAGATCACTTCAACAGCTCATTATGAACTCTACAAATGTTTTCCCGATGATCCGTTGCATTCTTTCTGGCTTTGCAAAGAGGTTGAATGCGTGTGGCAATCTTGCAGCTGGGCTAACCAATCGGTTCCCTCTCCACCATCGAATTTCTGTGATTTACTTAATTGTTTCTTGCAGTTTCACGACAACTTTTAAAAAGAAATCTTTGTATTCTCAGCTTGGCTTTTGTGGAATAGGAGGAACGCTATGCACTTTGGCAGACCTGTTCAACCTCTATCCAACATCTACTGGTTAGCTGGAAGTTTATTGCAAGAGTTCCTTGAAGCCCAGAATTCGATCCCAACTGTGATTCGGCCACCTATCCAGCAACTATGGCGTCCTCCAGATCAAGCTAGGTACAAAGTAAACTTCGACGCGGCTGTCTTCAAGCCAACCAACTCAGCCGGCATCGGTGTTATAGCTCGTAATTAGAGAGGTGAAGCAATCGGTGCTCTCTCCCTGCCCATTCCTTGGTCTCAGTCAGTTGCAGATATGGAGGCCAAGCTTTAGATTGTCGAAGGGCTGTGCATTTTGCTAGGGAAATTGGTCTTCGTCGAGTTATTTTTGAAGGTGACTCCGCTTAGGTAATCAACGCTATTTCTCAAGGGAATGAAGTGTTGTATGCGTATGGTAATATCATTGATGATATTCGCAGTAGTGTCGCAGCTTTTGAGTCTTTTTGAGTTTTGTCAAGTTTATCGTAATTGTAACACATCGTTGCTGATGCTTTAGCTAAAAAAAGCAAAAAAAACCTTTTGGGGCTTCAGGTTTGGCTAGAAGATTTGCCTGAGGATATTGCCCCTTAGTTTTATTTGATGTCCCTTAGTTTTCTTGGTTCAATAAATTCCCAGGCCTTTGGTCTGGTTTCTCAAAAAAAGAAAAAATAAGAAGATTAAACTTCTTCCAATCCCCAAACAACCCAATTCCCTTCAACCACACTATTCCGCCGACCTCCAAATACCATATTGCCGCAAATAATATTGTAAAATCCAAATCTTCCTGAACCGTTCAACTCAGAATTAGAGACCACGATGGGCCGATTGTTCTCGCAAACGGGATTGCTTTCATGAGAAATGAGAAGGTCGGGTCTAACTAGGAAGCCTCTTGAGTCTTTGGGACTCTGGGACTTTGATCTTAGTATGGAAAAAGGAAATTGCCCAGGATTGTTTAGTTGGACTTTGGCTGGGATTTTAGCGTTCTTGGTGGCTATCTAAGGCCACGTGCCAAATGAATAAAGATGCTAATTTTTTGTGGATTTTTATTTAATAAATAAATAAATAAAATTTCTTCAGTGTTGGCAATTAATTTGCCAAGGTCCAAGAAGATTTAGACTTCCTCAAATTGGTTTTTGATTTTCCTATGGAGGCCGGTAGCTGTTAAAGGCATTTGGGTTGTTTGAAGATTATGATGTTTAGGGTCCGTTTGGATACAGCTGAAAACTAAAAACTGAAACTGAAAACTGAAAAACACTGTAGCAAAATAATTTTTAAATGTGTGAATAATATCGTGGGACCCGTTTTTAATGAAAAAGTTGCTGAAAAGTGAAATTTGTGGGTCCGTGAACAGTACATGATGTGCTGTGATTGGCTGAAACAAATTAGAAAAGTCAAAATTTGCGGTTACTGTTTATTGAACAGTACATGAACAGTAACCGCAGCACTCAAAAAGCTAAAAATGAGTAAAAAAAAAAAAAAAAAGCAAACAAAACGCAAACGCAGACTTATCAGCCGAATCCAAACGCTCTCTTAATTTGACAAAAGTGTGTGATAACTCAAATTGTGAGTAGACATTGAGGTCTAATTTTTTAATAATAAAAGGTCACCGCATCACTTAAAATATTGACACGCTTTTTTTCTATTAGACATATTGGTAAGAAAATTAATGGATGGATCGATAATACTCTCTCTCTTTTTTTTCTTTTTTTTTTTTTTTTTTTTTTTTTTTTTTTTTTTTTTATCAAAAGTATTCATTCGAAACTTTGGAAGCTAAAAATGCTCAATAGGTAGATTTTAGAAACCAACAATATAATTTGACCTTAATTTTATTAAAGTTTCCTCATAAAAAAAAAAGTCTAAAATAAAACCTATACTAAAATTTCTATATATATATATATATATATATATATATATATATTTTGCTGAAGGTCACCAAAACTTGGAATCCAAACACGAATTATATATTATCGTGCGAATAATTTGTCCTCGATCAAATAGCCCTTCTTATTATCCATGGATACAAAAGTTATCTTAACTAGACCTATATATATATATATATATATATATATATATATATAATACAAACTTAACTAGACTTTTTTTTGCTTCAAAAGGGGAAGATCTAAATTCGACATATACATTGCAGATTTTTCTCATAAAAGATATATACATTACAAATGAGATTTTATGGATTAGGCATTATACTATCCTTGCAGTCAAAATAAATAACAAAATTAGAAAATGAATTAAGATAATAAAAAGATTGAAAATATATAATGGAGTTATGATTTATTTGATTTAAGCACAAAAGGTCTAAAGTAGGAGAAAAAAAACGCATGATATATATCACAAAAGTTCACCAGTTATCTTTCTAAATAAAGATAGTAATTTTTGTCCCTAAGCCAATTATAAAAGGATCATTTATACATAGTATGCATAATGAAATAGTTTAAATCCAAGGCTTCACATTCCTGTCAAAGATTCTTGGTCTATAAGTTGAAGTGAACATGTCGAGAAGAAGGTGAAATTGTTTCCATGCGAATAGGAAGACGGGAACAGTAGCAAGACAAATGATAGGAATGACCACCCATAAATTTCTGTCCAGAATAATGAAAAGAGAGGTACAAAAGTTTATCATCATGGTTGCTATGGAAAAGATAAGGGACGAAAGGCCTAATATCATTTTTTGGGGTAAGGATATAAGGAAATCTTCCTCTGTATGACGTGATGTGATGAGAAGAAACACCAATAATGAAGTCGTGGCAGAAATTAGGGAGAGCGCATCAGATAGTATAAAGACCATAAACACCGTATCCGGTAAGAACATTGGTAAGCCTGTACTTTGATTGTTACCACCTGGAACGGTAATTGCTGCTGCAAACATAATAGTAACAATCAATGCAGCTGGCACTGTACAAGAAGAGGCTGTCTCCTTGACCCAATTTTTTGCCTCATCAACCAAGTCTTTATGGTCATTTGCAAACAGATAATCAGTTGTATGACCACTTTTGTTTTTAGCTTTTATTAAGGAGGGATGGACAATACTCTTCACTTCCTGCGTTTATTAAACAAAACCTCATCACGAAATAATTTAATATATAAATAAAATATATTACTCAACTTGTAACTTTGCTTTTTTTTTTTTTTTTTTTTCATCCCTAGCTAATCTAAAGAACTGAGATCTATGGTTCAATATAATTTGAATGAAAGATTTATAGGAGTAAAAATTAAAAATATTATTATTGCCTAATGGTCATAATTGATTCGGGTAAAAGATGGAGGAAGGGATAATTAAGAAATGGAGATTAGATAAAATGGGAGCTGAGCTCTATTAAAATGGGAAATAGACGAAAGACTTGATACTGGACTCCCACATCTTCACCATATATGTAGCTTAAAGACTCCCCACACAGTTACTACTATTTTCAGTGGTCGATTACGACGCACACATAACAATGCAACGCTAACTTTTACAGACAATAATTGACTAAGACCACTTTTCGAATTACTCTCAATCCTTCTATGGATGCTACTTGAATGCTTGGAAGTTGTGTATCCATTAGAGCATCTCCAGCAACTTCTCCAAATTTTTGTACTGTTTGGAGGATGAACAATGACATTTAACTTTTACCTACCCACTTTTTCAAATACACTTTCCAACAGATTCTCTATTCCATTCTCTATTTCATTTAAATATTATTTCTTCATTCTTTCTTTATTTTTTTTTATCATCATTTATTCTTTCTATATTCATTCCCAACAATTATATTTTTCAATAGAAAGTGTTATATTCACAACATTTTTCACAATACTTTCATAAGAATCACATCAAAATCTTATGCGAAAAATTGTTACTAGTTTTAATTTAAACCCATTGCTGAAATTATATTTTTACTTACCAATATTAACTAATAACAATATATTATTTAAAATTTATTGTGAAAATATTGTGGTAGAATTTCTAAATTATCATTTCTTTTTTTTAATATTATTTTTCATTTCTTTCTTTCTACTCTATCATCCATACGTTTCTCTTTTTTTTTTTTTTTTTTTTTTTTTTTTTTTTTTTTTGATTTTTCTCCACCACACATGTATACCCATATATCCCATCCCCTCCCTTTTTGTTTTCTCTACTTTCCACTTTCCAGAACGTCCCTCTGGCTTTCTTTCTTTCTCTAGTTCTCTTTCTCAACTTTTTTTTTTTTTTTTTCATCTTCTTTCTGCGGTTCTCTTTCTCAACTTTTTTTTTCATTGTAATAAGAATCAGAGAAATAGGTAAAGAGAGAAAGAACAGATGGGTTAGATGGCTCCGTTCTGCCGCCGCCGCTCGTCGTCCTCTGCCGCTGCCGCTCGTCTTCCTCCCAACACAGCCCAGATGGTAGATAGCTTGTGTCTTTTTTTTTTTTTCTTTGTTTTTCTTTTTTTAGCTTTTATTGTTATGGTTTGATTAATTTTAAGATTATATTTTTGAGTTGTATTTTGATTATGCTTGAGTTTTTAGAGATGTTTGAGAAGAAGAATTGTTATGAATTTTTTTTTTTTTTTCCATATTTGCTTGTTCTGATTCAATTTTATTTTAAGAATTGGATTTTGTTTTGTGTTTAGTGTTTGGATTCTTTGAGAAACAGAGAGAATGAGAGAAAAAAAAAATTCCGGAGGAGAGAGAAAGAATTGATATAATAGTAATTGAGATAATATTTTAAGCAGAAAAATAGGTTTGGAGTTGCTACAGTGCTCTCTAAATTAAGAGAATTACTGTAGCAACTTCAAAAATAAATTTGGAGAATTTGGATGTTTGGAGAATCTGCTGGAGCATGAACAGTGCTGTTTGGTGGTCCAAATTTGGCTTTACATTAGCTGTTGGAGATGCTCTTATGGAACTATATCAACCCCCTAATTGGAAAAGTCGTCATCATGTTTAAACCAAATTGGAAACCCTATCAATAATTTCCATGTAGTCATTTTCAAAAACACAAGCAAATGAACATGTTCTTATTTATCTTGCCTCACTCATTAAAGACAGGGCTAAATGAATACGGATGGATAACCTTCTTTGGATAGATTAAGATTGAAACGGCTTGCACGGTTGCACCTATTCACATCATATCCTTGAATTGTTGATATGATGTCGTCCACGCAAGCTTTAATTAATGATTTTTTTTTTTAATGAATATTTCAAGGGTATTTATTTAGGAAATATTTTTTAAAAATTTTCAAGTTAAAAAAAAAAAAAAAAATCAATCAATCTTTGCATATACTTTTATCTACTTTCATTGTTTCACCTTTCACAATGTTAGAACTCTTCAAGCAATCTATGATTTAACGCTAAGAAAGGAATTTTCTTTTTAATTTCAAGGACAACCGGGCCTCCTCAAGAAAGGGTGGAGATTAGGAATGGTTAAGAACTAATAATGCATCATACTCTTCATTAATCTTGGCTTCACATTACAATCCTCTCTTATACTCTCATGCCTTCTTTCTAACTACCA
The DNA here is from genome assembly GCF_001633185.2 of Quercus lobata. Classification (NCBI taxonomy): domain Eukaryota; kingdom Viridiplantae; phylum Streptophyta; class Magnoliopsida; order Fagales; family Fagaceae; genus Quercus; species Quercus lobata. The sequence continues at coordinate 43,257,531 of NC_044907.1, read as the reverse complement.
AGTAACTAACTAATCAATACCAAGCAACTAACTAACTGCCTAACTGCCAAGGACATCAGCACATGCTTAATACAATCAGCACATGTCTAAATACAATCTCAACACATGCTTCTAATCCAATACAGTTGCTATACAATATAATACAACTATACAATATGTAAGGTTGAATTTATTCAATCATTAGTTGGTTTTATTCCGTACCAAATTTGCTTGTAATTCAGCATTTAGAAACCCTGTATTAAGGTGGGAATCATGTAAGGGTAGTGTGTGAGAGAGTGTGAAGAAAAGCTCAAGAGTGTGGACTCAAGAAGAGCCTTGCAACTGGATCTCGCGAATGGCAAGTCGCCAAAGGTGGCACACGTGTGAAGCATGCAGAGGAGCTGAAGGGTCACGCCAATTGTTGCACTACAGGACAAAAATTTCAGTCTAGCCAGGCAATTAGCTCGTGACTCGTTCCAGTCGCAAGGCCGAGTTGCCAGAACACCTTGTTTGGTTGTAACTGACTCTTCGCATTCCATACACACCCTACTATAAATACCCTTATACTCACGAAATGTAGAGAGTTTCTAGAGAGAATTTTGAGAAAGAAACCCTAGAGAAAAACAAGATTGACTCATCCACAATCTTCATCCTTTGATTCTCCAAATTCCTCTACTCTCACCCTCTCCATTGATACATCCTTGAGAGGTACATTAGCCAAAATCCTTATCTCACCATACCCATATTTGTGAAGAGGTTATTTGGTGCTTAGGAAGCAATTCAGAAGGGACCAATTCATTTTGGTTGATGCAATGGGCTATTGTGGGATCCGGTAAGCTAGAGAAGACAAGGTTCGATGTAACCCTGTTGGAGCAAAAAGCTTGAAGGGCTTAAGTGCACAGGATAGATTAGGTTTGGAGGGTTTTCTGCTATTCATGTATTCCAACTATATTCTCTAGTGGATTATTAATCGCTTGGAGAGCGGCGGAGAGGTTTTTCGCTGAGGACTTCAGTTTCCTTTTCGATAACACATCGCTATGTTGTCTTTATGTTTGCATCTCTCTTCCCTTAATCTTTGCCTTTTAATTATTGCTGTGATTATGATTAATTTCGGTTTAGATTGTTACCAATTCTGTTCATATTCCACACATATACTATTTGATTATAAGCTTGTGTTGGTAATTTGTAAATTGGGGGTCTAAATGTTCATAGGCGTTGTACACACTATTTGAACATTCACAATATAATGTAGCTAGCTCTCTATTAATACCCCCCCACCCCTTAAAACACCTTGCTCACAAGGTGAGGGAACTGCTTGGAAAGAGAATGAAATGGCTCCCAAGTGGCATCTTCTACAAAACCACCTTGCCACTGAACCAACAACTTAGTGATGACCCTTGATCAAGATTGAGCTCCCTTCTGTCCAAGATAGCTACTGGTTCAAGGTTAAGAACTCCCACATCATTCACAGCTGATAGAGTAGGAACTGGAAGGATATGTTGCCCCAATTGCTTTTTAAGGCAAGAAAAATGGAAAACTGGATAAATTCTAGACTCAGGAGGTAGCTGCAACTTTAAGCAGTAGCTCCAATCATCAAAAGAACTTGGAAGGGACCATAGAACCTAGGAGACAACTTGTGAGTAGCCCTGTGAGCAATGGATTACTGCTTATATGGTTGCAACCTCAAGTAGACCCAGTCACCAACTTCAAAAACTCTATCTGTTCTATGCTGGTCTACTTGTAGTTTCATAGTAGTCTGAGCTTGCACCAAATTGTGCTTCAAAATAGCAATCAATTCTTGCTTAGAATGCAACTGCCTATCCATAGCCTCAACCTTAGTGGTACCAGGTATATAATCAAGGAGTTTAGGGGGAGGGACTCCATATAAATCCTCAAAGGGAGTGCATTTAGTTGAGATATGATAGCTAGTATTGATCCAATACTCACACAGTGGCAACCACTTGGCCCATTTAGCTGGTCTATCATTAATGAAGGACCTAAGGTACTGCTCAAGGCTCCTATTCACCACCTCAGTTTGGCCATCAGTCTGAGGGTGATAGGAGGAAGACATGGCCAATTGAACACCCTACAACCTCATAATCTCAAACTAGAAAAGGGATGTAAAGGTAGGATCTCTATCACTTACAGTTGAATTGGGCATACCATGCAATTTGAACACATGTTGAACAAATAGAGTAGCAACCTTGGAGGCTGAATAAGGATGAGATAAAGCAATAAAGTGGATATATGTAGTAAGCCAATCCACTACCACAAAAACCACATCCATTCTGTGACATCTTGGAAGACCTTCCACAAAGTCCGTGCTTATATCAATCCGTGCTTAATGGCAAAGTTATGAATACTATTTTTAATGTTGTTTCTATGGAGGAATTCAAGAGAATCTTTAATATTGAGGTTGCTTATACTACTTGGAATATTCTCCAGACTGTAGATGAAGGCACAAAGACAGTTAAGATAAACAAACTACAGCAATTAACTACTAAGTTTGAAAGTATTAGAATGTCTCATGATGAATGTTTTGATGAATTTTATGCTAAACTGAATGATATTGTTAATTCTGCTTATAATTTGGGTAAAATCTATGATCAACCTAAGATTGTTAGGAAGATACTTAGATCTTTAACTGAGGACTTTAGACGCAAAGTGACTGCCATTACTGAAAGAAAGGATGTGGACTCCATCCCTGTTGATGAACTTGTAGAATCTCTCCAGTCCTATGAGTTGGACCTACCTAAGACAAACAAATCCAAATCAATGGCTCTTAAGTCTGTTGATGGGAATGGATTTGATGATGAGCTCTTTGCTACAGAGATTGCATATCTTGCCAAGAACTATAGAAACTTTCTTAGGAACAAAAACAGAAGGGCAAGAGGTAAAAACAATGCTGAACCTAGAAATTAGGAGGAATGAATGCACTAAAGTGAACAATATTGAAAAACCTAAAGAGAAAGTTGGTCAAACCTCTAATAATTCTATGGGTCAACAATGTTTTGGCTGTCAAGGGTATAATCATGTGAAATCAGAATGTCCTATACTGGTAAGATCAAAGGGTAAAGCTATGGCTGTAACCCTTAGTGATGATGAAGTTTCTGATCATGAGTCTGGTAATGATGAGGATGGAAATTTCATTGCTTTCACAGTTACTGCTGTAATTGATGAAAGTGTTGTGGTTGATGAGAACCCTTCTGATAGGGAACTCTTTGAGAGTGTTGATTTGTAAGAAGCCTATAATAAACTTTGCAAGGTTGCTGTAAAGGATACTATGAATGTTGATTTAGGCTTATAGAAAATTGCTTCTCTTGAACTTGTTAAGAAAAATTTGCTCTTGAAATTGTTTGATGCTAATGAATTGCTTAATAATGTGAAGACTGAGAATGTGTTATTACTTGATAAAGTGAAAATTTTGGAACTTGAATTATCTGTTGCTAGAAAACAAACAATTAGGTCTGTTGATATTACATTATATAGAAGCATGATTGGTTGTCTTTTGTATTTAACTGCAAATTGTCCAGATATTGCTTTCAGTGTTGGTGTATGCTCTAGATTTCAATCTAATCATAAGGTTTCACATCTGAATACTGTTAAAAGAATCATAAAATATGTTAGTGGAACTTGTGATTATGAATTATTCTATAGCAAAGAGTCAAATTTGTCTCTTGTTGGTTTTTCTGATTCAGATTGGGTCGGCAATGCTGATGATAAAAAAAGCACCATTGGTGGGTGTTTTTATGTAGGAGCAAATCTGGTTGCTTGGATGAGTAAAAAGCAAAATTCTGTCTCTCTGTCTATTGCATAAGCAGAATATATTACTGTTGAAAGTTGATGTTCACAACTCCTTTGGATGAAAAAGCTTTTGAGAGATTAAGGGATATCACAAGACACCATGGTTGTCTATTGTGATAATTCTAGTGCTATTGATATCTCTAAAAATCCTGTTCAACACTCTAAGACTAAGCACATAGAGATTAGATATCACTTTATTAGGGATCTGGTTGAAAGAAAGATTGTGGCTCTTGAATTCCCTACTGAATGTCAGAATGCTGACATCTTCACCAAATCTCTTGATAGAAGTAAGTTTGAGATACTTCGTTAAGTAATTGGTGTGAGTCTGTGTCCCTAATCATCTTTGGCTCTCTCGATCCTTGTGCTTCATTGCTCTATTCTTTGTGACCATTCCTCTTAGTTGTTTTTGCTTTCTTTGTTTTTTTCTAAGATTTGCATTGCATAACATTCTTGCATTTCATAGTAGGTTGTTTTTGTTATTCTTTTCAAAAAAAAAAAAACCAAAAAAACAAAAAAAAGGAGGAAAAGGGAAGAAAAATGTGTTTTGCGTTATTTTTCTTAGATTTGAAATCAAGGTTGGCCATATTATCTTTACATAATATGTTTATGTACCTTGGTTAGCTTGGATGAGCTTATTTTATTGTACTTTATTAGTTTGAGCTTTGTAGTTTTTTATCACATGATCTTGATCTTGAAGTCATATACTTTTGATTGTAAGGACTAAAAAAATCCTAAGACAAAGGTATAAATAACCGTCTCACCAATGTTTACTAGCCAATCATGAACACTTTAATGCATATCATATGATTTTGTGCTCGAGAGAGTGTAGCACATGCACAAAAAGAACATAAGGTGTAGCCTTGACTTATAATAAAGTTCAAATTGAAATAAAATTGGTGTGTACATTATCTCGGCTATCTTAATAAGTTTCAAATCAAATAAAATTGGTGTGTACATTATGAGGCAAATCAATAAACTTACATGATTGCAAGCTTGTTCTCTAGGATATGTGAGAGTTATATGATGTAACTCTTTAGGTGATAGTCACTTTCAAACTTATGTGATGAATTTTATAGAAATTGTGATTGATAACTATTTATTTATCATCTCACATGTATCTCAAGTTTTTGCTAATTGCACACACTACACAAGTTATTATTTGCTAAACTTAGTACATGATATTGTGTGTGATCTTGTTATGGCCATCCAAGATTAAAAACTCCATGATTTTAATGCAAGATGTGTTTAAAATTTGAGATTTGAGGACAAATTGATTGAAGATCTTATTTTTGGAAGATCTGGGTTAAATTCAAGGGGTTTTGAAAAACGTTTCATCTCATGCTCATGCATTTTATTCATAAAACATTGTGCTTTGAGGAGTTTCTGTATTAATATGCTCTGTTTTTCAAAAATTTGATTTTTCCAGATTTTTAATCGATCGAACCTGTTGCTCAACAGATTGAAATTGCGATTAAAAATTGGGTTTGAATTTGCCTGGCTCGATCGCTACTTAATTGATGCTGGATCGATTGAATGTGTTTTTCGATCGATCGAACCTATTTTTCGACTGATCAAAAATCAGTCAGGGAGTTTTTTTTAAACATGAGCTTTTCACATGTTCTTCACTATTTCAAACTTTTCAAAAGCTATTCTCTCTCTCTCTCTCTCTCTTCGACCGATCTAGATTCAAAGACAATTTTTTGTCGTTTTCCCTCAATTTTTTCTCACGGTTTTTGTCATCTAGCACCGGTAAGACCATTCTACCCTTTCTTTTTGGTTTAATCTCATTTTTCATGCATTTTAGGGAAATTTTCAGACTTAATAAAATTTGGGGGTTTTGATGTTTTAGTTGATTTCTTTCACAATTGATCAATGGGTTTTTGTTGTTGGATGATATAAACATGTTCTTCATGGTTTATTTTGATCAATTTGGTGGATTGGGAAGAATTGAAAATTCTAGGGCTTGTAACTCAACAGATTTGGGGATTTTGTTCAATTGAGATTAATTTAATGAATTTGGCTTGTGTAATTGATTAATTATGTCATTATATACTATTATCTAATTTGTGTAATGATATATTGATCAATTTGTTGGGATTTTTGAAATTGGGTTTTTCAAAGTTTGGGTTTTTGTTGTAAAAACTCTAAGTTCAAGCTAATTCTGTGTTTTAAAGTGTAATTGAACTATTCTCAATGCATTAGAGCATGCATCATGTGTTAATACTGTTCATGCATCATATAGATTGTTATTTTCTATATTTTTTGCTCTAACCTTGTTTGATGCAGTCTGCCCTTGTGTTTTCTTTGTTTTTCTTTCTTTGGTTCTCTTCTGTTTGTCCTTTTCCAACCCTTAGCATCATGGTTAGGAAGATTAGAGCTCATAGGAAAACCTCCTCCACTTCTTCTCCAGCTTTTAAGAGTGTTAGGTTTCGTATTGAGAAAAACCAAGAGACCTTTGAGAAGCTAAACATCTTTAGATTAGTGTGGGCTGAGAGAAAAGTTATTTTAGATGAGCTCGATCTAGAAATTAGGAGGAATTTTGAGCGTAGGGCCTGGTTACCTTTGATGGATATAGATCACCCTCCTTCGGCTACCTTGATTAGAGAGTTCTACTCGAACCTCTCTATCTACTCCAATGATTCCAACATTCAATTTGTGAAGAGTTGGATACGGGGTGAAGGGTATGTCATTACTCCTTTGGTAGTGGCCTTTGCTCTTGGGGTGCCTAAGGTACAGTAGCCTGTGTACCCTTATGATAAGACCCCTCCACTTAATGACATTATGTCATATCTCACTGGTACTTCCATTCAGTGGGGTACTGATCCTCGGATTACCTCTCATGAGTTGACTGAGATTCATTATTTGTTTTTCTGGATTTCTTGCCATTCTATTTGGCCCATCTCTCATTTGCACACCATTCTTATCGAGAGATATGCATTTTTGTATGCCTTTGTGTCAGATACTCCTATGAGTTTTCCTCATCTTTTCATTCGATCCTTGGTTGAGGTTCATTGGAGTAGTTCAACTGCACATGGTTTATTTTTTCCTATTTTTATCCATAGGATTTTGTTGCATTTAGGTTTAGATGAGTTTCTTGCTTCTGAGCCCGTACACATTATAGCTTCTATAGGTGCCACCTTCCTTAGGTAGAGAGCTGCTCAGATGAGAGCTAGCTCTAAACGTCCTAGAGTTGAGTCTTCTTCGGGTGTTGCACCTCCTCCTTCTCCTTCTTTAGGTGATTCCACTACTGAGGAGTTTGTTGATCCGACTGTTGTTGCTGTTGCTCCTCCACCTTCGTCATATGTTGGACACTATCATGACCGTTCAGGCGGCTCATGGTCAGCTTTTGGTGGACATGCTCATGAAGGTTCAGGCTTTGCGTGCAGTTTTGGCGAGCTTTAGACGGTCACCTCTGCCACCTCCTTTTGATGATGAGTTTGATTGCCCTTTGACAATTCGTCACAAAAAGGGAGAGTACATACGGATGGAGATAGGGGGAGATTTTTTTGTTTTGGAGTTTTGGAGCTTTAGATTGTATCTAGGTGCTTCATGTTGTACTTATTTTTTGGCACATGATGTATTTATTTTGGTGTCTTTATTTTTTATGAGTTGTATATGTTAGGGGGAGACATTATATTTTTTTTATTTCTGTTTCTTGTTTCACATTGTGCTACATTGGCTATTGATTTTATATTTATGAGGTTATTCATGATATATGTCTTTTATTTTATGTTATGTGAAATCAAGAATTTATTTTGTTTTACTTGTATTTTCCACACATGCGTTTATGTGTTTGTTAAGTGTTTCAGGAATATACAAGTTGATTAAGTCGTGCTACTGTCTACACTTGCAACTGATAGATAGTAGTTAAGTTGAATTATTTTTGGTTGGGCAATTATTTGTAATGGGCAATTTTTGTAACTTTGAGCATCTTGTTTTATTATGTGTTTTGTCACGGATTGTCAAATGGGGAGTTTGTTAGGTTCTAAGGATTTAGGATCTAAATATTTTAGAACTTCAATATGTAATGTTGGCAAACCATGAACAAAACTTAGAGTCTAGATTTAGACTGCTCAAAGTATGTTTATGTGTAAAGTTGGAATTAAGTGTACTGCAAGATTTAATGTGTAAATCTACAAGGCTCGATTGATCAAAAATTAGACTCGATCGGTCGAAACTCGTGCAGAATGTTTTTCTGTAGATTTTTTCAACTCAAGCCCAAGCCCATATGATGTGTAGGGTTTTATGTTTTGCCTTAAGTATAAAAGGAAAAACACTAGCCACGTTTTTATGTTGTTGTTTATTCTATGTGTGTGAATCTCTTATGAGATGTAGATGTGTTTGCCTTTATACATACTTAGGGTTATCAAAATCAAGATTGATGTCAAAGCTTGGTGATCGTTTTAGTTGTTGCATAAAGAGCTTAAAGAAAAACACAAGTGGGAGTACTTGTGGTTGCTGTGGATCAAGGAAAGAAGTAGTCCGTGGACTCGGAGCTGTCACGTAGTCATGGTAGTAAGTTTTCTACTCGAGGTAGCAATAGGATGTTAATAGTCTAAGTCGCTAATGTAAAACTTCAATTCTTTCATAATGGATCCGGTTTTACCTTGAGGATAGCTAAGTTAAATTCTTCCCAAGTTTTTTACCGATTTTGTTTTCTTGGGTTATCATATCGTTGTGTTCTTTATTTTCCGCATTGTTTACATGATATGATTTACTTGTGTTAACCTAGATTTAAATAATTTGCCTAAGTTAATCACTTGGCTAAATAACTAAGTTAATCTGTTTGTATTTAAGGAGTCTAAAAATGTACAAATTACATCATCCCTAATTATCTATTTGTACATCATTTAAATATTATTTCTACCAAACAAGCATTCATCAAAAAACCAAAAATCAAACATCAAACCTGGCATAACACACCAACAAACTCATATCACAAACCACCAAGCCAACATCCAATAACCACACCCAAGCCACCAAATTAGCAGATATCATCCACCACCCACATCCATAACCCCAAATCGGTAGCCACCATCCACTGCTCACACTCAAGCAATCAGATCAATGGTGACCACCCTCGACCCACACCCCAAATTGCCATCACTAACCCATCATTATCCCAACCCACACCCCAAACCCATCAAACTAGATCAAATGGTTAGGCACCAAATCATATGCATCAAAGATGAAGAAAGAGAAGGGCACATATTTTTTGACGAAAAGTTGAGAGAGAGACAGAGAGAGAGAGAGACAGAGGGTACAATAAAGAGAGAGATAGCATGCAAGAGCTAGTGATAAACAAACAAATTTTTGTGGCTTTGGTGATAAACAATAGCCTCGTCAGTGGTGGCAAGGTACTGTACATTTGTTAATTTCTTTGGATACACTAGGGAGTCTGATGCACGTCTATTTTGGTTGAGTTTAGTCAAATTTTTGATAAATATGTTAAATTGGTGAGGCTGATGAGAATTCTCTAAGGGCCTATGTCCATGCCTTCTCTATTTATACGGAACAAGTTAAGATTGTCGAGCACTGCCAACTCATCCGTAAGTTAGAAATTCTCATCAACTTGCATTATTTACATATCATTTTGCAAGTTAGTGGCCTTTCTCCCCCTTTCTTCACATTTAACAAGATTTTATTTTTGCTGTTTTTGTTAATACTTCGTTTTGTTTGTTTGTTTTTTTTTTTTTTTTTAACTCCAATTTTCTATCTTTAGTAAGTAAAAGTCCTTATTAAAAGAAAATTTTAAAATAAATAAGAGAATCACATAAATTCTGAACAAGACATTTGTCCTGAGATATTAATATATCACCTTTTTTTTCTTTCCTTACTTTAACATCTTAGTTTATGCCTGTTCTGTTTGATTTTTTTATTTCTTCCTTCTTTTTTCTCCAACTTTCAAATAATTTCCTACAAATTAATCTAGTATATATAGAAAACCAAATTAGTTTCTCCTCTTTTGTTGCCAAGAAACAATAACGAAAAAAAAAATAAAATAAATAAAAAGAACTAAAAATATCATTTTACCAATATTATCATTTGAGAAAAAAGAGTTTATTTAAATATATTTCACAATTGTTTTACAAAAAATGACATGTCAAACCACCAAAAGTCCAAATAAAACGAAATAATAAAAAATTATATCGAGACCCATCGCAACTCAAAGTAAGAATATTATAAAAATGTATTGAAATTTGGTTTGTCTCTAAACATTCTCGAGAAATGAAATAAAGTTGCCCAAAAATATAATTTTCCTTGTGACAAAATAAAATTATAAGAAAAGAGAGTATAAACAAGAACATACCTAATCCGATCTTTCTTGAATGCTTTTTCCCTGTTCTGGTTTTCGGATGCTTACAGGAATTCGATTGATGTCATCAACCAGTGGAATGTGCAGACCTTTCAGCAGAATTGACCAATGAATCTCAAGTAAAAAGTATAATAATAGTAAAAGTCAAAGATTTTTTTATTTTTTATGACTATTTCAAATTTTCCATGTTATTAGTTATCACATAGTGTTGTAGGCATTATAATATTTATTTTTAATTATTTCTTTAAATTTTCAGAGATATCTATACTATCTATAATAAAATTCCATTCTTTAGATTGGATTATTATGTGGTTCATAATTACCCTTAAATCCTAGGTTTAATAGAAACAAAGCTTGAGAACAACCCGGTAGAAACATATTTCCAACTCCACATTAAATTTCTACAAAATAAGATACTCTTCTATTAATCCATATCCTCAAAACAAATGTATCCAAAAAATTAAAATTAAAAAAAAAAAAAAAAACTTTTTAGTCCACTTTGATATTTCCCTCATGACCACGTTCCAACTTTTTTTTATTTTTTTTTACTTTATCGAGATTCATTGATTTCTCTTATTTAATTATTATTTTTTTTTAATTTCTAGTTTCCTTAATTCCTAATCTCACGTACACTAGACCAAAAAAGAAAAATAGAGCCTCATCATACGAGCAAAGTGGTGTGATGAGACTAGAAATATAAGAAGTGCACAACTGTTATATATTAATTGAAAACAATTAAAATCCATTGTTCCACTAGACTAAAGCAACTTAACATTAAAAAAAAAAAAAAGAATAATTTGGGTTTTATATTTGCTAAATATATTATAAATTAGGGTTAATCGTACAGAACTATCCTAAATATTATGGGGGTCATTGCACTACTTTGCACCCCAATCCGTTAAAAATAAAACTTGCAAATTAAGCAATCACCACTCCATTTTTAAAAGATCTCAAGTGCAAGTCACATGATCCTAATGCAATAAATTGTCCATTTTGCCCTTCCACAAGGTGAAATTACAACACTATCCTTACTAATATTCCCCAACAAATTAGCCACCTTTGTTACTCATTATATGAAATTTTTCATTCAAAAATCTCAACCCTAAGCCATAGTACCACTGGTGAGAAAGGACGCATTTCTGAATTACAATTCACGTAATAACTAATAATTTTAATATATCTACTGTGTGGCAAGGGCTCTTCTATTTGTGAGGATAGAAGATAAAAACTTTTACTTGTATAAAATAAAGGGTAAAAGGACCATCTACAATTTATAAGGAGGAAAAGTATATATAAATCAAAAGGACAAGGTCATTCATTTGGTGCATTGCAAATTACAAGACATAATGTTTATTGCATAAACTATCATTATTCGTTTTCCAATTAGCTTAATTGGTAAAAATTTGTGTTCTTAAACAAGAGATTTGGGTTTTGAATTTCACTTATACTAAAAAACGATTAATACACTTATAAAGTGAAGTGTGAATGCCATATGTTGAATTTCTATCCTATCTATCAAAAAGATGATTACTTTTTGCCCAATTGTGAGGTATAGATTAATTAAGATTCATATGCAAAAACACAAAAATATTTTACAAATATTCATAAAAAAAATGAACAATAAAATACTTAACTAATTAAAATAATTGAATACTTACTGTGGGGCCGGGGAACTTATGATCCGGCCCACGCTCTATTAGGGCTCAGGGCCCATGCCGAGGAGGGTGTGTGCCGAGGACGAATGATGAAAGGCCGAGGTGTCAAGGGGAACAGCTGAGGACGACCCTATCCTCGGCACTCCAGGACTTCAAGGGGAAGAGCAACGTCTCGATGAAGGCTATCCCCAAACAGCCCCCTGAAAGGGATGCGAGTAGAATGGGGCCCACGTGGAGGTACGGTGCAAAATTGGTTCAAGGTAAATACGTCCCCTCCGCATTAAATGCACTCGCTAGCGTCCTGACCATTTAATGAGAAAAGACGCTTGGACAGGGTAACTTCGATCATCGCAACTAACAGAAAGCAAGAAGGGACAGCTGATGGGACGGGTACAGAAGTAGGCACTTGCCTGACCAACAAGTGGAGGGCTAAGATCAACCAAGAATGGCTATATAATGTGAAGGCTAATGTACCAAGAGGGGGCCTGGGAAAAATGGCCAAAAACCAGAGCCTCCCAGTCCGCCTTCAGGAGAAAAACTCCTAGGGCGAACACGATTTAATTATGTATGAACACCACGGAAAACCCACTGTCTTGTGATCAAGGCCTAGCCTTTCAAACCCACGCTCTATAAATGATATTGTTTGAGTCTTTTTACGTGCGAACCCAACATTATTACGGGTCGTTACAAACCGTGTCCTTACAATTGGCGCCGTCTGTGGGGAAGGCTTGTGTGCTGGCGCAGGCGGTAGGTCGAGACAGTCCCCTTGTCATTTTCTAACAACCGGTTGTAGTGTTCTAGCGTAAAGTTCCACTAGGGGCTATGTTTCTTTACTAGGGGCTGCGCTTCGTAGCGTCAGCAGCACGGATGGTTCTAGGGGCTTGGCCGAGGGGCTAATTCCCCTAAAACCAAGGTCTTATGCCATAGCCGAGAGATTAATTCCCCCAACTACTTATCAAAATCAATTTTTGGACAGAACCAAGGTATTGCATGGTCCTCGGACTCAAACCTATGGGGAAACCAACTACTTAAAAATCAAGTTTTGGACAGAACCAAGGTATTGCATGGACCTCGGACTCAAATCTATGAGGAAACTAACTACTTAAAAATCAAGTTTTGGACAGAACCAAGGTATTGCATGGTCCTCGGACTCAAACCTATGGGGAAACCAACTACTTATCAAAATCAAGTTTTGAACAAAACCAAGGTATTGCATGGTCCTCGGACTCAAACCTATGGGGAAACCAACTACTTATCAAAATCAAGTTTTGGACAGAACCAAGGTATTGCATGGTCCTCAGACTCAAACCTATGGGGAAACCAACTACTTATCAAAATCAAGTTTTGGACAGAACCAAGGTATTGCATGGTCCTCAGACTCAAACCTATGGGGAAACCAACTACTTAAAAATCAAGTTTTGGACAGAACCAAGGTATTGCATGGTCCTCGGACTCAAACCTATGGGGAAACCAACTACTTATCAAAATCAAGTTTTGGACAGAACCAATGTATTGCATAGTCCTCGGACTCAAACTTATGGGGAAACCAATTACTTAAAAATCAAGTTTTGGACAGAACCAAGGTATTGTATGGTCCTCGGACTCAAACCTATGGGGAAGCCAACTACTTTAAAGAAACCTGGATACTAAGCAGGACTTAGCAACTACACGTCACATCTAGGATGATGCCTATATCTCCATTGAATGAGGGTCAGAAATGAGTTCAAGGCTCTACAGGTGCAGGTAAGCTAATGTTTTGAAACATGATTCTAAATTTATCACATGCACAACTATTCATACGTGTTAAGATAATTAGTTCAAAATTCATAAACAATAGTAAGTATCGACAAGGGCAACTAACAAGTAACCAAAAGGAAAAAGGAAGAAAAGGATTTCATATATACATGTTCAACAGGTTCAAACTACTAGTAGATTACAAATTTTTCAAAATGGAAAAGAAACAAGTTAATCGTTAAACTAAAAACAAATACGAAGCCTGGCCAGGGTTTCTACTTCTTTAATTTTGCGTCGGCCACGTCCTTGGAAGGCGGAACAGGATCAGCTTCGACGCCCTGGAGGATAGTCCCTTCTGGGGAAGGCTGAACAGGGTTAGTATCGGTACTCTTGGGGACCACAACAAGGGGAATTGCCTGTAGGGGCTGGGCAAGTATGGCTGGCTCCTCAGCATTAGGCATCTGAGTGCCAACCACGGGCTCAGCAACCTCTTTGGGTACCTCGGGATCCGTATGCTGAGATGTTTCTATCACACCCTGAAGTTCTCCCTTTTTGAGCGTTTCGCCAGGAGAGGCGCCAACCTATACGGTTTCCGACTGAGTGACCCCTTCCTCGGGTTCGTCGCTCACAGCCACGGAGCTGGTGGAGGTGGCCTCACGGATGGCTGTAGGGTAGAATATGTTCTCCGCTTTCCACAAATCGGATGAAGCATTCACCCCAGCTCGCTTCAAGGCCTCTTCCCAAACCTGGGAGCAGTAAAGCCTGCATACTCCAGGAATCTGGGCTTTAAGGATGGCTTGGGTTTCAGCTACCCCCGCATTATAACCATTATCCTCGGCCGTTTCCTTGGTAACCTCAGCCTCGTTTCTGGCAAACTCGGCCTCTCGCTTGGCCCTTATGGCTTTGTCACGGGCGTACTCTACCACACCTTTGTTATGCTCTGCCATGACCAGTCTTTTATTTAAATCCTTGATCAGCTCTTTAGCTATTTGCAACTGATCCTCGGCTTCTAGCAAACGTTTTGTTTGGTCCTCGGCCTGTTTTTGGGCGCTGGCTAAACCTGCCGAGGCGCTATCCCTGTCTCGGATAGCGTTTGTTAGGGCAGTCTTGGTTTGGCGAGGTCGTCCTCGGAAGCTTTAAGTGTCCGCGCGGCCAGTAAGCGCTTGGAGCGTTCATTCTCGGCCGCCTTACTCTGATTGTTCACTTCTTCCTCCATCCTATAGGTGGCCTGGAGAGCCTGTCAAGGGAGATAAATATATCGTGAATGACAAACCGGGAGTGAGAGTTAATAAAGTTTTAGGTTTCAAGAGCCTTACCATGCCCAAGTACCTCTTCGTACTGAGGAAGACCTCCTGCATCCTCATTTTCTTCAGTCCATCCACGTCGGTGGGAAGTAGCATGGTTCTCCCTAGTGCGTCTGCCACGTAACCACCCTCGCCATCTCCAAGGTCCCTCATAGACGCAGTTTCCAGCAGTGGACCCCCGTGGAGCATTGGGGCAAGAAGCCAGGCACTGGGCGAGGATTGGGCCTCGATCCCCTTTCCCTTACCTTGGGAAGGTTGGACTTCGATCTCCTTACCCTTGCTTTGGTGCCCAATTTTTAATTGCTTCGCACGCGGGGCTTCCTCCCTCTCCTTAGAAGGTTGGGACTTTCCCCCATCCAAGGTTTCCTTACCCTTGGGACTCCTCTTCCTCTTTGAATCAGTGCTCTCCAGCCGAGGAGGCAGAGCTGGTGGGGGAGAAGCAGGAAGTTTGGGGCGAGGGGATTGTGGCTGTGACTTTGAGGAGGATGACCTAGTCTGGATAGCCTGGGGCGGAGGTGGTGGGGAAGGAGCATTGGGTTGTGGTGTTCCCTGCGCACCCTTCCCTGGTTAACCCTTGAGGAGTTCGAATAGGCTGGTCGGGGGCTTTCTCTTGAGTCCCATCTCGGCTTGAGAAGATGTGCCTACTGATGACAATTTCGCCTCGGACAAGGCTGGGTCACCTATATCACCAGGAGGATCCTCAGATTGGTTGGCTAGGTCAAATACCCCAAACCCTTCCTCGGGCTGATCTAACTTGCCTTCGTCCTCTGCTACTTGATGAGATGAGGAGAGGTCCACTAGTGGGATGCTCTCTGGGACAGATGGTACTTCAGAGATTAAAAATCCTGTCTCGACCACGGTGATTTTCGGAAGCCGAGGACTGCTGGCGCTGATCACGTGCCTAGCGTCGGCAAATGACTTCTGAACGGGGGCGTACCCTAATATTTTGTGAGCGGCTCGGACTTGACCATCTCCGTCATTTACGAAAACTGCTGCTTGTAGAACAGTCTCCAGATCCACCCGGTTAACTAAGTGAAAATGCCGTTGATAAGCGTGTGGATCTACAAAAGAAAAACACATAAGCATGGTTAGTTACCAAACCACATCAAATTAGAATGGCACAAAGGGTCAGCACCCTTCCATTCCCTACACCCCACCTGGTTCTACACCCCACCTGGTTCTCCTTCTACTATGGGGTATGGATTGCCATCATGCCATTCACCGGAGACGATAAGGAAATCCTTGTTTAACCCCTTGTTAGAATCAGGGAGGCATTGAATTAGTCGAACCCTTTCGTCTCTCGTCTTCATGTAGTAGGATTTTCCCTTCAAGTTTTGGAGATTATAGCACCAATTCACGTCATGGTGGGTTAGTCTTAACCCCATCTTTTCGTTTAAAGCATCCACACAACCCAGGATCCTAAACATGTTGCCGGTGCACTGGGTGGGGGCTAATCGAAAGTGCCTAAGGTAACCCCTCGTTACTGGCCCCATAGGGATTCTCATACCCCCCTCTACAAAGGCGAGGACGAGAATTACTACCTCGCCCGTTTCCCTCTTATAGTGTCACTCCCCCATCTTACAATGCCTCAGATTTACGTTGGGAGGAATCCTGTAATCGACGATGAACTTATTCATCGCCTCTTTAATATCGACTAATTTCCTCAGTCTCGATTTAGCCATCTCTATGATTTACTAAACAAACCCAACTAGTGACGGGAGAAGAAAGGGAACTAGAGAAAAATAAACCCAGAAAAGAAAAAGCACGAGTTAATGGAGGTAGGGAACTTACATAAAAGAGGAAAGACGCTTCAGACAGGATTTTTGTGCTGGAGATAGACTTGAGTTTGGGCGAAAGTTCAGATGAACCCAGGGTATACGCGCTAGAACTCTTAAGTGCAAAACTGAAGAGACAGATCCGTTCCAAAAAATCTTTTATACTTTCTAGGGTAACTGCACAAATTTTCCCGCCCATAAAGACCAAGGGATCACCACCGTTCGATCTTCATCATGCCATAGAACGTGGGAAACACAGAGCTGCCCGTATTTAATGAGGCCACGTTTCACCTTCCAAGGGCTCCAGGAACGTGTCTCAGACAGATGAAAAGTCTCGGGAACCGATAGGTGACAAGGATTGACAGGCATTGGCAGATATCTGATGTCATCAAAACCCTCCTATCCGTCCGAGGAATCGGATAGCAGGATTTTGAGGGGCTATTGTGGGGCCGGGGAACTTATGATTTGGCCCACGCTCTATTAGGGCTCAGGGCCCATGCTGAGGAGGGTGTGTGCTGAGGACGAATGATGAAAGGCTGAGGTGTCAAAGGGAACAGCTGAGGACGACCCTATCCTCGACACTCCAGGATTTCAAGGGGAAGAGCAACGTCTCGATGAAGGCTATCCCCAAACAGCCCCCTGAAAGGGATGCGAGTAGAATGGGGCCCACGTGGAGGTACGGTGCAAAATTGGTTCAAGGTAAATACGTCTCCTCCGCATTAAATGCACTCGCCAGCGTCCTAACCATGTTAATGAGAAAAGACGCCTGGACAAGGTAACTTCGATCATCGCAACTAACAGAAAGTAAGAAGGGACAGTTGATGGGACGGGTACAGAAGTAGGCACCTGCCTGACCAACAAGTGGAGGGCTAAGATCAACCAAGAATGGCTACATAATGTGAAGGCTAATGTATCAAGAGGGGGGACTGGGAAAAATGGCTAAAAACCAGAGCCTCCCAGTCCGCCTCCAGGAGAAAAACTCTTAGGGCGAATACGATTTAATTATGTATGAACACCACGGAAAACCCACTGTCTTGTGACCAAGGCCTAGCCTTTCAAACCCACGCTCTATAAATGATATTGTTTGGGCATTTTTACGTGCGAACCCAACGTTATTACGGGTCGTTACAAATCGTGTCCTTACACTTACTTTAAGTTATATTGTGGAAGCATATTGTATAAAATTGAATATTTTTCAAACATGCAAAAAAAAAAAAAAAAAGATAATTAAAATAAGCTAGATTAAATAATGAAATTCTTTTAAATTTTTTTTTTCAAATCTTAGTAACAAAATTATAATCTTAATTGAAATTTAGACTTCTTGAACTTTGATACGTAATGGAGTAAGTAGAATTAATTTCATATTTTTATATACTTATAATCTAATATGTATAGAATATGATTTTAATACTTATGAATCAAATATGTATTATCAGAGTTTCTTACGCATTGTACATGTTATAAACTAGTTGAGCCACACACCCTTACTGGGTATAATTTACATATATATATATATATATATATATATACAAGATAGAAATTCTACTCTAACTTAATCTAAATATATATGTGTGTAAAGTCTCCCTTCTGGAGACTTGAACCCTGGCCCTTTCCTCCTACATCCCACAAACACTTATACTTATGGAATGAACATCTCACTAAGAATGTGCGGTGATATGTATAACATTTATTTAATTAGTAGATTACAAAAAAGTCAACTATGTAGTATAAGACTTTTTAGTCATAAATATTATTAAAAAAAATTGAAGGAAAATGGAAGGTCAATTTCAAAGAAGACTTTTTAATATTATATAGATAAAGTAAAATTGCTGCAAAATTTAATGAGAAATAAATTATAGATAATTTTTATAATTTAAAAAAAAATTACAAATTCCATATTTTAAAATTTAAAATGATCAATAGAAATGTATTTGGAACATTTATTTTATTGTCTTTTTATTTTATTTATACTTTTTTTTTTGGGAGAAACTTACACTTTGTTAATAGTGAATATATGCTAGTTTGGATTTGGATTTGAATTTGTTAATTTGTTTTGAATATTAGTATTTTTTTTTTCTTGAATTACAAAAAATTCTAATGTTGTTCTTGTCGCTATATTGTTTAGACAGTGCTAGTGTGCTACCATTAATATTATAAATTAAATCCATCCAAGGTGTGTGCAAATTAAATGGCAGAATAATTGAAAGATAAAATTTGACTACAAACTTGGTTGCAGCTAATGACTGCAACTTCACTTAAGTGCGGTTTGGATCTGCGTCCACGGCTGCGTTTTATGTTTTCACGCGTTTTCAAATTTTTTTTTTTATTTTTTTAATTTTTTTTTTACTTCAGCCGCACCTTTTGACTAAGTCAACAATCAACAGTGCACCCATGTACTGTTTTTGGGTCCCACAAATTACACTTTTTAGCAACTTTTTCATTAAAAATGGGTCCCACGATACTATTCACATATTTAATTATTTTGTTACAGTGTTTTCAATTTTTAGTTTTAGCAAAATAAGTTCTATCCAAACAAACCCTTAGTATCTTTTTATTATATGTGAAATTTGATAAATCTACTATTAGATTACAGTTTCTTCTTATATCTTTTGTGGTTGCACAATTTTCTTAAGATCAAAGATCAATAACTATATTTTCGATCAATTGTTTAAATTTAAAGTTTTTGTAGCCTAAAATTATGCCAAAAAAAAAAAAAAATTATGAATCAAATAATAAATAATATACAATTGGCATGAAATTTGACATGCGTGTTAAGGACATAAAGAATATACAATCCAACAGTTAGATTTTTTTAAAAATGTAGTCATATTAATATTTTTACTGAAAGTCTTAGCCATTAACTCCAACTAGTTACAACCTAGTTTGTAATCAAACTTTGTCCATAATTTAATGAGCAGTAGAGAAAAGAGCATGAAACTCACAGCTATAGATCCATTGTTTCCAAAATATGAGATGATTTCCACTCGTATATTCAAAAGACATGCTAGCTAATGCCAACACAGGCGACTCCTTCTCTATATCTAAAGCAGTCACCAGAGTAGGGATTTTTTTCAGCGCATCCAAAGCCATCTATTGAGTCACAAACAGAGCTAACTAGTTTAAAGGGAATAATAGATAATATTCCAAAGCATATAAATAACGAGTGATTGCAAACAGAAGGAACAAATTGAAAGGGAATCATAGATAATATTTCAAAGCATAGAAATAGCGTGTGGTTGTCAAAACAATAATAGAATAAAATACAATTACCGCCTTTGAGGTATTGGTTAATGCGAGTCTGTTGGGTTATAATGTTAAAATGTAATTTGTAATTGACAAGTGGCTCCCTATGTGTCAAAGAAAGAAGCAATTGAAATCTAGGTGTCAACAATGAAGAATCCAGTAGCAGCAAAATTGAACAAGCATGCAAGTGGACATCTTATGGACAAGTGTCAATTAAAGAGAAATGAAGCAAACTTCTGTAGTATTCTTGAAGCATGTAGTCATCCTAAACACCTAACACACACACACACACATATATATATATATATATATATATATATATATAGATGTGCGTTGTAAATGAAGTTGTATCGTCCAAAAAAGAAAAAGAAAAATTGCAATGAAATAGAGTTTCTG
The DNA here is from genome assembly GCF_001633185.2 of Quercus lobata. Taxonomy (NCBI): domain Eukaryota; kingdom Viridiplantae; phylum Streptophyta; class Magnoliopsida; order Fagales; family Fagaceae; genus Quercus; species Quercus lobata. The sequence goes on along the minus strand of NC_044907.1, from coordinate 43,237,325 downwards.
CAATACTCTATTTTTTTCATATCTAGCATAACGGCAACTTAAATAATACTAAATTCTACTCCTAGCTATATTGTTCTAAACTTGTACCCAACATATAATACGTGGATATTTATAGGAAAATCATACCAAGAATGCCAGAACTATAAAAAAATCTTGTACATAAAAGTGATTATCCAAAAACAGTAGTACGTAAAAGAAGATATATGTTATGATAGAATAATAAAACAAGATCGATTCATGCATTATTGCCTAGTGGTGACAACGAGATTGTGATTAAGAAATTGACCAACTTAATCCCTAAACTCAACTTGAACTCTAAAATCGTTACTCATTAATTCTCCACTCTCATGGTGATTAGAAATTGAGTTGGTTAGTTTTGAAAAATTTTGAACTTGATTGGCATTAGCGCAAACTTAAGGGTTGTTAATTGTATTTCACCCAAATAATAATTATGACAAGTGTATAGACAAATCTAATTAAAGTTCTTACCATATTATATAAAAATAATAATAATAAATTTCTTACCAAAAGCTCCGGAATAAATGCATCGAGTAACAAACGTAGCACCATTGACGCCCTTTGTTGGACTTAGAATTCCCTTAGGAGTTACAGAATAGAGATACTGAGCCGTAGCTATCGTATTGGTCCAATTGGAGCTTTGCGTGATAGCCATCACGACTGGAAGGAGTTTATCCTGTACATTCTCCATGCTAAGTAAGTCCGGACACTTTTCAACCATGCATTTAGCCATCTCTGCTCTTCCAGCAAGAGCACAAAAACCAAGAACCGTATTACCATCTTTATCTTTCATTATTAATTTTTCTATCGGCAACATGTTCACCAACTTCTTCACAATTTCCAGGTGTCCAGCAAGGATAAAAATGTGTAAAGCCGTACTTCCTGTATTTGAGATTATTGCACTCTCTGCCTCCGGATTGGAGGTAATGAACTGATTAGCACGGTCCCAATTACCATTACGGAGATACTGCCTAAATAATTCATACTTTCTGTTCTCTATCCCTGCCATGTTTTTAGTACTTTAAAAATTAGAAGACTATATTTAATAGCAATTACAGGATTTTTTTTTATCTAGATTTCAACTTATATCTCTTGGTGTTTTCAATACAGGCATTTACGGTTCAAACTATCGAATTATAAAAAATGGGAATAAAATACAGTAAAAGAATAATCTTATTTGCACAAGGATTATACCCTAAACACATATAGTGCAAAGTAAGTGAAGATATAATTTTGTTTGGATTAGCAACTGATCCAAGGGTTTGGTTGTGGTTACTTTTCTTTTGCATTTACTTGTTTATAAAATATTTAAGATGGAAAGACATCACTAAACAAATGATGACATATTCAGAGGTTTGATGTCACCATACCCCAGATGAACATTTGGGCAAAAAGAAAGTCTATGAAAAAGAAAATCCAGAGGTGATGATAGATCAGTAAAGGATTCAGTAGACGAAAATGCCAAGAATCCTAATAGTGGAAGATCACTCAAGGGAAAAACGACAGCCAGCGATGCCTAAAAATCAAAATATTCCCAGGATGCAAATGTGAAACTGAAAAAGAATTAGTTTCAGAACCAAACTAGACAGCAGAAGGACAAGAAAGATTTGAGGAAAATTAAGCAGTCAAAGAGAATTATTCCCCGTAGTTTTATGATTCAAACAAAAGAAAAATAAATGCTCCACTAAGCCCTCCTCCATTGCAAAACCAAACCAGAATATTACGCCTAATATCAACAAATTCATGGCCCCAAAGCCAAACCCACCATTAACAAACCCCAAACTAATTTAACAACTTTAATCGAAACCAAAACATTGACGCCCAAGACTTCCTTCAGTCAAAACTCCTCACCCAAACCCACCATTAAGAAATCCCATAAACCAAACTCAACACAAACCCCGGCCTTCTTCTCAGATTAGCCATGGAGTTGAAACAAATTTGAAGTCTTTGATTTATTTTTTTTTATTTTTTTTTTATTTTTTTTTATTTTTTATAGGCCCATGGGTAGGCATTTTAATGTTGATTAATGTCTTTTAATGTTGATTAAATTTCTTTGTATGTCAGAATTTTTTGCTGTGTGCAATTAATTGGATCATCTGAAACTTATCCATGACATTTCTAACTTCCTCTAACGGGTGTCTAAATTAAAGAGAATACTACAAGTCTTCTCCCATAGAATTTGGGAAGCTACTTACCCTATATGATTATTATTAATTTAATATGGGAGGAATTGTTTCTTTGCCGAAACTCCCACTTTGGCAATGGCAAGGTGCTCTTTAGTGGATGAATTTATGTTTTGCAGATTCTTGAAAATGGTGGTGTGTGGTGTGCCTTTTTAATCAAGTGGAAAGCAACAAATAAAGAGAGAGAAAAATAATTCTGGTATTAATTAGGTAATCAAGTGGAAAGTAATAACATTTAGGTAAAAATATAAAATTGACCCTCTAAGTTTCAGCTTTTGTTATTTCAGTCATCTAAGTTTCAGTTTTGTCATTTCAGTCTTCTAAATTTTAAATTTTGTCAATTTAGTCCACTGTTATCCTTTAGTTAAGTACTGCCGTTAATTAAACCAAAACGACGTTATTTTAGTGTTTTTTTTTTTTTTTTTTAATTTTACTAAAATACTTTAATTACCAAAAAAAAAAAAAAATCTAGAGGGAACGACGACGTTCCCCTGCCTCTGAAAATCAAAAACATCACTGATACATGTATGGATAAGAAGAGAAGGTTGAGAATCAGTCTCACGTACGTCCATACGTTGAGGGTTTCGTTGTGCCAGGAGAAGACGCTAAGGAACGCGTCTTTGAGCGGCCACTCGCACCAGTAATAGTCCAATATGTACTCATTGTCTCTTAGATATTCCGGCAACTGCAACTCATCGTACTTCACCAATCGTCGCTCGAATCTCTGGCTCTTCTTCTCGGCTTTCGTCTTCTTCGTCTCCTGTTGAGTTTCCAAGCCGGCTCGGTTTGGACTCCTTGCGCTTTTCCGGTGAACGATACTCATCATCGTCGCTGTAGCTTTCCTTAAGATTTTATTCTCCGGCAAAAAATCCGCCGGATCTGAACTCTCCGGCAGATTTGTGAGGTCCAAGTCCCGAGAGGTTCTGATCGATTATTTCCTTCAATTTCTGAGCCCTTTCTATTTATACCCAACGAGGACCGGTGTGAGCCAATTAAATAAAGTTACTGCATGAAAACAGTGAAGCTTCTTGGTGTTTTTAGCTTTTTCTTTTGGGTTGGGATAGAGTTAGGGTCGTTCCCATTATTTTATTTATTTATTTATTTATTTTTGTAATTAAAGCATTTTAGTAAAATTAAGAAGTTAAAAAAAAAAAGTGACGTCATTTTGGTTTAGTTAACGAGCACTTAATTGCAGGGTAACGGAGGACTAAATTGACAAAATTAGAAACTTTGAGAATTGAAATGATAAAACTGAAACTTAGAGGACTGAAATGACAAAAACTGAAACTTAGAAGGTCAGTTCTGCATTTTAGCCTAACATTTAATAATATTTTTTCAACCGTTAGATCTTTTAGAAATTTACAATGTAAAAAATGTGTAATTTTATAAAAATTATACTAAGTGTAATTTAAACTCATCTCAAATAATAAATTAAAATGATTTATTATTTAGAATTTACCTATATCTTGACAAAATCAAATAAAAATGGTTTTATTAATAAATTAAAATTTTAAATATTGTAAGTTATATCTTTGTCTCCATGAATTTGCATTCTATATATAAGTTTGTCGTTGTCTTGCGGATTAAGCTTATTTTAGAATGTTTGAGCACGTTCATTTTCTAGAGACAGAAGAGAGATAGCTACTATTCTGTACAAAAACAAATTAAAAGAGAGATAGCTACCTCCTGAGTTGTGGTATTCTGCCAAGGTATCCCAAGCAATTTGAGCAGCTCTTGTACTTTTCTTAAAGCTAAAAAATGCTTCGGACGATTCCCAGATCAAATATAAAGCTATGGCATTCTTCTTGCTCCATGCATTAAAGGCAATTTCATCAATTTTGGGTTTAGGAGGATCGGTGACTGCTTCAACAATGTCCCAAAGATGGTAAGTCTTCAAATAATTTTCCATCCGGATGCTCCAAGCCACGTAATCATATTCCCCAGGAACTAAAAGTAAAAGAACAGCAATTAGATATCTTATGTACATATACGAAACTTTTGCTATCTATCTTTTGCAAGATACTTAAAATACCCTAATGGTTTCTATAGGCTATGATACATTTTAGACTTCTAGCTTCCTCTACATTTCAACCAGATCTTAGTTTCTTCGCATATTTGATACTGAAAATCTTTTAAAATATACTTTAGTAGCAAGAGAATTTACGGCGTTTTCTTCACATAACTAACTAAATCCAAATTGTAATATGGAAGATCTAAAAGAAAGATCAAACTGCAAATTGCTGGAGAGGAAGCCCACAACCAGGCCTCCAAACAAAATTTAAACTAGCAGTGTCCAGAGAGGACATCAAACACTAAAATTATAATTGAAAGCTGATCCATAAGATCAAAATGAAGTTGGCAAGATAGTGTTTTGGGATTTAGATAGGAGACAATAAGATATTAGAAAAGGATGAAAAAAAAAAAAAAAAAAAAAAAAAAAAAAAAAAAACAACAACAACAACAACAACACAAAAAGAAACTTAGAAAATCTCACATAAATATAAAAACATGCATAAGTGCACGCGCAAATATTAGAAACAATATATCTTAATGTTTAATATTACAATAGGTCATAACTTGTAAACATATTGCACAACTTATATAGATAGTAGGAAACGAAGAGAATTGAACCCTAAATATTTCCATTGAAAACCTCAAAAAGTGCTAACTGAACTACAAAGTTTGGTATTACCGCTTCGTTTGTTTCGATGGAAAACGTTGTGTAAAGATAGTTTTTCGTATTTTTCAGTGTTTGGTAGCATAAAAAAAGATGAGTCAAAGGAAAACTATCTTTGGTCAACATAAAAAGTATGGCTTATTTTTAGACATTGTTTTCCATTAAATTTTTTTGGAAAACAACTCTATCTCACAACAAGCTAAATAAGGAAAGTTAGAAGATTGTTTTTCAACTCATTTAAAGTTGCTACCAAACATTGGAAAATGAGATATTTTTATAGAAAATGATTTTTGAAAAATGACTCATTTTCTAGAAAACATTATTGCTGAAACAAACAGAGCGTACATAACTTATAGATATATTGCAAACATTTTTATTTGATACATAATGTTGGAGAAAACTTATTATCTTATTATATATTTTTTTTTTTTTTTTGTGAGAATCAAAATATTATTATATCCTAATGAGCCTATACATGTACGACAATTACTAATACTATTTTATTGTAACATTAAATCTAACTTATTTAGTTATTCCTTTGATCATTAACTACAACTAATTTAATATTTTGGTTCTCAATCAAATATGGAAAAGCAATTGAAAACTTAAATGAAGACAAAATATTTGTACAATTCTATATGTCCATTCATCAAACTTATAACTCATAAGTTAAGTGAATTAAAAAAAAAAAAAAAAAAGTTTGGTTAACAGATACTTAGAACATTTGATAATGAACCATTTTAATATTAATTTTATAGAAAAAAAAAAAACTATAAAAAAAAATTAAGAAAAGTGCTATGATCACAATATTTTCACAATACTTTTATAAAAAATCTTAAGTGATAAGTTATTATTAATTCTAATATGAACTCACCATTGATATTATTATTTTGCTCATTAGTAACTGTCAGTAACAATTTGCCACATAGAATTTGTTGTGAAAGTTTTTTAAAATATTGTAGATATATCATTTATAAAAAATTAATAAATTTTTTATTTTCTCATAAAAAATTATAAAAAAATAATTTCTAAACCAATACTCCAAAGATATCTATTAACTTTTACCATAAAAACAATGCCAATAAAATTAATTAAGTCATTATAACCGGTACTACTTATTCAAAGTTAAGTAGGTACCCTAGAAAATAAGCATTTTCTTATTATTTTTTTATATATACAAGATAAAAATTTTATGCTAGTCTAATTTAAGTGTATATACGTGTAAAACTCTCCTCTTGAAGACTTAAATCTCGGCGCTTGCTTCCCGCACTTCACAAACACTTATATTTGTGGAATGGCCATCACATCAAGGGCGTGCGATGATTAGAAAATATAGTTAATGTAATTTGGAGGGTGTGTATATAAATAGTCAAGGTTTTATTGTTTGGTTTGTAATAACTACAGTTGTTTTGCTTGGTTTATATTTGGTTGGCCGAGGTGAGCTAGCTGCCAAGTTTTAAAAGCAGCGAGATGTGCGTTTGAGTTTTCTTTATTTCTTTCTTTCTTTTTCATAAAAAGTTTTCTTTCTTTCTTGATATATATATATATATATATATATATATAGACTACATATCTAACCTTAAAAATATTTGACTATGAGCATGTGCACTTTTTAGAGAGAGATCTAGAAATACCTATGTAACTACTTTTAGGGAATTTGCATATTTCTGCCAAAGTATCCCAAGCAATTTTGGACGAAGTAATCCACCAAATCGCGAAACGTAAGCAGTATCCGCATGAAAACACGATCACTCGAAAAGCCAAGCCATTCTTTTCGGACCAAGCCTTAAAAGCAGATTCATCAGGTTCATTGGTTCCTTCCACAATGTCCCAGAGCTGTTGATCCGTTAAATAGGTTTTCACTTGAAGACTCCAATCCTTATAATTGTCTATGTCATCAAGACGCTTAATAACAGCTAGAATCGACTCAAGACATTCAATAACAACTGCAACCGACTCTTCGTCTGTGCAGCATTGATAAAAGGAAGATTCGTTATGTATCAATGATAGTTGTTTTATTGACTTCCCTACGTTACTTGCAGACTACTAACTAATGTAATGTTTAATTATCATTTGCCACTTTTTAATTTTTCCTGATGAATAAAATTTTTTGGAAAGAAAAAAAAAAAACAAATACTAGGATTTGGAGCATAATATACCAAGTACAAACATGTCCTAAATCCGACAAACTTAAAAAACACGCAAGTATAGCATACGTGCATGCATATACATTAAAAGAAATATATCTTGTTTTAAAATAATAGAATTAGAATAGGTTTTAACATGTGAACATATTGCATGACTTATATGAATAGTTGGGAATAGAGGGAATTGAACTCTAAATATCTTTATTAGAAGCATTTAAAGAAGTTAGTTGAGTTACAAAACTCTTAGCATTGCATAACTTATAAATATATTGCAAACAAAATTATTCAGTACATAATTTTTTAAGAGAACTTATTATTTATTAAATCCTAATGAGCATATATATATATATATATACACGTATGTATGTATGTATAAAAATATCAACATTATTTTATTGTAACATTAAATATGACCTATTTAATTATTCCTTCGATCATTAATTAACTATAACTAATTTAGTATTTTTTTTTATACAAGATAAAAATTCCATTTTAGCCTAATTTAATATTTTGATTCTTAATCAAATACGGACAAGGAATTGAAAAATTAAATAAAAAAAAAATATATTTGTACAATTCTATATGACTATAAATCCAACTTATAACTCATAAGTTTTTTTTTTTTTTTTTTTTTTTTTTTTTTTTTTTTTTTTTTGAGATAGCTTCAACCTATGATGTCTGTTCCTTATCAAAATTCTTTATTATTAGACTAACACACTAATCAGTTTTTGATGTAAGCGGGAATTGAACCAAAAATCTCTTACTCAACCATCAGAATTTTTACTTGTTGAACTAATTGGAACCCACATAACTCATAAGTGAATATAAAAAATGCAAATAGAATTAATTAAGTCATTAAAGGAAGTACTATTGATTCAAAGTTAAGTGGGTAACATAGAAAGTAATTTTTATTACAAACCCAAGGTCGGATTTGATGTTATAATAAAAGAGAGAGAGAGAGAGAGTTAATGTAATTGGTTGGTGTGTATATCTGGTTGGTTGAGGTTTTATTGTTTGAATTATTTTTTTTAGATAAAGTTTTTATTGTTTGATAAGTTGGTAATAACTAATAACAACAGTTGTTTTGGTTGGTTTACACCTCTCGTTGGTCTTGGTGTGTACTAACTTCCAGGTATGGGCGAAAATGGGTAACTAAGCATAAATTTTCAACTACATAGTTAGTAGTTCCGATTCCCAAAGTATATTATTTATTAGCATCTCGAGTCTGTGAGACTCGATTTTGGCCTACAAATCAAGTCTCAAAGACTCAATTTTCATGCTCTGATGTGGCATTTTTTTCCTACCTGGAAATCGAGTCTCTAAGGCTCGATTTATAAACCAAAATTTTTTTTAAAAATTCTAAGTTTCAAGTCTCTCGTACAAGCCGAAATACCCAAAAAAAAAAATATTAATCCAGAAACACAACAATCTCAATCCCAGTACAATCAGATTAGTGGGAGAAAGAATATAGAGACTCAGATCAAGATCAAATCTCGGCTGGTAGCGCGCTTCCTGGGTCGCGCGCTGCCTGGGTCGCGCGCTGCCTGGGTCGCACGCAGCTTGGGTCGCGAGCTGCCTGGGTCGCACGCGGCTTGGGTCGCGAGCTGCCTGGGTCGCGTGTGGCCTGGGTCGCGCGTGGCCTGGTAGCGTACTGCCTAGGTCAAACGTGGCCTGGCAGCGCGCGGCCTAGGTCTCAAGGTGGTTCGTTTTTTTTTTTTTGGGTTTTTTTTTTTTTTGGTTTTTTTTTTTCTCTGGGTTCTCTTCTCTGATGTTCTGGGTGTAAAGTTATAAGAGTTATAAATCGAGTCTTAGAGACTCGGTTTCCATGTGTTTGCCACGTGGAAAAATATGCCACATTGGATATGTTAAGCTATGGAAATCGAGTCTTTGAGGCTCGATTTATAGGCGGAAATCGAGTCTTATAGACTCGAGATGCTAGTAAATAATATACTTTGAAAACCAGAACTACTAACTATATAGTTGAAAAATTATGCTTAGTTACCCATTTTCGCCCAGGTATGCTATTAGTTACACCTGGAAGAATGAAAATTTAAGTGTTTAACGTTTTTTTTTTTTTTTTTTTTTTTTTTTTTTTTTTTTTTTTTTTTTTTTTTTTGTTAGACTTTCATTCTTGATACACATTTGCCGGACTCATACTGGATAACTATACTAAATTAAAAATATTTGAGCATGTGCATTTTAGAGAGAGATCTAGAGATACCTATATGTAACTTACTTTTGCGGAGTGCGCATATTGCTGCCAAAGCATCCCAAACAATTTTGGCGGAAGTCATCCACTGAAACTTGTCATCTAACTCAAGCGTTTCATTTAACCCGGTCCAAAACCAAAAACATGAATATTGGATCAGTCCTAAAGCCATGTCATTCTTTTCTGCTTTGGGAGGGTCATTGGTTCCTTCCACAATGTCCCAGAGCTGTCGATCTGTCAATATGGCTTTCACTTGAAGACTCCAATCCAAATAATTGTCCCCATCATCCGCAAGCAATTTAAAACTAGCTGCAATTGCAAACAAAATTATTCGATACATAAATTTTGAAGAAAACTTATTATCTTATTAAATCCTAATGAGAATATACATGTACAAAAATATCAATACTATTTTATTTGTAACATTAAATCTTACCTATTTAGTATTCCTTTGATCATTAGCTATAGTTAATTTAAGGTGTTATGTTAAAAATGTTTTGAGCATGTGCATTTTAGAGAGAGATGTAGATATACCCATGTAACTTACTTTTGGGGAGTGCACATATTGCTGCCAAAATATCCCAAGCTATTTTGGCCGAAGTAATCTTCCCAATTGACAAATTAAAAAGCCCTCCGCATGAAATCCGGATCACTCCTAAAACCATGGCATTCTTATGGGACCAAGCCTTAAAAGCAGCTTCATCATTTTCTGCTTTGGGAGATTCATCAGTCCCTTCCACAATCTCCCAGAGCCGTCGATCCGTCAATATGGCTTTCACTTGAACCTTCCAAAGCAAATAATTGTCCCCATCACCTGCTGGAATATTAAAAACAGTTGCAATTGCAAACAAAATTATTCGATACATAAATTTTGAAGAAAAATTTTTATCTTATTAAATCTTAATTAGAATATATACATGTACGAAAATATCAATACTATTTTATGTGTAACATTAAATCTTACCTATTTAGTTATTCCTTTGATCATTAGCTATAGTTAATTTAAGATGTTACGTTAAAAATGTTTGAGCATGTGCATTTTAGAGAGAGATGTAGAGATACCTATGTAACTTACTTTTGGGGAGTGTGCATATTGCTGCCAAAGTATCCCAAGCTATTTTGGCCGAACTAATCGAGTAAAGTACCTGATCAAAGCGGCGGGCGCAAAATTTCTGGATCACTTCTAAAGTCTTGGCATTCTTAGAGGACCAAGCCTTAAAAGGAGTTTCATCATTTTCTGCTTTGGGTGGTTCATCGGCTTCTTCCACAATGTCCCAGAGCTGTTTCACGCTTCAATTCGGTTTTCACTTGAAGACTCCAATCCAAATAACTGTCTATGTCATCTAGATGTATCATTTTTAAATTTGTGAATGCATCTGCTTGCTGTTAGGAGCATATATACAGCATTGATAAAAGGAAGATTCGTTATGTATCAATGATTGTTGTTTTATTGACTTCCCTAAGCTACTTGCATACTACAAACTAATTAATGTAATGTTTAATTATTTTGATATATATTTTTAAATTTTTCCTGGTGAAAAAAATATTTTCTGGAAAATAAAAAGAGAATATTCTAGGATATGAATTGTAATATACTAATGGCCAAAAGACGGGAAAAATAAAAAAGCATTTTAATTGAACGATAATAAAGAAAGTCACTTAAAACAACACTATAGACTGAAATATGACTTCGTTTTTATTCTCTTTTGTTTTTTCATTAATCTTGAGTAAATCTTTTTTCTTTTTTTGAAGATTTACCCAGAGTAAATTAAGAACATAACACAAAATTCAATTTATTTAATAAAATCTCTAGCAACCTATAAAGTAGTGTGTACTTATCCACTTTAATGGCTATGGCATTAGAGAGAGTGATTTTAGGGGATAGTCTTAATTTTACTAAAGAAGTCTTAGAGTAATACTATAGCTACAAACTATTTTATAATATTTTTATAAAATGTTAATGTGAGATATGAATATTCTAACCCTAATGAGTTGGTTTAATAATTCTTTAAGGTCTTGTGATATCTATGAGATCTTGAGTTTGAAATCTCTTACTAGTATTTTATGGTCATCTTAAGAGAATCCTCCCTAAATTAATATGATGTTTGTTCGAAAAAAGAATAGAAATATTAGATGTCATATCCAATCATAAGTCAGGGTTCATAATTCATTATCTTAGTCAAGGATCATTATCCCACAACCTATATTAATGAAAACAAAATTATCATAATCGTACTAGTAATAATACTATGCAATAATACAAGTAAACTAACTTTGGCCTAATTTATAGGTTATTCTATATATATATATATATATATATCATATACTATATAATTACTATAGAAATAAAAGTTGGACTTAAACGCCGTAGTTGCAACAAGTGGCTTTATCATATTGCAGAAGATTTTTAGATTGTAAAAATATAGATAATTTTTCTTTTCCTATAATTTCTAAGTTTTTGTTCTTATCAACTTTTTTTTTTTGGGGGATAAAGTAGCTAGCAGATGTGTTTTCATATCAACTACTTCTTTTATAATTCATGTAATTTTTATTATTTTTTTTAACGTGAGGTTGTGAGAGATTTTAGAATTGGGAAAGATATAATTAAATAGGTTGGAGATAAAGTTGCTTTATGTGATACAAATCTTAATTTTTTTTTTTGAAAACGCCTCAAAACTTTCATTCATTAAGATTGAAGGGAGTCAACATACAATGCCTCCAAGGCTGGTGGAGGAGAATCCTCTAACCAAACTACTTCTTCAACAATATTTTTTGCATAACGTGCTAAGGAGTGTGCTGCACCATTTGCATTTCTACTTACCAGTTTGACTTCTACCCACAGTAAACCAGCCATCAAACATTGAATATCATCAAAAATATGACCAAGCCGAGACAGATTTGTAGCAGTGGACCTCAGTGAATTCAGCACCTGCGCACTATCTCCTTCAATCACTAGCTCTGAAAAACCAATATCAATGGCAAATTCAAGAGCTCTGCGGCAAGCAAGTACTTCGGCTTCAGTGCTGTCCAGTACCTGTTGCTCCTTGGCGGACATGGCACCCATCACTTCACCTCTTTCATTGCGAATAATAGCTCCTATACCAGAACACTTGAGGTCAGGGAAAATGGCTGCATCAAAGTTAAGTTTAAACCTTGAATTCGGTGGAGGACACCATCTGCTCACTGTGCTGGTTCTGCTGGCTATTGTTAGCTGTTCTTGTGCTTGTCGAAACTCTGTTAGAAGATCAAATGCTCTTTTGTTCAGTTGGGTTGGTGACTGAAGCTTGCCTCCATGTGAAATCCTGTTCCGTTGGGACCATATGAGCCAGGCCTGAACTAAAAATAGCTCCAGTTCTTCCCTGGTCAGCCGGCCTTGCATCTCTTCAAATAATTGCATTGAGTCTTGTTGACCTCCAGCACACTTTTGTAGCTTCACAAGGCTGCTAGCCCACACATCCCTCGCCACTCCACACTCCCATAAGGCGTGAATCACTGTTTCTGAAGTACTCTTGCAGAGTTCACATGTGTCATCATCTATAATTCGTCGATGGACTAAATTATCTCTGGTAGGAAGAATGTTTTGGCATACTCTCCATCCAAAAACCTTGATTTTATTTGGGACCTTGAGCTTCCATAGCATTGTCCAGACTTTAGAGCCACACACCCCTCTTGAACTTTCTGTCCAATCCGCCCCCCTAAGAACTTGTGTTGCCACATAGTAACCTGATTTCACAGAATACACTCCCCTTGCTGTGTGCAGCCACATCATCGAGTCCACAACCTGCCTTCTGCTCAGTGGTATCCTTAAAATAGCCTCTGCATCTTCCTTGTGAAACTTGGATATGATTAGCTCTCTATTCCAGCTCCTTAAATCAGGTTCCATAAGATCAGCCACTCTCCATTCCCATTCTTCCTCAGCCGGGTGGATAAGAATTTTATTTGTGGGGTGATTGGGAATCCAACTATCATCCAAGACCCGTATAGATGATCCATCACCTACCCTCCAACAGCATCCCTTCTTTAAAATAGGTTGGGCAGCCATAATACTCTTCCAAGTATAAGAGCTATTCGGTGAATCAACTGCATCCAAGAAGGTACAGCGTGGGAAATAACGAGCTTTGAGGCACTTGAACACTAAGGATTCTTGGTTTTGCAATAATCTCCATCCCTGTTTGGCTAGCATGGCAAGATTGAAAGCCTTCAAATCACGAAAACCCATTCCACCCGCTTTCTTAGCTTGAGTTAAGATACTCCACCTTCGCCAATGGATTTTCCTCTCCCTATCCACTTGCCCCCACCAGAAATTCGCACACATTGCGTTGAGGTCATCACAAAGCTTGGTAGGTAATTGGAATACTCCCATTGTGTATGTGGGAATAGATTGTGCCACGGCTTTAATCAACACCTCTTTTCCGGCCTTGGACAGTAGCTTTCCTTTCCAACCTTGTAATTTTTTCCACACTCTTTCTTTAAGGTAGGCAAAAGTTTGGTTCTTTGCCCTTCCAACCAATGTCGGCAGCCCCAGGTAATTTTCAAACTTTACCACTTCATTTACAGCCAACTTCTCCTTTATCCAGTCCCTCATGCCCCCTGGAGTGTTGCCGCTGAAAAATATTGAGGACTTCTCCATATTAATCATCTGCCCCGAAGCATTAGCATAGGTTTGAAGGAGCTCATTTATCACCTGGACTTCCTGTTGAGATGCTTTGCAGAACAACAATGAATCATCAGCAAAGAGCAAATGAGAAATCATTGGCGCTCTCCTACAAATAGCAACACCATGAATCCTCCCTTCCAACTCAGCTTTTGCTAATAAGGAAGTGAACCCTTCTGCACACAAGAGAAACAAATAAGGTGATAGAGGGTCTCCTTGGCGGAGCCCTCTAGAGGGGGTAATATTTCCAAAAGGTTTGCCGTTAATAAGAATAGAGAAGGAAGGTGAGGAGACACAAGCCATCACCAACCTGATCCAGTGTCCAGGAAAACCCAACTTAGTCATAATGCCACGGAGGAAATCCCATTCCACCCTATCATAGGCTTTGCTAACATCCAATTTCAAAGCAAGAGAGCCTGTTTTTCCCCTTTTTTTACTATGCATAGTATGAAGAGTCTCATATGCTAGTAAAACATTATCTGTGATGAGTCTTCCAGGAACAAAGGCACTTTGTGTGGGTGATATGATTTGTGGCAGAATCAATTTTAGTCTATTTGCTAAGACTTTAGAGATGATTTTATATAACACATTACAGAGGCTAATTGGGCGAAAATCAGACATTTTTTCAGGGCATTTAACTTTCGGTATAAGAACAATATTAGTAGCATTAATTCCATTAACCATGTGACCAGACTCAAGAAAACCCAACACAGCATCTATTACATTATTACCAACAATGTGCCAATATTTTTGGAAAAATAGAGCATTCATACCATCCGGACCTGGGGCCTTTGTTGGTGCCATTTGAAACAGCGCCGCTTTGACTTCGTCTGCACTAAACTCACTGGTCAAGGTTTGATGCATCTCAGCAGTAATTTTTTGGGGCACTGCATTAAGGCAGTCATCCATCCGGTCACATTCCCCTGCTGTAAAGATTTTTTGAAAGTAGTCTATCGCTACCCCTGCAATATCCTCCATTGTTTCAACCCAATTGTTGTCTGCATCCCTTATCCTCTGTATGTAATTCCTTCTTCTTCTTTGCGAGGCCTTTTGGTGAAAAAACCTTGTATTTCTGTCGCCATGCTTCAACCAAGAGATCCTAGATCTCTGTGCCCAAAAAATTTCTTGCTTACGTAGTAGATCATCCAGCTTCCTACTCAGAACCAATAGCTCTGTCTTACATTCCTCATTATAGTCACTACAATTCAACACTTCAATTCTCTTCTGGAGTTGCTTGACTTCCTCATTTGCCGGATGGGTTTTAGATGAACCCTATGCCAACAAATCCGCCCCACAGGTTTCAATTTTTTGTCTTGTTGTCTCTAAGGCATTTGGCCGAACACCTCCCTTACCCCAAGCCTCCTCTACCACTGCCTCACAGTCATCCCATAGAAGCCACGCCTCCTCAAACTTAAAGCCACGACAAACCCGTCCTTGCCATTTTTTCCCGCCCTTCACATGGAGCACAATTGGAAGATGATCAGAGGCATATGAGGATAGATGAGTTACCTTAGAAAAACAGAATTTTGCTCTCCAAGCCTCATTCCCTACCGCCCTGTCTAGCCTCTGTTTAGTGTTTGCGTATCCCGGTCGTCTGTTGTTCCAAGTAAATGGGTACCCTTCAAAGCCTAAGTCAAACAAATGAACCATGTCCAACGCCTGCCGGAAGTCATCCATAAGCCTCTGTTGTGGCGGTGTATTGCTTAATTTCTCCGATGAGTTGAGGATGGCATTAAAATCACCTATACAAACCCATGGCCCATCAACAAATGATCTCAGATGATTGAGCAAAGCCCAAGACTTACCCCGTTGGCAAGCTTCAGGCCACCCATAAAAGCCGGTGAGAAACCAGACGAACCCATCTTCTGCCGTAACTTTGACAAGAATGTGGTTCATGGTGAAATTGATAAGCTCCATCTGCACTCCTGCTCTCCAAATCAATGCTAAACCCCCTCCTGAATTCGGTTGCTTCACTATGATTTTGTTTGGAAACGGTAAGTCCCCTAACTGTCTGTCAAACCCCTCCTTGTCTAATCTAGTTTCCATTAAAAAGCAAACTGTAGGCGCTTGAACCCGCACGATGTCGCGCAGGCTTCGAACTGTCCAAGGGTTCCCAAGCCCTTGGCAGTTCCAGCTTAATATCTTCATTGTGTCCGGCAAGGGCGGCTCTCCACCCTCGCCGTTTCTTCGTCATGGTTTGCATCTCTGTCTTCGAACCTCCCCTGTTTTGCTGCTCTCACTGTAACATCGTGTTCTCCTTCAGGTTCCTCAGCATATTTAATCCTTCTCTTACCCAACAATGATTCTGGGCAGTCTTTTTTAACTTGCACCGGCCCACTGTCCATACGGACCACACGAGTCCACTTGGGCTTGGCTTTTGAGTCCGTAGGCCCACTGGAATTAAGCTCCTGCACGTGGTCATTTTGAAGGAGCACGTGAGATGAATCAGAATTCAAACCTTGTACCTCAGTGCCGTTACCCTTCGTATTACGTTTTCTTGTTTCCAAATTTTCCTCAACGTCTCCGAGAATCTTGGGAGAGCATTGATGGCCTTCTAAATGCAACCCGGATTTTGCGCTTCTTTCCATCTCACCTTCATGCCTAGGGTTTGCGTTAGGCTTCTCCGGCGCCGTCCCCATCACTTCCGCCTGATTTGTATTACCGCCACCACCCTCTTGCGCCGCTTCCTCTTCCCTGGTTGAACTCACTGATCCCTTAGTGGTTCGCTTCGGTGACGACCATGAACGGCCTCCAGAAGCTCTCATCCAATCCCCGTATTGACATTTCACCTCTCCACTTTGTTTGGCTGCTGTAAAATGCTTAGTGCAGTGCCGAATGTCGTGTCCAAGCATTCCACAATAGTGACAGAAAAATGGCAGCCTCTCGTACTTGAATTTGCACCATGTCCTTTCGCCGTCTGCACTAGCTAGGAAGGCCCCCCGCCTAAGGGGTTTAGAGATAGGCAATGCCACCTTGACCCTCATAAAAATATTTTGATCGTCCATATTCCTCCTTCTCTCAACTTCTTCCACTTTACCGAGTCTGCCACCGACCTCCATAGCCACCGTGGGAGACACCATATCGAATGGTGCATCCCAGATTTGAATCCAGAGAGATGCCGAGTCCAGACAAATGTTCTTTGCTGTCATGCCTTTTTGCCATTTTTGTACCAAAAGAATTTGATTATCAAACGTCCATGGGCCGTCATGAATTATTCTCTCCATATCAAACTCCGTTTTGAATTTAAATTGGAAGAGATTCTCCCCCACTTCAACAATCTGGAGTCCTTCATTCAAGCCCCAGGCCCTTCGTAAAGTGGCTTTTGCTGCTCTTTTGTTGAAAGGTTTACAAGTGAGAAACCTTCCGACCAGGCTTAAGTTGCAGCTTTCAATCTCCCTTAATCTTCCTTCATCTGATATCGCAATGGTTTCTTCTTCCTCCACTGTTAGAGACATGTTCTCCAACCTGTCTATTACCTCTTCTGCCATCTAGATAGCAGTAAGAAGTTGTGGGACCAACTACACCGTCAATATGTTAGAGAATAGGCTAAACCCTAAGGGTAATCCTTAGAGAGGGAAGGCTCATCCGCAGATGAGAGAGACCGCTCCTACTCGAGGAGAGAGTGATACAAATCTTAATTTGATTACAATTGAATTACATTTATTGTGCTTAATATGTAATTAAATAGGTTGGAGATATGTCTCTGTGCAGTTTCCTTTAAGAATTATGTATTTCAATTGAAATAAAATTAGATTAACTTTAGACTTTTTGTCTAAGGTTGCAATGTAGTGTAATCCAAACACTTGCACCTATGGATTGGGCTTTGAGATGTTTGTTTGCCATAAAAACAGTGTATACGGTTTCAACTTGCAATTAAAGAGGTCTAATACATCTTAAATTGCAGCAATATTTATATATTTTAAAAAAAATAGATATTTTCTTTTCCTTATCTTCTTTTGGATTTAAAAAAAAAAAAAAAAAAAAAAAAAAGGTGATATATGATTGAGTTAAGGTGATTATTTTTCTCACCTCCACAAATTAAGTTTGAATCCAAGAGATATTGAGTTGAACTAAAACTATTTAAGAATGCTAAAATCAATCAATAAAAAATAAAAAATAACCAAATTATTCCACATAAAAAAAAAAAATTAGATATAATTTTTTTTTTCTTATCTTCTTCACCTACAATTTCTAAATTGATAAAAATCTTAATTTAATTACAATCCAAATTCTTTTCTTCATCTATTTCTTCTTAATTTGATTACAATCTAGAATCTTCATCTTCATCTAATCTTTTTCTTCATTTAAATTATATTACTACACCTATTAGCTACAATATTTTTTGGATTAAAAAAAAAAAAGCAACATGATTATTTTTCACACCTCCACAAATTAAGTTTGAATCCAAGATAAATTGAGTTGAACTAATACTATTTAAGAACGCTAAAATCAATCAATAAAAAAACCAAATTACTACACGTAAAAAAAAAAAAAAAAGAAAAAGTAATACATGATTGAGTTAATGTGATTATTTTCCACACCTCCACAAATTAAGTTTGATTCCAAGAGAAATTGAGTTGAACTAAAACTCTACTAAGTCTACTCTACTCTACTATTTAAGAATGCTAAAATCAATCAATAAAAAACCAAAATTAAGTAAAGAACTTTAGAAGGAAGGATTTTGCTTTTTTGGTGAGAATAGCTACCTTCTTTATTTATATATATATATATATATATATATATATATATTGCGTTTCTATTTTTCTATTAACATAGTTCAATTATTACTTAAATTCTATGATTTTTTTTTTTAAATATTTTACATAATGCACTTTTATACAATTTTTGTTTCTCTTTATGCACTTTTATTTATCTATTTTTGAAATTATTTTGATTGCGGTACCCTAAAATTAGGTTTAGATACTTTTATATATATATATATATATATATATATATATAATTTATGGAATTTTTATTTTAGTGAAAATTTTATCACTGAATCTATTTGGGATGGAACTCATCTACCATATGAAATTATGAGATTTATGTGAGAAAAGCTATCTTCATTTTTTTATGGGTATCTATTTTTCTATAAACAAATTTCAATTATTGCTTAAATTATATGATTTAAAAAAAAAATTAGATAATGCAATTCATCTTGATTATTGATATTATTTTTTGATTTGGTGTTCTTAATTGATTATACAAATTATTTCCTCACTTATGGCAACATTAAAGTGGCTATGATTTATAAGTAAATATTTACATTGTAGTCTAAATACTTACATTTTTGTAATATATAGAATTTGTTTTTGGTCATATATACAAGAAATTTATATATGATTAGTACTTCTTCTACTATATATGTTAGCAAGTATAATGGAAAGATTTTTAAGTGCCACACACACACACACATATAATTAAATTACAATTTTACTACTAAGAGTTTCTAGAAATTTCAAACTTGCCATGATTTTTAAAAATCATTTATAATATCTTTTTTTTTCAGGAAAAAAAAAACTTACATAATATACATTTTTCATGTAATTTAATTTTTAAAAATATTTTTACTACTTTATTGGTTATTAGATTTGATTATATTATCAAAAAATTTATATTTTAAAATTTATATATTAAAGGTATAGTTGTTAAAGGCTTCAAGTTGTGGACATAAGTTCTTAGGATGAACCATGTTACATCTCTCCCCAATTCTAACATGGTGTTAAGAGTATTTATAGTCTTCTTTGGCCTCTACTTGTTTTTTTGCCCCTTATAAATTATAATTTTCAAATCTTCTGGGCACTATTAATTTTGAGTCACAAATCACACCACTCGAAAAGATTAATAGTATATCTACAGAACATCGATATCACTACTATCAGAATCTAGAAACAACTCCCTCATGTGCCTTTTAGAGGTAGATGCAACCCTCAAAATCAATTGCCGACTAATCACTGGAAATGCTATCCACAACTAATGTCATTATTGTAGCTGCTAGTACTGTTATTATCCAGCCATTAGCAACACTCTCATCTATTGATCCATCAATTTGGCATTGGTACTACCATTATCTGACCATTGCAACTATTCTACAACCATATTCCGTCATCGACCATCACTAACTACTGCAGTCAACATCTTTTTCACATTTTCAATTCCACGTCAAGCATGGTTATACACATCCAATTTGGTCTAAAATGATCAGCATTAGGTTTGAGGATGGGTGTCAGACATATCAAACCCAATCTAATTCTATACTGAAATCAGTTATCTTAGTTTAGATTTATTGTACTAGGACCTATTTGTATGTACTACCCTAGATTATTGGGATTGATACATGTACTATGTAGATATAACCCGTATTTTTTCTCTACGTGACATGTAGTGTGAACGAAGTGATAATAATTCAACTTATACTACCATTAATGCTAGTTTAAGTAACCTTAAGGTTAATCTAGGGTTTAATTTACCAAGTACTTTAGAGAATTAGGAATTCATGTTGTGTGTTATTTATGGTGAGGGAGAGAGAGCGCTATTTGGGTGCAAATGAAGCTTGGGTCTTGTAAGAGTACTTTTGTGACACTTTTATAATCTTCTTATTTTCTTAGCAATGACGGCCACGAAGACATCAATTTAAAGCCTAAAAACTAATAACGTAAATCTTTGCATTTCCAATGTTATTGTTTCTTTTAGTTTTTTATTTTTATTTTGCATAAACTTACTATTATTGGCTACACACAACAAATAGTTATCAAAACTTTACAATCATAGCTTTGACTATGTCAACTAATAAAAACAGATAATTTTGAGAAAAAAAGAATCCATCAGAAATTTCATGATTTTCTTAATACATGTAAAATATAAATTCCACTCCATGGGTTCGGTATACAAATGAACAAATTCATAAAGAATTTTATAGATTTTTCATATATACTAGTCGCTAACCCGTGCGATGCACGGGATAGTTAAACAAAATTTATACACATTCACTTTTTTTGGTATAATCATTTGAAAATAATTCTAACTAATACACTTAAAAGAGTTAGTAATTTATAGTACTTACCCCCCACTATTAGTATACAGACACCAAGTGCGGTCGTCGTAACCCTTTGAAAGAACCTTCCCCAATTGGACCCTATCAAAAAAAAAAAACACCCAATTAACAAAATTGATCCAAAAGGGTCTAAAAAGCATACAAAATCAATTCAAAAAACAAAAATATGAGACAAAGTAATTACTTTCCGCTGCCAATGAAATCGTCTTTTGTATTGCAACAATAAAAACATGGAAATTCAAAACATGGAAAGAAAATAAAAATTACAACAATTAATTCCATTATCTTTCATGCTATACTTTGTAATTGTACGGAATTAAGTCAACTCAATTTAAGTAGTTGTAATAAAATTGGCTTCTACTATTCTCTATTCTATAGAGATATGAACATATTGGATTTCTCAAATAATTACCGGTATTGCAATAAAATGATTTATTATTGAAAATAAGAAACAAAGAAAATCTGTCTATAACTTAAGAAACACAATATACTAAAATTAAAAAGATAAAATTTTCGGAGGACAAAATATTATAGATAATTTTAGAAATAGATTATACACTTAAAAGGGTTAGTAATTTATAGCACTTACCCCCCACTATTAGTATACAGACACCAAGTGTGGTCATCGTAACCCTTTGAAAGAACCTTCCCCAATTGGACCCTATCAAAAAAAAAAAAAAAAAAACACCAATTAACAAAATTGATCCAAAAGGGTCTAAAAAGCACACAAAATCAATTCAAAAAACAAAAATATGAGACAAAGTAATTACTTTCCGCTGCCAATGAAATCGTCTTTTGTATTGCTATTCCAAATTGCAACACTTATCTCTCTAAGGTCTTCAATTAACGAAAACACAAACTTCTCTTAGAATACCGGAGTATTATGACCATCTATACACACACACACACACAAAAAACAAAGTCAGCATAACTCACTATAACTCTATAGAAACCTCAAAAATATAAAGAGAAATTAAAGGGGTTGATATTTACATTTGGAGAGAGAGTGTTTGCAGAAACTGTGGTTTTATATTTCTTAACTTGAGAGAGGGGTAAGGTTGCTAGGGTTTTGAGGTGTTATAATGTTTTTATTTTTATTTTTTATTTTCTAAATATTGTGCTGACGTGGAAAATTGTGATGCCAGCAGAGGTTTCGGTTTTATATATATATATAGACGATACAATCTGGGGCTCTTTCATGTGAGTGTGTGTAAAAAGCACAACACAAAACAACGTAACCTTTTATAACTCATTTTCTTTTCTTTTTAATAGCGTCGTTAGAGTCCAATCACTATCTTAAATAACTTCAAACAAAATGGAATTCCATTATCAATCTTAACCATTAATTAATAATATGTAGTTTAATTTTCACTCCACTATCAACAAATTAAATAAATTACAAATCAAATAAAAAATATTTTAAAAAATATTCAAATTTTAGACTACTTGAAAGTTACTTTCTGCTTTTATTAATTGTAAGTCCATACACTGCATAAACAACCTACGAGACTTGTAACCAAAAAAAAAAAAAGTCATACGTTTTTTGAAAGAGCTCACCACTCCAGTAGTTTGATTGGGGTTCTTCAAAAATAAAAACTATTGGTGAAAAAATGAGATTAGAATTTTTTATTGGTCTTAACTACTTTATAAGGAACCAAAAAAATAGTGTTTCTTTTTCCTCTCCTAGTTAACTAACATACTTTATATTCATGGTGTCTTCAGAAAACCTCAACACGACTAGCGTCTGATCCGTGTGTACAAAACAGTGGTGAAAAATAACTTTTTATTGAAAACAAATGATGACATTTTAAAAAAAAAACATTAAAAAAAAAAAACTTCACCACACTGCCATGCATGGAAACGAAGAATGTGATCCAGATATAAACTAATTACTTACAGAAGTTGAGGGTTATGTCTTCCAAAACTGCTGCCTGTGCGTGCCATTGTGCGGTAGCTATCACTTGAAGAAATGATTAGACACCTACACTACTGCTTATGTATAAGAACAACTACTCCCTCTTGAAATTACAGCAACTTGCTTTCTTTACTATTTTTCAGCAACTTGATTATTTAATATAGGATTTGAGAATTTTTATGTATTGATAATAATGATCAATTACCAATGTTTTTAGTTGACGAAGACTTGAGCGAATAGAGGAACACTGTAGCAACCAAATTAAGAATCAAATGCCAGTTTATATTTTGTTGGCTAGCTAGACACCCATTAAACTAAGTCCATTTCCCTATACGTCCATTAAACTAACTTCCCTCTCTCTTGGTCTCCGGGATGCCTGGAAGATAGACTAGTGTGTGTGTGTGTGTATATATATATATATATATATATATATATATAGAGAGAGAGAGAGAGAGAGAGAGAGAGAGAGAGAGAGATAAACTTGGTTCAACTCTAAACTATCTTATACAACTCAATATTTTTTTTATTGGATACGAATTTTAACAAATCTATCATTAAGTTAGATTTTCGTCTTATACTTTATATACTTAAAAATTTTAAGATGATTTAAAATCAAAAGCTATGCAGTTGTTTAAATATTTAAATTGCAAGAGGGTGTGTTTGTATAAACACATTAAAATGGAGGGAATCTATTTCAATGTTAAGGTTTTATTTTTTGGATCTAACATATGATCAACCCTAACTAATTTATTGAGTATCCATAGTCAGCCTCAAAAGATTTAGGACTAAGTGTACTATGCGCCACTTCATTAAAATTTTAAAAAATTTGACATTTGATTAGATTTGTAATATTTAAACACAATTATTCAATGCATCTATTTCAAATGGAAATAAAATATGGTATTTCTGTGATTTTGTATGGCTTATATAGAATTTTTTAAGATCATTAATTCTTTTTAAAATATCACGTGTTTTACATTTAGATTGAAATCAGAGGGTATTAGATGATTTAAATAGGCCTTGTAGCTGAATTGACATCTTTCCATGTACAAAGTGCTTGGGGGTCTAGGGAGAAAGGGTTCGAGCTGCGGGGTTAGCAGCATGTTGTAATTATTTCTCAAAAAAAAAAAAAAAAAAAAAAAAGGATCCTTTCCAATCTAATGGTTGTGTAAATGCAGGGGCAAAAATTAGTGTATTATTATAATCGGTCAAAACTCAAAAGACTGTTAATTATGTTTTACTTTAAAGGTTGCCTTGATTTCAAATCCAATGATTCTAGGAGTTATTTGAAATCTAAGTATTTTAAAGGTTTGAAATCTAAGTATTTTAAAGGTTTAAATCCAAAGTATTTTTGGTTTTCTATCATCCAAATCTAAATCTAAATCCAAATGCCCAAATCATATTATCTAAATACAATATAAACATTGTTGTACTTCTCTACTTTATGAGAAATTATAAGGTCCTCATGCTGGACCACGTCATTTTTGCCTAGTGGTTAACCATTCTACTAAAAGACTCACATTTATTTAAAAATTTACTGACACATTTTATGATAAAAATTAAAGTAAAAGATAAACAAGTTTAAATGTTATATGATTACAAAAATAATTAAAAAAAAATTAAAAGAGAGTGTGAGGGTGAAACAAAATTTCTAAATAGAGATGTCGTTTAATTTCAGAAGAGGGCAAATTGAAATATCTTCTCCCTCTTGACGACACCAGTTCTGCAATCATCTTTCCCCAGTGTTTCTATATGAGATTTCTAAAGAGAGACGGTGTTTAATTTCAGAAGAGATCAAACTAAAATCTCTTCTTCCTCTTGACGATATAAAATCTCTTCTCCCTCTTGGCAATGTCAGTTTTGCAGCATCATCTTCTACCTTAATCAGTAAGGTCTAGTTTAATTTCCTATATGAACTTTCGACCTGCTCTATTTTTTATTTTATTTTTATCTAACAGATTTTGCATATTCATTTGGATTTTAATAATCTAAATCAAAATCCAAATCTAAATGCCCAAATCATATTATCTAAATACACTATAAACATTGCTGCACTTCTCTACTTTACGAGAAATTATAAGGTCCTCATGGTTGACCATGCCATTTTTGCCTAGTGGTCCACAATTCTACTAAAAGACTCCTACTTATTCAAAAATTTGCTGAATCATTTTATGATAAAAATTAAAGAAAAGATAAATTCTTTTAAACATTATCTGTTTAAACAACTAAATTTTTTTTTTTTTTTTTAAAAGTGTGAGGGTGAAAAAAAATTTCTAAAGAGAGATGATGTTTAATTTCAGAACAGGACAAATTGAAATCTCTTCTCCCTCTTGACAACATCAGTTCTGCAACATCATCTTCCCCCAGTGTTCCTATATGAAATTTCTAATAAAGAGAGACGTTTAATTTCATAAGAGAGCAAACTAAAATCTCTTCTCCCTCTTGACGATATCAGCTCTATAGCATCATCTTCTCCCTCAATCGGAAATGTTTGGTTTAATTTTCTATATGAACTTTTAGCTTGCTCTTTTTTTTTTTTTTTTTTTTTTTTTTTTTTTTCTTTTTTTCCTTTTTTAATCTAACAGATTTTGCATAATCAAAGAGCAAACTAAAATCTCTTCTCCCTCTTGACGATATCAGTTCTATAGCATCATCTTCTCCCTCAATCGAAAATGTCTAGTTTAATTTCCTATATGAACTTTCGGCTTGCTCTTTTCTTTCTTTTTTTTTCTTTTTTCTTTTTAATCTAACAAATTTTGCCTATTCATTTGGTTTTGGAAAATTTTTTCTTTTTTGAATCTTAGGGTTTTAGAAAGGGGTTTCTAGCTGATTTTTCCTAGTATTAGGAAGAATAGTTTGGTTTCCTTTCCTTTGGTTTGAAATGGATATATTTTTTTAAGTTCTTATGGATGTAATAAAGTTTTATTATTTTAAAGAAAATTAGACTAGCAATTTAATTAGGAAAGAAGCTACTGTAGATATACGGGATGTTTTTCCTTAAATTTTATATATACCCTTTTGATTGAGTTTATGAACCACTCTTGTTCCTATTCAAATCCACTGGTGATTATTGTTTCTTTAAAGTTTGGTTATATTCATGAGGCTTTGAGTGTTTCTGCTGCGATTCAAATGAATTCTTTGTTGTTGGCCATTAAAATCTCTAGAGGCTAAAAAGGTTGCAAAATTTTCTATTTAAATCAATAGAAAGATCAGATCAAATCAGATTTCAAAATTTTCATAATCAATAGAAAGAGATCAAAGAAAGATGGACAAGAAAAAACCATATTTTTAATTAATTTAATTTTATTGTCTTTCTTCTATGCACAATTACTGCTTATTTCTTTCAATTTTTTTTTTTTTTTTTAAATGCTAGTCCATATCATCATCATCATCATCACCCAGGTGGGCAAACCTTCCAAGACCATAGATCTGCCTGGAGTACTCGGTCACCTCCAACTTGAGATTCTCGGCCAACCAAATGAGCTCCTCATGCTCCTCCACAATGAGCTGAAAATTGAGAAGAAGACAATGTTGGAACAAGTATTGAGAGATGTGAGAAAAGAAAAGATAAGAAAAGATAAGACAAGGTTGAAAGAGAACTCACCGCTTGTGTACCCTCAAGAAAAGGTAATCCATGACATTTGTATTACGTCCCACAAGGCGCTGCTGAGCAAAGCAGTTAGGACCTTAAGCATAGACCGACCAGGGTAGATGAGGAGGGTCAACAGGACCATCAGCAATAGGGCCAACCTGACGTAAACATTATACTTGAGTGTCACCATGCGCAGAAATGCAAGAAAAGAGGAAGGGAAGTAAAAAGGGAAAGAATACTATAGATACCGCATTTTGTACCCCTTATGACTTGGGCCTCTATTCCCCAATGATGTTAAAATTCTAAAGTCTAAGGTTGGTTTAGGGCCCGATTAGATTCAAATTGATTTGAGGAAAGTGTTTTCGGAAAAATATAACGTTTTCATGAACAAAATAAATCTATTTATAGAAAATTAAGGTGAAGAAACCCTAGGGCATGCGTACACATTCACGCGTATGCGCAAGTTCCAAAGCTGCTGCGCATGTTTCATTTATGCGTACGCTTGCTAGAGTTCTAGAAACTATGAAAGACAAGTTTTTCTGCATTAAAGTTGAGGTTTGGAATGACTCCAACATCCACTAGGAGTTGTTCTAAACCTCTATTTTCTTACTATATAAAGTAATACATGGTACATTTTCAAAACACACAAAAAATCATAAGAGAAAGCACAAGATTCACTAGAAATAGTAAATCAAAAAAGGAATTTTTCACAAAACATCATCAAGTCAATATTTTTCTGATTGAGGCCTTTTCTGGCCTTGATCTTAGAGTTTATCATATTTTGAAAAGCACTTTCAAAAACACCGTTTTTTAGGAAAAAAAAAAAAAAAAAAAGAGCTTTTGAAAACATTTTGGAGAACATTTTATAAAAAAAATTTGAAAACATTTTTTCTTTGGAAGCTTCGGATTTCTTCACAAAAAAATATTTTGGTTTAAAAGAAAAGATTTTCGGTTTTAAAAAAAGGTTTTGAAAACATTTTTTTTATTTTTATAAACAAGATTTGAAAAACAGTTTTTTTATTTAAACAGTTTTGAAAACAGTTTTTTTATTAAGAAAACAGAATTGAAAAACAGTTTTTTATGAAAAAAACAGTTTTAAAAAAAATTGAAAAACAAATCTATATTTCTAAAAAACAGTTTTATAAAAACAGTTTTGGGAAAAACAGAATTTTGAAATCAGATTTTTATTTTAGAAAACAGTTTTTGAAAACAGCTTTGGAAAATAGTTTCTGAAATCAGATTTAAAAAAGAAAAAACATTTTTATAAACCAGTTTATGTTTCTTTGAAAAGAAAAAAGTTTTATGAAAAAAAATTTGGAAAACAGATTTTAGAAAACAGAGTTTTATTTTAAAAAAAGACAGTTTTGAAAAAGGTTTTATATTTCTAAAAACAGTTTTATAAAACAGGTTTTTTTTTTTAAAAAAAAAAAAACAGTTTTTCCTGAAAACATTTTTTTTTAGAAAACAGTTTTTTTTTTTTTTAATTTTAATTTGAAAGCAGTTTTGAAGGACAGTTTTATAAAAAAAAAATTATATATATATATATATAATATATGTATATATATTTTTTAAAAGTTTTGTAAGGCATTTTTTTTCCTGAAAAAAAGGTTCGGATTCCCCCTTTAAAAAAAAAAAAAAAAAAAAAAAAAAAAAATTATTTGAATTTTTTTTTAAAGAGAGGAAAAAACATAAAGGAAGGGTTTTTGTTTTGAAAAATTTTAAGAAGAACAAAAGACATTTTAAAAAGATCCTCTTTTGAAAAAGACTTTATTTAAGAAAAAGATGGGGAAAGACTTAAAAAGAAAAGCATTTTCTTAGAATAGGGTGTAAGGGAAATGCTTTACCCAAGCATGTTTATTTTATGGCACATTATTAATAAGAAATGTAAAAGGATGACAAAAATAAAGTGCAGGAAAAAAACTGGTTTTATTGGAATTTAAATGACATAAAAGTAAAGAACTTGGAATATTGTAAAGATTCATTAAAATGGTTTTTATTTTTATTTTTATTTTATTTATGTTTCTCTCTTAAATAGATTTTAATCTCTTTCAAGCCTTATGGATCTTTCAACATAAAGAAATGGGAGTTTTAAACAATAACCATTCTTATGAGATATACCCATATTGTGCTCTAATGAAGGTTTAAGAACCATTTAAGAGAGGTAGTAGCAAATCCTTTTTTTTAGGTGACTGGATACACGCGTGCACACACACACACACACACACAAGTGCAATAAAATAAAAGGGGAGAGGGGATGTGCAAGAAATTAAATGGGATGACATAATTTAAAGGGGATGGTGATTGCTTGAAAATAAATGGGATGACATAAATTAAAAGCATTAAAAGTAAAATCCTAGATGCCTAGGTGGGATGAGATTTCTTTCCTCTAAGGGTACTTCCTGTACATATCCTAGGAGATGGTCCAATACCCATTTAGGGATACCAACACAATAATATAAAGCAACAACAATAATATGAACATTGAAATAAAGAGATAGATATATACACAATATGTACAAGCACATAAAAAAAGCAACTATAAACACAAAGAAAGTAAAGAAGAGATTTTTATATATATGGAAATGATTATTATAATAGTAAAAGTGGTGGGATGGGTTTAGCTATTAAGAAACTAACCCATCCCTATAGCCTTACCCACAAAGATTACAACAACGAAAAAGGATGAGGCTTTTTTGTGTAGGATTTCCTAGAGAGAGAGAGTGGAGAGAGAGATTTTTTTTTTTTTTTTTGATTTTCTAAAGCTATTTTTTCAGAATTTTCTCATATTTTTCTGATTTTCCTCACTATTTCTCTATTTTTTTTTTCCACACTTGTTCTCCTGTTTTTCTTCTTATTTTTCACAAAAATTGGGGGGGAGGGGGGGAAGGGAGTATTTATAAGGAGAGGTGGAAAATGGGGGGCTAGCATTAGTGTATCAAGATACACTAGTACTAGTCGCCCATTCAAAGAGGCGGCTAGCATTGGTGTATCTTGATACACCAACGCTAGCCTCCTCCTTTTGCCACATCATCAATCATTTTTATCTTTTTCTAATTTCTAGCCTAGTCTTTGCATAACTATTTGGTGGCCTTTTCGAGCTCCATTTTCTTCGAATTTTATATGCACATAAATCTCTGGATGTCTAGTTTCCAACATCCTGGCCTCGTTCAATTTGAAGTCACGGTCATCAAGATATTGCACTTGGAAGGAAGATGATGCAAAACTGAAAAATTCTGGATGTTTTTTCTTGAAAAATTCATTTCTTCCAATCCAGAGTAGATGTTGTCAAGCTCTTTTGATGGAATTTAGCTAAGACCTTGTTCTTCAAGATGGTCTAGCTCTCTCATTCTTGTTCTTACCCAATCGGTATAATTTATTGTGCGTAGTCGAGTAAAAAACTACCAGTTTTCCTGAAAAATATAGTGAAGATTTTATTAGGTTTTCGGTATTTTTGTAATATCCCTCCTATTTTAACTCTAATTTTAGCCCATAAACTACTGTTTCGAAGGAGGAAAATACCGTATGAGACAGTCCAAAATTCAACATAATTCAATGGTCGGATCAAAAAGTCAACTTTTTCACCATTCCCGGTTAGGGTTTTGGTCATAGATTTTTCAAATATTGTGACTTTTTGATTCACCTTTCAAACATGTTGTATTTATTACCCTTTTTGGCTTTGAAATTTATGATTTTACACTCTTTTAAAATTTTTTATTTTTTGGTCTTTATTTTGATGCGTGAATTGGAATCGGACAAAATACGATATCGACAGGTCCAATGGCACTGCCTTAAGTACGTAGAGGATGTGAAAGGTCTTGGAATAGGGACCTAGGGGAGGCCTAGTAACTAGTAAGTGTATATATAATTTCTAAACCAAGATTCAGGATTTTTTTTTTTTCTTGTAAAAAGATATATAGGATTAACGATAATAAGATGCCACTGAAGAGAGTTTACCTACTTTAATTTATATTAGTTGGTTTAATTCCATTTTATGGGATTTAATTAATAGGTTGTGTCTTTTAAGTTTTATGAGATAATTAATAGATTGAAGCATATAAATTAAACTTTTTTTTCTAACAAAAAAAAAATGGACACAATGTTTTCATGGTATAAAAATATATTTTTCCATTCAAATATAAGAATGAATCATTTGGCTATATGATTTCAAAGAAAATGTCTAAGGTGTAGAATTTCAAAGTTTATAAATTAATTTAAACAGCTCATGAATATTAGGTTTTGTTAAAAAATAAAAAATAAAAAGAAAAGAAACAAACTAAGTCTATGCTTGTTTATAGACTTTATATGAGCTTGACAAATAAACCCATGCTAAGATTTTAGGTAATCAAGAGTTGGGGAATTGGGAGTTGGGAGTTGGGACCACTCTTACAAAGTGAATGGGCATGATAATAAACTTAATATGCACTTGATAATATACTTGTGTTGGATCCCAAGCTCAAAAACTTGATATTGAGCACAAATTCGAGTTTGGTAAAGAGTTCTATCTCAGCTTGACTAATATATCAAGACAAAGCAAGCCAAGCTTAAGTTTTAAGAATTTTTTACAAGCTTGAGCTTGAACCTTATTTGCAAGTTTGTTCGAACTCAAGCCAAACAAGCTTAAACATTTTAATTTTGTTGTTAAGCTAAGCTCAAACATTACAATACAATCATTTATGAAAGGGAACCTGAAGTTTTTTTAAATATTTGAAATCTTTTAGGATTGAATATACTAAAAAATATTGATGCCTTGTTTAATAAATAACATCATAGCAGTCATAAAAATACTCTTTTTCCACTTTGTTGCGAAAATCAATTTTGATAACATTATAGCATTCATAAAATGCAGTGCAAATTCAGATAGATATTCGATTTAGCAATTGAAAAACCTTAGCCATAGTTGGCCTGTCTCTTCGTATCTCACTAGTACACATACATGTAATTTCAAAATACTCTTTCACATGGGCTTCTATTAGGCCATCCTCCCTCGAAATACTAGCATCCACCATTTCCATATGCTGACATTGGGCCAGCATTTTTCTAGCGCATTGGACTAGCCCAACCTCTTTCCCATCCAAAAAGGTAGGCAAATTGGGTCGTTTCCCAGTAGCAATCTCGAGCATTAAAATCCCAAAGCTGTAAACTGTAAACATCAGCCTCTAGAGTAGCTGCAGTGAGGCCTTCCTTGTACTCTGGGGGCATGTAGCTCACTGTGCCCGCAGATTGGTTGGATGCATAAGAAGTGGAGCTATCTCAGCTTGCGAGACCGAAATGAGAAATATGGGACTGAAAATTGGAGTCCAAGAGCACATTGCTGGACTTAATATCCCGATGAACAATGTCCAAACCATGCAGAAAAAAGAGGCCATTAGCCACACCCCCCACAATCTGAATCCGGGTCCTCCGGGATAACGTGGGTGTGGCCTATCAAACCACTGGGTCCCTGCTGCAACCACTGGGTCCAAACAGTCATTCTGACTAAACTCGTATATACGGAGCCTCATGCAATAGCCGAGAATCTTAACGATGTTCGGGTGGCGGAGCATACCTAGGGTCACCATCTCCGTGCAAAACTCTCGAGAGCCTTTGAAAGCGTCTGGGTTTAGTCTCTTGATGGTCATGGTGACGCTGTTGGAGAGCTTGGCCTTGTAGACGAGGCAGAACCTGCCATCGCCGATGGTAAAGTCTGCGGAGAAGTCTTTTGTGGCCGCCCTCAGCTCGATCATGGAGAATTGGAGGGGGGGGGGGTGGTCGAAGGAAACGCTATCATCGACGGTGATGGAAGATAGCTCGGTTGTGGAATTGTTGGGTTTTCCTGGGTTTTCGACACTGGAACACCCAGAAAGTAATGTATACGGTTACAATGAAGAGAAAGCATGCGATGACTGCAACGAGTGCTTGGAGAGCGTGATCTATAGGGAACAAAAAGAAAGGATTCAACAGACCAAGAGAAGAGTACTATGTTATGTTGTTATTATTGGTTGATACTTGGAAATTTATATATACTAGTTCAGAAACGTGTTTTGTTGGGTGACAAAAGAAGATTGAGGAACTCATAATTAAGAAGCCCACTGGATGTGTGTGCAGGAATACGGGGGAAAGGCGTGTGCGGTTTTTCAAGGAAGCTAGCGGGTCATTCCGTGCTGCATATGATCAACAAGTCTTCAGATATACTTTCGTGGAACTCAGGTTAGTCATGAACCGTGAATAGTCTTGTATTAGTCTTATAGAATAGCTATTCTTATTAGGAAAAATGCTACAAATACTATAAATTTTGAAGCATGTATATGGTGTACTATACTACCGGGTCATTCTGTGCTGCATATGGTCAATAAGTCTTCAGATATACTTCCATGGAACTCAGGTTAGTCATGAACCATGAATATTCTTGCATTAATCATATTTGCATTTCTATTCTTAAAAGGAAAATGCCACAAATATTAAAAGCTATACTATACAAAATTTACAAACTATTTTCGTAATGTATTATAAATCCCGTTTAAAATACTAGTATTACTATTTTCGTGTGAGGTTTAATAAGTAATATTGTTTACTAAAAAAAACTTACAAACTAATGTGACAATAATATAATTAATGACCTTCAATTATACCATAACTAATATTTAAATTACCTGTTAGTTTGTATACTTCCTAAAAGTGAATGTAATAAAACTTGTAATTTAGCACTACTTTTCGTATTATCCATGGATGGATACGGATACTTTGTATCTTTTTTTTTTCTTTTTCTTTTTTGGCATAACGGATACTTTGTATCTTAATTATACTTCTTAATAAAACGTATATAATATGTAGCACTACTTTTCTTATTATCCATGTATGCAATAAAAGGTTTTTTTTTTTTTTTTTTTTTTTTTTTTGAGATAGCTTCAAAAGGTATACATCTATATTCCACGTGTAATGGTTGAGACTTACCAGATTATAACTTATACCATCCTTGCTCTGTTCCTCAAAATAAATACTAACTAAATTAGAAAATGGATAGAGAAGGATGAGATTCATTGGATTAGAAATCATATATCCCTGCTCAAAATAAATAACTAAATTAGAATACGAATAGATTATAAATTATAAAAGGAGTGAAAATATACGTGCACATTAGAGTTGTAATATATTTAATTTAAAGATCAAAGGTCTAAACATGGAAAAGCACACAGGTATGTTTAGTAACTGTTTTTTCCTCTTATTTTCTGTTTCCAAAAACAATTTTATATTTTTTAGACTAAAAAACTTACTTGGTAACCCAAAATGGACAGAAAACAAAAATTGTTCTTAAAACTCAATTTGTGGAAAAAACTGAAAACATTCAAAAGGTTGTTTTTAGTTTCTAATTTTCAAAAATCAATAAAAACACGCATTTAATTTAATGAATCTATCTCATTTAATGAGTTAACATTAGAGCTTAAATCCTAATAACAACATATTTTAGTATTTTCTATTTTTTTTTCAAAAAACTATCTTTTTAATTTCAATTAACCAAACATGTTTTTGATTTCAAAAATAAAAGAATTTTTTTTTTATTTATATTCCTAAAAACAAGTTTTTGAAAATAGAAAACAAAAACCGTTACCAAACATAACCTTAGTTTCGCAAGCTATAGTCCATCAAATATCTTTCCACATAAAGGTAAATAATAATAATTTATGGCTACATGCCAATTATTGAAGGCACACGAATGCATCATGTGGCACAATGAATAACGTACGACCGCTTCACTTTCATGTCTAAGATTCTTGGTCTACAGGTTGAAATGACCATATCATTAAGAAGGCGAAATTGCATCTTGTGAATAAGGCAACTGGAACACTAGCAAGGCAAACCACAGGAATGACTATTCTTAATTTTCCGGGCAGAATAAGAAAGAGAGAAGCACAAGGGGTTGCCATCATGGTTGCTATGGAATAGATAAGGGTGAAAAAGCCTATTATCATTTTTCTGGGTAAGGATTTAGGGAAATTTTCCTCTCATGGCAAGATGTGACGATTCCAAGAAACATCAATAATGAAGTTGAGGGAGAAATTTCTAAGGCTGCGGGCCTGCGGCGTTACAATAGATACGCGTTAAACAATAATTTGCTATTTAAATTTTATAACATGGCATTGACTCTCATTAATGAATTTTATTAATTTAATTAATGGATGAAATTTTTTTGTGATTAATAATATGTCAATTTGTAAGTTAATATTAAAATATATAGTATTCTTAATCTCATTAATAATAAAAAATACACAACTTTTAAAATATATATTATAATAAATTACTAAAAAAAATATTTTTTACTCTTATCTCTTCTACTTTATCAATAACTATTTTTTAGCTCTCTTTCTCTTTCTTGATAATTTATATACTAAAAGTTCATAAATATTTAAATACTAACCGACAGTGTTTATTTTCAAAGCTTATAAAAAAGATAGCAGTTTTCAGTTTTAATCAAAGACAGAAGTATTTTCAAGTAAGATTTTATTTGTTTTAGTTTTCATATTCCATACCCAGTTTTAATTTATTTTGACTATATCTATTTTGCTATTTTCTTCCTTATCAACTATTTTATCATTGTTTATGCTTCTATATTACTGCGCTATTTTCTTCCTTATCAACTATTTTATCATTGTTTATGTTTCTATATTACTAGTTTTAATCAAAGACAGAAGTATTTTCAAGTAAAATTTTATTTGTTTCAGTTTTCATATTCCATACTCTGTTTTAATTTATTTTGACTATATCTATTTTGCTATTCTCTTCTTTATCAACTATTTTATCATTGTTTATGCTTCTATATTACTGTTGTGCTCTCTCCTGGGTAGTCAATGGTATCAGAGCCATGGATGGTAGGTGTATGAGTTTTATTTCTTTGCAATTAAGAAGTTACTAGGAACTTATATTACTACATAGCCACTACTTGCTCCTTGTTAGCATTGGTCAGCCTAGAGACTCGTTGGCAAACCATAGTTCGCGTTGGTCAGCCCCTTTGTTGTAGCCGATGGACAGGCGCTGTTTGGGTGGTCCTGCAATGGAGTTTCCCGAGGAGGTGGTCCCAATAGCAAGGATACCAGTGGTTAGTAATAGTTCCGCCAGTAATTATTAATTGCTTAGAAAGAGAATAAATACATTTATCAGTTCATCATTTACTTACTTGTTCACACTTAGGCTAGGCACACACTAATTGAAACATGGACTGTGATGATATAGATTATGATGAAGGTTATAGCATGAAAGATATAGATTATAATTGCTCAAATAGTGATATGGATTATGAAATTGATTCTGATTCTGACAGTGAAATTGATGATTATAATTATAACAGTAACACAAATAATTGGAGTACTTTAACAGGAAATAAAATCAACCGACAGACTAATAACCACAATAATAGTTTTTTAGACAGAATTAATAAAAAATTAGAATCTTTAGAAAATATTGACGGATCCACTATATATACTAAAGTTGAAAAGAAAAATGATAGTTTTTTGGACCTCGATGAAAGTGATAGTTTTTTGGACCTCTATGAAAGAATGAAAGCTCTAAATTCACCTTTTAAAAAAGAAATAGAATTTGGACCCCATCAAAGATCATCTTTTACAGAAACTATGACAGATAATTGGTATATAAATAGTAATTCAAAAGAAGTTGTAGATAAGAATTTACAGACATTAAAAGCAACTGACAGATTAGTTGATGAAGAAACTGGCCCTATTAAAGAAAGAGAAACACATATAAAAGATAGAAGTACTATAGAAAGTGTCAGAAATGTTATGAGTATGACAGATAGTGGAAAAGATAGCTTAATAGATAACGATAATAATACTTTAACAAATTCAAAAGTAACCGACAGAGCTATATCTATAACTTATAAAGACAAAGAAAATGAAAGACTAAAAGAAATGATGGAAAAGCAAAATAATAAAGAAATAATAAAAAAAGGAATGGTAAAAGAGATGAAAGAAATGTATGAAAGAATAGAAAGTCAACAAACCAATTCAAAAGATGGAACTCTACGTAAAGGATTAGATATAGGAAAAGACATAGTAAAACAAAGAAACATGACAAAGAAAGAGAGAAAAGATGATAGTCCTAGAAATAATGATGATAGTTTGAAAGAATTATATGAAAGACAAAAGAATGAAATAATACGTAGGAAGTTAGATACAAAAGAGATAGAAAGAGATAGTGTAGTAAAAGTAGTCAACAATGGTAGGAAAAATAATTATGGTAATTTAAAAGAAAAGGCAAATAGTGATAGTGTAGTAAAAGCAAAAGAAGAAATAGTGAAAATAGTCAATAGAAAAGACAAGAAGTGTAATAGTTTTAAAGAGGAAATTGATGAAAGACTAGAATTAATTGAAAAATCTATATTAGATACCCAAAATGATAGTTTGATAGAATTAACTAAAAAAATGAAAATTCTAAATTCACCTTTAGAAATAGACAGACAAAGAGACGTAGCAGTTTTAAATACTACTGAATTATCAGATAATGAGAAAACTAACAGACATGTTAATGATACTATTTGTCATAAATGCAAAGGATATGGACATACTAAAAAACAATGTGACAGACATGATAAAATTGTTAAACAAATTAGTAAATTAGAATTTGAGAAAGATATAATAAATGAATTAATGGAAATATTTAATGTTAAACAAAAAGAAATAGATCAAGTAAAGAAAGAGTTAAAATCAACCAACCCACTTAAAATTAATAAAACAAAAAGAAAACAAAAAGACATAATAGTAAAACTGATAGAAAATTTACCAAACCACCATAAAGACAATAAAGAATATTTATTAAAATTGAAAGACTATAGAAATACCTATTGCTTGTATTAGGTGTAAGAAATATGGACACCATGTTACAGAATGCCGAAAGAAAGAGAAAGAAAAAGACAAGAAAGAAAAGGTAAAAATGAAAATAAAACAAGATGATGAAGAGATAAAACCAGTAGCTCTACAAGACTTAATGACAGAAGCAAAAATAGTAAAACAAGAAATTAAAGAAGAAAATCTGACGGACATAAATGAACATAATATTGTAAAAGAATTTTCTAATCCCATGATAGACCCCCTTGATCCTCCTACAGATAAAGAAGTTACAGATATTAATGTTTCAAACAATAGTAATAAATTTGATAGACATAATTTCTTAAATTTAATTGACAAAGTAATTGTCCAAAAATGGCGTACAGAGATTAATTTTGTAATTAATAAAGAGTTTTCTTTGACAGAAATTGCTTTAATAGATTCAAGTGCTGACATGAATTAATTATATACAAGAAGGATTAATACCTCTAAAGTATTATGAAAAATCATCTGAAAGATTAATTCAGGCCAATGGAGAAAAACTAATAATTAATTATAAAATACCTAATGTTCATATATGCCATGATGGAATATATTTTGAGACAGTCTTTGTTTTACTTAAAGACCTTCCTTCTAAAATTATTTTAGGAACTCCTTTTATGGCTTTAATTTATCCCTCTCTAGTGACAGATAAAAGAATTAAAACCAATATATTGAAAGAAAAGCACTCTTCCAAAAAGGTTACTATTTTAACAGATATCAACGACAGAGGAATCTATAGAACAGAAAGAAGTTTGTCATCTTTAAAGACAGAAATATTACTTGTTGATCAATTGACAAAAAATGACAAAAAGAAAGTTAAACAAGACAAATAGACAGAGATATGTTTTTATTTTCCTATTGCTTTTTTGCATAAAGTCCAATCTACAAAAGAACTTAGTAGAAAAGGCATAAAAGACGGAAATATGGATACAATCTTTGGTAATCAATATGCATGGACTAATAGTATATGGATTGACAGATGGCAACTTGAGGCTATTGCCCCCACACCAAATACAGAAAACACTGATAGTTTAATAAAAGAAGCTTTGACAGACTCTCCTTTATTGATCATTAAAGAAAATATTAATCGTGGTAATTTCTTGAATAATGACAGATTTAATTTCCCAACAGATAGAATTAATTATAATCCCTTGATAGATTGTCCCATTAATGAAAGACTTTATGAAGAGATATATAGTAGTACATGCATGGCACTACAAAAAATAAGCTTATTTGCGATGGTCAAAGTTCGTCGCAAAAGCACAAAAAGCCATCGCAAATTCGTATTACTAACGGCAAAAAGCCGTCGACGTCCATCGGCAAAAGCCTTGTCGGTAATACTATATTGCCGACAAGGCCGTCACTAACACTTATTTTCGATAGCAAAACTCCGTCGTAAGTACTTAATAATTGCCGTCGCAAATTCAACTTCATACGAGGAAGTTGGACGACCAAATAGAGTTTGTGACGAACTAAGACTGTCGTTAATGTATTTTTTTCGACAACTAAAAGTCATCACAAATACTTGTCTTGTCGTCAAAAATAAAACTTCAAACGAGGAAGTTGGTTGACCAAATACCTTTTGCGATGAACAATGACCGTCGTTAATGTATTTTTTCGACAACTAAAAGCCATCGTAAATACGTAGTTTTTCATCGAAAATATAACATTAATGCAACCAATTACTTTTTTTTTTTACGAACTTTAGCTGTTATTAAAAACCATTTATCTCGTCACTCATACATTATTTGCAAAAAAAAAAATAGCTCCGTCAAAAAAAAATTTATGATATTTTTATTTTATTTGATAATATCAAATATTTCTGTATATGGAATAATTAATATGTAAACTACAAACACAAATCCATAATTGTTCATAAAAGTTTCTCCATTCAAATAACAAACACAAATCCATAATTGCTCAAAACTAATAAGTGCATTAAAAATGAAAATATTAAAGGGTCTACAAAATAGCATGTTGTTCAATAAAACACGAAGGCTATATCATATCCTTTACTAAACTTGAAAGTATAAATATTGGAAGATCAATTATCATCTGAGTTAGTGTCATCCTCCATCTAAAAGTCATCTTCCTCCTCATAGTCATCTTGTGTCATTATTTACACTGTGATCTCCTCCTTTCACATTGGTCTGCAATATTTTAAATTAAACTGAATAAATATATAAGAACATTATGGTGCTCCAGTTAATGAGAACTTAAAAGAATACATCTGCCACCAATAACCATATTAATAGTACATCTCCATCACCCTTAACAATATATCCATCACCACAACAAGTCACATCAAATCACATATGTACCAACAATAGCAATTAATTGAAAATTATAATGAGCAAATTTATTACTTATTTCGACAACCTAAATAAAATAGCAAAAAAATTTAATGTTGATTATACTGAGAAAATATATATGTGTAGTAGTTGCTTGCATATAATTAAAGCCCATCGATTTCAAAACATTTTTTATAATAAAAGCTATCATCTTGTTCAATTGACTGATTGTTCCCTCCAATAACCACTTATCATATCATAAGTTTATAGAAAATTTGGAAAAAAAAGTTTAGAACTTTAGTATTTTTCATTTTTAATATAAATATAAATAAAATAATATAACTCTAGAGATTGTTAAAGTTAATAAGCCTTATATATATATATATATATATATATTTATGTCTGAACTACATGTATTCGTTAGTCTAATATGACCTATCAATATATATTGCATATAAATAATAAAAGAATAATATAATCACCAATCCTATTATATAACTATAAGCTACTTTTGTCTTTACTTGGAACTTTACTAACAAAGAAGAGGCAAACTCTAAAAGGCTAAAACACAAATTGAACAAAGCACTATTATCAAGTGAAAAACGCTTCTCATGAATCAATAGATTTGTTGAGGCCACCAATACACACAAACATTACACTATGGGCTATACCGAACTATCAAGAACTTTGCCTATAATACTAGATGATATATTATGAAAGAGGTATATCTAAACCAAAACCAAAATTTAGATAAATGAAATAAACAAGAAAATACATTTACAAAACCACAATACATTATCAAAAAAAAAAATTTGAAAAAAAAAATCAAAAGATAAGGATCTAAGAAGACCAACCTTTTGGGTTTGATTATGATTGGGAGAATGAGAGAAAATGAACAATAGATGGAGATAAGGGTTTTTTTTTTTTTTTTTTTTTTAGTGAAATATGAGTGTTAATATAGTGAGGGAGCAAGGGAGGGTGGAGGATTAAAAAAAAAAAAAAAAGGTGGGGGCGCTTGTTTTTTAGTAAAAGGGAGAAGGAAAGTGGTGGGAGCTAGGGTTTTGTCTTTTCCTCATTTTTTTTTTTTAACTAAAAAGTGGGGGCGTTTGTTTTTTAGTGAAAGGGGGAAGGAAAGTGCTGGGAGCTATGGTTTTTGTCTTTTCCTCCTTTTTCTTTTTTCTTTTTTTACTTTTTTTTTTTACTAAAAGATAATAATGATATTGCGGGGTTTTCTTTTTTATAAAAAAAAATAATAATGATAATAAGGCATGGCTGGGTTTGTTTGAAATCAATGTAACCTTATTTGTTTATTTATTTTTACAACAAAACCATGTATTTCATTTATGACAACCAACCACTTTTTTTTTTTTTTTTTCATCACTTTTTATTAATTATTATTAATAAAAGATAGAAACACTATGAAATCTCACTTCTTGCAATTTTTTTTTTTTTTCACATCAAGTTTTCTTTTTTGATAAAAGAAGATAGATGATTTATATATTTAGTATCTCAATTTAAAATAGGAAATAGAGATGAGAGACACTCTTCACATCGGCCAAAGCTTGAATGTGAATGTGACTTGTGGATGATTTAAGAAATGAAAATTTGGATGTAGTGAAGGGGATTACTTACTATGTACCCACAATTTTTCAGTTTTCCCATGGGTCATAGACCCAACTTCAATATTGACCATGTTTGACCAAATTTTGCAAACTTTGACTACTCATTTTTCACAATCCAACCGTTTGATTTTTGTCATACTTTACAAACACCAATATATCACCACATTCTTCCAATCCAACGGTTAGATTATGGATTTAAGTCTAGAACATTATGGACATGTGTCATTGTACCAACATATCAAGAAATTTTGATTGGTCATGTTCTCACAATCCAACCATTTGATTGAGTTCAAAGTTCATCAAAAAAAATATTTTATCACACTCTTTCAATCCAATAGTCAAATTTTAAATCTGATTATGGCATAAGATGGAAGCATGTTGTTGTATCCACCTATCATGAAACTTCAATCACTAAAAATATTCAATACTCTTTCAAGAGAGTTATATACTATATAAACATTACTAAGAATTGATAAAATGATCTAAAAAACACAACCCAAAATCTACAAAATGACCATAAT
Organism: Quercus lobata; assembly: GCF_001633185.2. Taxonomy (NCBI): domain Eukaryota; kingdom Viridiplantae; phylum Streptophyta; class Magnoliopsida; order Fagales; family Fagaceae; genus Quercus; species Quercus lobata. The sequence continues at coordinate 43,195,589 of NC_044907.1, read as the reverse complement.
GGATTTGTATGTGACTTTTGACTACCTTGTTTTGCTATTTTAAAACTTGAAATTGATAAAAACATGAAAATCAAGAAAATCTTAAAACACTGACTAATACCCAAAACCCACGTAAAACCTCCCTGATCAACCTAATTTGATCAAATCTAGTGGTCCTAAAACCAACTTTGAAGTTTGACCAAAGATTGAACAAGTTTAATAGACTTTGATGAATTTTTGCAAGATTTGACTACTCTGTTCTCACAATCTGATCGTCTGATTGTCACTATAATTTACAAATACAAATATTTCACCATATTCTTCCAATCGAACGATTAGATTTTGGATCTCTATCTGGTTGCATGATGAACACATATTGTTGTACCCACCTAATGAGAAACTTTGATTAACCCTGTTGACACAATTCGACCATCCAAAATGGCCGAAATACGCCATCAAAGCTAGGAGATGACCGAAATACCCATAAACTTCTAAAATAACCAAAACATAATCCAAAACCTACAAAATGACCAAAGTGCCCCTCAAAGCTTTAAGATGATCAAAATACCTTTTAACTCTAAAATGACCAAAATAGCCCTTAAGTACTTAGAGGGTCTTGAAAGATGTTTTGTGTAGCTTTTAAAATTTAAAAAAAAAATAAAAAATAAAAAATTTTAGATCTTTAAGACAAAATTGAGGAAAATTCACCATTCAAAGAAAATAACCATTTTTTATGGCCACGTATGTTGGAAATCACCTTTACTGGGATGGATTTACCTTGCCGTCACTAATACTTTCTTTTCTTAAGAAAATTTTAACTATTAACAACAACCAACATGTTCGTTGTAAATAACAAATGCAATATATAGTGATGGAAAAAAAAAAAGTTAAAAAATTACCATTGTCGACGGCTTAAGTCCATCGCAAATCTTATTTATTGCGAGGGATCCAAGTCCATCACTTATACATTCTTTCTTTTAAAACAAATTAACTATTTACGTCGGTCAACATGTTCGTCGCAAATATAAACTCAATTAGAAAAATAAAAAATAATAATTGTGATGGATAAATGTCATCACAAATATGAAAACTAAGGAGGGAATTTTCCCTCCAAAATATTTTACCACTTTCGATGGCTTTATGTTTATCGCTAATATTCTCTTTTATATTACGATGGAAGAATGTTTGTCACAAATACTAACACCATAAAAAAAATATTTTTGGTATTTTCGACGCATGAAAGCCGTCACAAGTGTTAATAGTTCTGACGGTTTTTCTTCAGTCGTTGTAAATAATACTTTATTAGCGACAAATATTTTTATTCCGTCGCAAAAAATAAGGTGGGAATAAGGGTCATCAAATAGCCCATGACCCATGGGCTGGCCCAGTAGCCCGCTAGCCCACCAGGCTAATGGGCAGCCCAGCCCGGTAATATTGAAGCCCGTGGGCAGCCCAGTAGCCCAATGGGACAGGCTATGGGTTGGTTTCTTTACCCATGGGCGCCCGGTGGGCCGGCCCGTTAGCCCCCAGCCCAGTTAGCCTGACCCATTGCCCAAAATTTATAACAAAATAATTTGGGGGTTGGGTGGGTGAGGGATTGAACTTTAGACATTATAAAAACTTTAAGACCACACACCTAACCACTAAATACTTGGAATGATTGTGATACAATATGCATAATAAATATATATTTTGGTATTAGTCTAGTAGCTTTGATTTTTAAAACAAAGTTACTAAGATGACTGTTGCCCTACCTCTGTGCCTCTAGAAAGAAAGTCATTCTTTCCTTTGATAAATTCCAATTCTTTCCTTACAAGTTACAATTATAGAAGAAATTCCTTTAAAAAAAAAAAAATCTTACCGTTGGTTGGAAGAAATTCTTTCCTTAATGAGTTGATATTTGATTCTTCATATATTTCCTTTAAGAATTGATATTTTATTCTTCAAATATTTCCTTTAAGAGTTGATATTTAATTCAATGTACTTATTTATTCTTATCAATAAAAGTTAATTAATCTTATTTTAGTACCTTTTTAAGGGGTATGTCTTAGTGTTTTTTTTTTAATAGAATCTTTTTAGTAGATTTAATTGTTCAATTTGATAGTTTGTAATAATATATAATTATAATTTTTTTGGTTAAATTTTTTTAACCCCATTGAAGACCGGTTAAAAATGCCCATGGGTAACCCATTAAACCCACCTCACTAGCTTAGCCCACTAAAGCCCAAATGGGCATTGCCCACGGGTAGGGCCATGGGCTAGGGTTTTTCCATCCAGCCCGGCCTGACCCAGCCCATTGACTAGTCAACAGCCCGTTAAGCCCAGCCCATTAAACCCATGGGCCAAGTAAAAACGGATCGGGCCAGCCCGGCCCGGCCCATCGACGAGGCCTAGGTGGGAACAATTCCCTCCAAAAAAAATCATATTTTCGACAAAAATAATAGGCATTTTCGACAGACTTATTTTGCCACCACAAATGTTTTAATATTTGACGAGTAATTGTCAACAAAAGAGACTTGCCGTCGAAAAAGCTAGTTTTTCCGATAGCTTTTTGTAGTCGTCGAAAAAGTTTCGTCGCAAATAACAATTTTTTTTTGTAGTGTGGATAGAATCATACTAGATTTTAGAAATATTTTGAATCTCACTTACCTTGACAGATCCCATCATGACTACTTTAATACTGTTGCTACCCAGCAAGAGCACAAAAGTGTACAAAGAAAAGTTTGTTTTGTAAATGCTTTTATTAATTTTCTTATAAAATATTTCAAAAGAATTTCACAGAAAGACATTGCCGAAAGAATTTCAAAAGAAGTTTTGCAAAATATTTGCTCCAAACATAACCCTCTTCCCAAAACCCAATTGCAGACTATGAATAAAAGATACTCTCAGAAAGACAAGGGTAAGGCACCAGTGGTGCAACCCAAAGGTGTCCGAAAGCCTTCAACAAAAATTTCGGATATGCAGGAAGGCGTCTCGTTAGAGACAATATCCCTTCAAGATACGTTGCTAGCAGAAGCAATGTATTCATGTGGCGAGAAAAGTGTAATTCTGCAAAAAGTGCCCAACACTGATCTCATGTTTCAAGACGGAGAATTTACAGACCTTCCTTTTCATATTAAACTACTTCTTGATAATTTACAGGTAGCCTTTACCCTCAGACAGAAACCCTTATTCCAAATGACCCTTCAGGCTTTGGAATTACATCTTGTTAACACTGGTGCAGTTATTGAAGCACTTAGTTGTCAACTCCCTGGTAAGGAGGATGGAGATTCAAGCTCCACAATGATAGAATCACAGTCTCTAAAAAGTTATCTTATGGGAACAAGCTTTCAAAGCTCCACCCTAAGATTCAGCAAAATACGAGACTTGCCATCACAGCTTTACTTCCTGAAATTCAACAGAAAATATTGACTCATAAAGCCCTAACAAGTTCTTATGACAGATGGATGCATCTTTTCAAGGTATTAGTTTCTACAGCAATTATTAAGACAGAAGATATGACAGACGATACATGGCTATCTCATAAAGCTACATGGTATGAAAGTTTTGGAGACGTAGACAGAGTTTATGAAGGACTAGGAGACAGATACAATCCTTATCCGGGATTACATATCAATACAGAGACAGAAGATCCAGTACTTTGTGATCCTTTTTGGCTATCTGAAATGCTAGAAGTAGGGTTTATCAGCAAATTAACCATAACTTCTGTAGATTAGATCAGTTTATTTCCTAATGTCATCTGAGAAGTAGCCGTACAAATTGGAGGACTTAATTATATGAAATTACTAATATGGAGTACTCTTCCAGCCTAGGATAATAACTATTATATGGAAGCTCAACCAGCCCACATTTTAGTTCTTATCCATGATTAGGGTTGTATCCCTAAACACAATTGGTATACAGGAGATACTTATTTATCACTTAATGATCCAGGTGCTCTGGCTCAAGAATGGTCTAATTTCATGAGTAACAAGATTTATGACGTACAGAAAGAATTAGACAGAGAAAGCTTCCACTTATATGGCTACACCAACAGGATAGCTGTATATGGTCCAAGACCTTCAGCAAGAAAGCTTATTGGGCAAAGAAAGATTGTTAAGGATCCCAAACTAATGACAGCAAAGGATTGTGGTCCTATTTACCGTCTTATTTCATATTGTGCTCTATGTAATAGTTATGGAGTGTACCACGAGCATGATGAGGACAACTCTGATCTGCTAGATTATGATAACTACACGGATACAGATTGATAGACAGATCGACAAAAGGCACAGACAGATAGAATACTATTCACTGATGACAGATCACTATTCATTGGAGACAGATCACTATTCACCGACATGCATGAATAGCTTCTAGACAGATCCATTACAGTCCAGACAGATACAGACAGATTTTAAGTCATTACTATTCACTAGCATGCGACAAATTGCCAGATAGACTTTTACTGTTCAAGACTTAACTCAGGTTACTTTTGAAAGACTTACCATGGTTCACTTTATCTATAAAAAGGACAGACTCCAAAGACAGAAGACAGGTCCAGATTTTAGGTCCAGTTCTAAGGTCCAAAATTTCCATTTCAATTCCAAGGTCCAGCTTAGGTCCAAGCTTTAGAAAGACTTTATAGCTTTCCTTCTCGCTCTCTCCGAAAGACTATTGTACTTTACTTTCTTTTTGTAATCTTGTAACCTTACCTTCAAACAGATAATCTTGTAACCCTTTACAGATTTTACTTTGTAATCTTATAACTCTTCAGACAGTGTTTATTTTCAAAGCTTGTAAGAAAGACAGAAGTTTTCAGTTTTAATCAAAGACAGAAGTATTTTCAAGTAAGATTTTATTTGTTTCAGTTTTCATATTCCATACTCTGTTTTAATTAATTTTGACTATATATATTTTGCTATTTTCTTCCTTATCAACTATTTTATCATTGTTTATGCTTCTATAAACAACAGTTGTCATGATAAACTTGTTTACCTTTTCTTTAGGTTCTAACTAATTCTTGTTGGAGCACTTGGAAGCTAGGCTTTTTTGCGGTCTTGCAAAGTAAGTAGCTATTTAAAACATTTAGTGTGTATATATATATAATGTGGGAAAAATTGCAAAGTTTTTATTAATTCTAAGAGATTGGCTTTGATGTGATTCATTTATAATGGATATTACAAATAATTAGATAATTTAACGAATTGGAAGGCGTCATTTGACAAGTGGATGTGAAATCCTACTGGATAGGAATTTCTTTGGAAATTATGCAAATTCATCGAAAATGTGTTATGAAGCTTGATTATATAAAGTTGCCAGCTCTTTATGACACCTTACCTCATGTCATGGCAGTTGTGATTTCCCAACCAAATACTTGGATCTTTGTGATGTTGGTATGGTGGTGCTTGAGTCTTTGTGACTTGGTGGATTTTATTATTTTATGGCACTTGAGTCTTTTTGACACGGTGGTTTATATGATGGAACCTAAGTCTGTTTGGCATGGTACCCAATAATCGGTAGCCTATGATTTGTTCTTGTAGTCTTTGTGACATGGTAGCCTGTATAGCTTCATACTCGAGTTTGTATGACATTTGTAACTTGGCATATTAGCCTGTGTGGATAACTACTATACTTATAATTTGGGTTCTATTCTAGGAGATCTAGTGGATATCCTTCTGGCTTACCATGTAAGTAATGTAATGTCACAGTGAACTATTTTGAGTATTTTTATGCTCCATTATTTAAAATGCGATTAATGTATTATTGTATGGAAACTGTTGTTGAACTTAACTCGAAGTCCATAAGTTATGACATGCATGCCAAAGTAGTGATCATTATGAATTTGTCATCTCATTATACACATTAACATTGCTACTTGGTGAGCTTTGTCTCACTATTGTTTAATTATGAATTTTTACAGAGCAGGCAGCAACCTTTTGAGTCAGATGTTATGGCTTGTAGTAGTTAGGCAACTACTTTCTAGAGGCTGGACTTTTGGTATTATAGACCTTAGGTGTATGAGACTCCTAACCTAGTGTTGAAGCTGCACAAACTAGGGAGATTTTGCACAATTGTTTTGTAACTGATTTTGGTGATGACTTTTATCCTATCTTAGAAATAAGATGTTTATATGTAGTTAATTCACACCTCCATTCTTTTGTGGCCAATGGTTATTGTAATTATTGCATAGAGCTCTGATTTATTTTTGGAGTATTTTCAATGAAATTATTATAAAAATTCTTGATGTTGGTACTTGGTATGTATTGTTTGGATTGAATTGTCAAAAGGGAAAAATCTATAGGTGCCTTTGGGTTGTGTTTCTCATGCTTTGGACCTTTTTGGGTTTGGGGTGTGACATCTATGGTACAAACCCTTAATCCCACATCATCATTTGATCTAAGAAATTTGGTTAAAATCCATAATTCATAAATCACATCCCAGAAATTCCTAGTTTAAAAAAATAATACCCACTTAAGCTACATGTAAATTATATCTTTTGATATCCTACAATAGTAAGCTAAAATTGCTATAGTAGAATAGCAATAACCACAAAGATTATTCCTTCTAATTGCCTACAATACTAGCTAAATTGCTATAGTAGATTTTGGTATATAGATGATATCCCTTATTGCAACCACAGGATAAGGAATTCAATCTTTAATTAATCAAACACAAAAGAAATTCAATGTATTAAGAGAAATGAAGTACTTTCCTTTAATTGAAATTTAAAAATCATATTTTGTTTCCTCGGCAACCAAACAGAAAATGAGGGCTTTAACCAAAAAAAAAAAATGAAGGAAGTGAGTGGAGAGGACGAAACTGCCTTGTAGATAATGGCTTGAGCGATGTTCTTGACGTGCCAGGTGGACCTACAGGTGGCGAGAACCATGAAGTCAGCCCAATAGGCGTGGACTTTGTAGAGGGAGAGAAATGAAAGAGGCTAGAGAGGATTCTCTCTACTCGTAGTAATGAATCAAGAGAATAGAATTTTGTATTTAACGGTGGGTATTTGTGACCACCAAGTACCCTTAGTGTGGTGGTCATTCTACAAATATAAATGTTTGTAAAGTGTGAAGGATAAAAATCAGAGTTCAAATCTTCAGGAGAGAGTTTCACACATATACACTTAATTTAGGGTAGAATAGAAATTCTATCTTGTATTAAAAAAAAAAATGATAGGTATTTGTGGTAATAAATCAGAAGATTTTTGTATTTGAGGGTAGCACTGAGAGCGTGGGAGTGAGTGCGCTAGCAGAGTTTGTTAAGATGGGAATGCTTTGGCAGGTCACTAAAGGGCAATAATTTTTAAAATATTTTTTATTTTTTTATTAATAAATCTGAGCTGTTTGATTGGTGGGAAAGTAGAGGAATGTGACATAAAATTTTGCTTAGTTATTTTGTTTTTGAAAATTTTATTTTAGTTAGGTGAAATTTTAGGGGATAAGATTCATTCCCATTAAATCCTCTAATTTCATATAATTTATATTTAAATGTAAGAAATACGGCACTTAAAAATCAAATAAATGCCATGTATGTCTCACATTGAGTGATTAAATGTCTCACATTGACTTAAAAATCAAAGAGAATTGAAGGATTCAATAGAAGGGCTTTCCCAAATTTTATTTTTCTATATTTCCTTCTTCTTTATTTAAAATTCTTTTTACAATTTAATTTTAGTTGATTTAATTTTTAAAATTTAGAATTTATTATTATTATTTTAAATTAAATGATAATATTAAAATTTCAAATTAATATATATATTTATGCCTCATATGAGTGGAATAAATTTTAACTATTGAAATCTTGCTATGCATAATATTGGGCCTATTAAGCTGTACCCATCTCTTCAAACATCAATATCTATATAAAAGTAAAGATCTCCTTGGGAAAATATGAGATTCTACCAAATGACGTATTCTATGTAAAAAGAATTGAAATATTCTTAATTGTTACATAAGAGATAATAACAAATTAAATATTAACTACTTTTTGTTTTATTTGGTTCCACATTTCAAGACTTTTCTAATTATAAAATAAATATTATTTGTATCATTTTGTTCAATATTTTAAGACTTTTTATCTGTCACACATACATACAAAACTCTATGCATTTTAATTCACTATTTTCACTTCTTGCACTGCTACCTCTTTGTAAATACCTACCTATAGCCTTTCATGTCAAATATATACAGACAAAAAATGATGTCATTTATATTCAATCATTCGACGACACTTACCTAACTCTTAACATATTGTTGTCTTATCTAATCCTAACCCTATGAGTTGGCTACAACCAAGGAAGGAGGGCTTGCTTTTTATATTGAGTGACATCTGCAATTACAATTTTGACATTAAGGTCGAACGTTGTATATTTGTGGGTTTTGTAAATGATGTGATTGACTGTGGTGTTTGGTACTTGTATTTTGTTTAAGAATTAAGGTGAAAGAAAAAGATACATTCTATATCATCTTTTGTTTTACTGTATTCCTCCTAAGTATTTTTTTTTTTCCTCATTACTTCAATTGAATAATTATATTAGATATGTATATAATTTATAATTGTTATTTTTTTTATAAACTCATTACTAATAAAGTTCTATAACAATTATGCTATAATACATGTATAACATTTTTCAAAACCATTTTACATAAAACATTACAACAATGCACTGGTAATTTACTAATATTCTCCAAAAGGGGGTAAAATGAACCAAAAAAAGAAAAGAAAAAGGATAACCTGCATGGACTTGAAATGTTGAAATCTTGTGCAAACTAACTGGCTTACAACCCCCAATAATGTTGTATTGAATTGGAGGCATCTAGTGGAGTGAAAAAGTCATCCCTGTTACATTCTTAACTCTAAGGTGTACTTTGGTTGAAGAAGGAATTAATTGAGAAAAGCATATCACTAGACATTCCTCATGTATGTGTTTGAAGCTTCTCAATGACACACAGTGAAACAGTAGTTCTAAATTATGAAGTCTGAAGTATACTTAGCACATGTTACACATGCTATAAACTTAAGCCTCTTGCACGTGAACCTTGTTTGTTAAAAATGAAAATTACATAATAATCGCTTGGAACACCATACTCTAATAATCTTCACCATTGAAATCAAATTCATCAGGCTTCTGTGGCAGTAGTAGCAACCTTTTTGGTGCTTTGCGATCATCATTGTATTCAACCTTTGAGGTCACTGCTCCGTCTGTCACAGCATCTTGCAATCTGTCTTCCGCTTCATGCAAAGACTTATAAAGCTTTCTCTCATAGTACCTGCGCCAAACTGCTTGGATGCGACGGGCTGCCCACATCTTCCATTGTAAGGAGTAGAACCTGAAAGTCATCAATGCACAATTACACATGGGGATCATTCTACTTGGAAAAATGAAGGTAAGCAGAGTTCTAATGTAATTTTTCTTCGAAGTCACTATGAATATTTAATTCTAACAATGAAAGCGTATCACAGACGAAGGAAAAGCTATCATATATATATATATATATTATTTTGTTTAGAAATCCAATGCGACAGGGGCATTGTAGATTTTGATGGGATAACCATGGTATTTCGATTTAAAATTAAATGAAGAATTGAGGACCTCATCTTTTTGTACAATTTCTGAACAATTTTTTTGTTTGTATAGCCTCACTTTATTTGGAGAATGCTGACAATAATCATCCAAAATGTTGATAAGCTTAGCTTAAAGACTTGCCTGAAAATATGCTGGAACTGCTTGCTATGAAGACGCCGAAACTGAGAGGCCACAAACTTCAAATCAGCAGCCCTTAGAGCAAAGGCTTCAACCTCTGTTTGAGCTATTACTGTTCTTGTTGAAATGGGGAAACTGGAAGAGGAGCGGGGATTCAAGGCCCACGCAAAAAGCTCTTCTCCACAAAAGTCACCAGCCTTCAGATCACCAGCATTACCTGTTTTTCGAGTCATAGTGGTCAGGTTTCCTCGCATGATAAAGAGCATCTCATCCACTGGGTCCCCTTCAAGGATAATGCAGCTCTTCTCTGTGTGAAGCACTTGTTTGAGACGATCACAAAGTGCATCAAACAGCTGACTATCCATTTTTTCAAACATCGGCACCTAAAAGATAAAATTTACTTGAACACAATAGCTAGAAGTTGGACAAAAAGATGTATGGGAAAAAAAGAAATCAAAGAAAAATTCTCACACTCTTGAGAAGATTTAAGCAAAGATGGCGTGTTATGTCCCTTCTAAGGTCCTTAGGAAGGCTTTGAAGTAGATTCTCTTCCTCAACACCTCTGGTTAGTTGCCATTTATATTGCTGGTATCGTCTAACTCGTGCCCTTAATTCCTCAGGGAGCATGCGGTGGGACATCCACTGTTCCGCATCATTCCTTTTCACTCTCATTTCTTCTACTCTCATTGTTGTGGATTGCAGATATCTCTTTAACATTCATAATATAGCACTTTTAGTTCATCAAATCTTAGGACTATCTGTGGAAAGGTTTCTACTCATAAGTCATAAGACTGGATAGAATGAGTGAGAACTGACCAACATCATGTTTCTATTGAAGCTAAAATAGAACAGCATATCTTTAAGAAAAATACACCACAGAGAAATTAATACAATAATTATGCATATTTATCGGATGAATAAATATGCATGTTTTCTGGATATCACTGGTGTAAGGCTTTCACTAAAAGGGAGGAGAAGGAGATAGCAATGGTAAGGATGACTTTCCCAGCTCTACAAACAAGAATTTAGAGTATTAGCAAATAATACTGACTCTGTGTGTGTTTGTGTTTTGTTTTTTTTTTTTGGGGGGGGGGGGGGGGGGGGGGGGGGGGGTGGTGTTGGTGTCAATACCAAGCAAAGGAGGGGGATTTCAAAAAGGTCCTAACCGAGACCAAGCAGGCTCACGGCATAATAACCCGAGTTGCCAAAGCCCCTTGAATTTGCTCTTTCATAATGGAAGACCTGAACTACTAGAGAATAGAAAGACTCATTTTTGAATGTCTGACAGTTGTGTGTAGGATTTTAAGTTTAGTTGTAAACTGAGTTAAACAAGCATTAAACACTCGTGAACTTTTTTTATTATTATTACTAGTTGTAGACCCAAACGATACGTGAGAATAGATAATTATTTTGTAGTTATAATATAATATACTTTTTTCACCCAAAAATTAAACAATTTCTAAGATTATTTTTCTTTTATCTATCTTAAAAAATATATCATCATCATTTTATTATTTATATTTTTTTTATTGAATATATTATTCATTTTTTTGGTGGTTCCCTTTTTTCTATGTTATGTTATGGTGCATTATATTTTCCTTTTTTATTTTTATTTATTTTTTATTTATGTACAACTAAACTATTTAAGTTTTAAATATATTATTTAAATTTCGCATTCTCTTAAAAGAGATTATCATGATAATAAAAACTTGTAAAAAAAACTTTATATTACTCAAATAATTGATAGACACATTCATATATATAGCAAAAATGTTTCTCAAAAAAAAGTATAGCAAAAATTGTATTTTGATATAAATTCAAATTCTCACTTCCAAAATAACTAAATATTATGTTAAGCAAAACTCAAACAAAAGTTATAAGAGGGAGAAAGAAGACGTGATGGAAAACTCAAAAAACACACCATCAAATCGTATTTATCCAAAATAGTGTTATATAAAAATACAATGATTAATAATCAAATATTCATCAACCTAAAGTAGATTGCAAAAAAGAATAAATAATAGAAAGCAAGAGAAAGAGAGAGAGATAATCTTCTTTTGAGAGAGAGAGAGAGAGAGAGAGAGAATAAGATGAGAAGAGATGAGTCAAAATTAAAGATATTGTCATGACTCAAACACCAAATTATTAAAGTCATGTTATATAATAGAATAACATTATATTTTTATACTCTATCTTTGTATGCAATAAGATAACATTTAACAATTAAAGAAATGAAAAAAAAAAAAAAAAAAGATAATAACTTAAAAACAAAAAATCAAATTGCACAACTCAAAATAGAGTTCTAAAGAATACATAAATTTGTCAACCTAAAATAGAGATACAAAAAATAAATATCCACAAAAAAAAGTGAGAGAGAGAGTAATAACATTTTTTTTTTTGTGGGAAAATATGAGTAAAATGGGAGAGAGAATAACAAATTTATAAAAATAGGATAGAGATAAAAAGAGCCAAAATAAAAAGATGTAGTGATAAAAGAAGAGTAACATTAAGATTGAGAGTAGTGGAGAAATGAAAAGGTAAAAGAAATGGAGAAAAATTGGAGGAAGTGTAACAACAAGGTACAAAATTAATGAGAAGATAAGAAGAGTAAAAAATAAAAGAGAAATATATGGAAATAGGTGGATAATGTGACCGTTGATGTGACTCAACAGAAGTGTAATAACAATAAATGTTATACTTTAGTTTTTAAATATATATAGATTATTATTTTATGCTAGCATGAAACTAAAATTTCTATATTGTATCAAAAAAGTAAAAACAAACAGTCAGACTTACTCAAATATCTAATTACATAATGATATCATAGTGCTAAAACATTAGGTTAGAAAGAGAACTGATAAGAATCAGAGAGTTACCTGCATATTGCCAATAAGTAACGAGAATAAAACCAACCCAAAGGTGGAAATTCCGACGGCAAATACAATCTCCCCAATAAAAGTGCTTGTTTCAAGGTTTTGACCAGCAGAGCTGAGGAAAAACAAAATGATTCAATATAAAAATGCCTTTAGCTCTTAAGCTGTAACTCGCAATGTGTTAGATCTTGTTATAAGTTGACAAGCCTTGATTATATATAGGAACTTAAGTAGGTAACCAAATTTTAATAGGAAAATATTCACTCTTGGAAATTAAAACCTACGCAGATGACATTAGAAATAATATTTGAGGCGATGCAACTGAGTTAAGGGAGCAGATACATTTTCATGAAAAAAAGGACAAAGAAACTAAATATTGCCAAAAATTTTGTAGTTCAATTGGTATTGTTGTGGTCTCTTTTATCAAAATGAACATATAGAGATAGGTTGGAAAGCTGGCTACCATTAGGGTTAGAATCTTCTTCCTCACTTATTATAACAATTAAATTGTATATATATATATATATATATATTTGGAGGATTCTATATATTTACTTACCCAAGATTACGAAAACCCCACCAAAAGCTGTAAGACAATTTCACTCTAAATTTTGTTGAATTTAGTACCAGTCCAGACTTGAGAGCATCAGTAAACATTCCAAAGTTGAAGTCCGTTAGATTTTCAATATCATCAGGTTTTTTATAACGGCAATTCTCAAATAGACTTGTAAAGTATTTAGGTTCTTCATCACAGTAAAGATATTTATCTTCACAAGCGGTAGAACTATTACAGTACTTTTGCCAGCATGTACCCGCTCGTTCAATGGCAAGCAAGTACCAAAAAGCTCCAACAACCTGCTTAATTTGTCAAATTTATTTGTGATCTTAAAATCTTGCAAGTAATTAATGTTAAGAAATTAAAATCCACCACCAAAATCAACTTACATGACTGGCTAGCATATAGAGGAAAAGATTATAAGCAGCTCCAGCCCATGCTGTCTGAGTCAGTATCCCTGAGGTTCTTTTTACTTCCATGTATAGTGGATAGAGCCGAATAATTCTAGGCACATATTGTGAGAATATTACAAACTTCAACCTTTGCTTCACTATTAATGGAGCTTGGCTTTTGATTTTGGGAAGCTAACAAGAGATACCACCTGAAAAGCAGAACACATCCATAACTGTAAAATTGACATTCCCCTGCACACCCAATTCTTTTACATATAATTTGATAGATGCATTATGTGTCCATGTGCGTCCAAAGTATCATTTTGAACTAATAAATGTCAAATATTGCTAAGAGCTCAACAAAGTGAACAAACACTTCTTGATATTTCCATTGAAGACATCCATGGTTCAAATTCCCCCTTCCTCAACTATTAAATTATCAGAAAATTAAAATAAAAAATAATGGTCAAATATATGTTGGGGCCTGTGAAATATAACCTTAAGACTTGTGGTACTCATGGTAAATTTCCCTTGAGAGACTCGTTTCCATTATTTCCTTAACTGGTTTAACAGAAGCAAAAATGGAAGCCAAACGAACTAATACACTAATTGCAAAGTAACAATTAGGGAAGCAAGTCACTTACTATAAAACCTATGACTACAGAATTGAATGTTGTTATGAACACACAAAGACGTGTCTGTTTGGTGAGCTTTCCCCCGTCGCTTTATAGTTTATTTGCAAGCCTCGCTTTTATTTATTTATTTTTTTTTTTTTTAGGTGTAACTATAACTATTTTTTAACCAATAAGCTTTCAATAAAAAGCTACATCAAAGTGCACTAAATAAGATTTTGTGATGCTTCAAATTGATTGAATGTCCTGCATACCTGTGGCAATGGAAGAATTGACAGAATGTCAATGAGGAAGTATGTGGATAAGTATCTTTTTGCTATAGCCACTGGATCAGTAATCACCTCACCCCTTCCGAAGACTTGAGAAGAAGGGGCAATAAATCCAGTACGGAACTGAAAGATTATATGAAGTACATAAAAGGCATCAAAGAGTGATCGAAGAACACAAGCAATTTTAGCTAGTCTTTTGTCTGCACCAAGGCATTTGTGTTCGTACTCGCCGTTATTGTCCTCACTGATCATTGGGATGTAAAAGAACAAAGGGTCCAAGGCCACAGATATCACACAAGAGAGCACAAATACTTTGTTCCAAGTTTGAAGAAATTGACCCTGAGGATCAAGAATTGTCTTCTTATTAGGAGGAGGACCTGCCTCTTTTTTTGGCTGATCACCTGCATAAGGGATGCTTTTCAGTTTTTTGAAGCTTTTAATCCTCTCGAAACCCCTCTCAAATCCTTCCCGAAGTCTCTCCAAACCTCTGCCAACTGCTGTTCTAAAGTTTCTTGGATATTGTCCATGTTCAGAGTCATAATTCAGCCCAGAATTCTGATCCTTAAACCTGGATCAACACAATAAATAGATTAAAGTAGCATAAAGAGAGTCTAAGTAGCATAATATCAAATAACCGATTGCAGTTTAGTCTACTAATAAGTTTCTTCCATAAACTGACACATCTGAATGGTCCCTAATTATGGAATTCTGCGCTAAAACTGAATATCAGAGAACGACTGACTTTATTCAGTAATTCAGCTTTTTGCAACACTACCAATTCACCAATTCTGCTTTTTTATTTTATTTTTTCCTAAACTTAATGTCATACAATGATGGTATAAAATTAGATTCCTCCATTAGGATATTTCATGATAATTTCACACCATCTGACTTTAAAATAAATAAATAAATAAATAATATTGCATGATAGCATTTGTGACCGTGGTTTTGCCCAGACTGTTTAATGAACCATAAAGGATGTTCAAGGTTTTTGAGACTGGACCAAGTTCGAACCAAAATCAAACCGTAAAGACGTCATAATCAATTTTATAATTATATATATATATATATATATATATTAAATTAGTAAACATTGAAAAATGACTAAGTTAGTCCAAATAAACATAGAATTCTATCTTTCAAATGTATTTTTTATATCATAACTTTTATAAGATAAATAAAAATTTGAAATGCTATGCAAACATAATAAACAAAATATATAACAATATCTTAGTTAATTTACTAATTATCAAAAAGAAAATTATTAGTTTACATTGTAATATTCATGTAAATTTTACATTATAAACTACATAAACATATATAATATTATACATTTTTATACAAATATGTAAAATATTGTACATCTTATAAAAATATGCATCACGTGACTGCTATAATTTAAACCAATGATTATTCTCTCAAAGAAACATAGTTGATTTATCAAAACTACTATTGAAGTAAACAAATAATAAATCACCAGTATCAAATTTAAATCTAACATAAAATATTACTAAAATATTAAAAAAGAAAAAGTTGATGAAGTCAAAAGCTACCGTGGTACACAAATATCAACAAAACTAAAAATTAAATATAACAAATATTAATTTTGGTTCTTTGTATCAATTAATACTTCTTTTGCCTTTTGGGGTTTTCTTAACCATGGTTTTGAAACCCAGACCGGACCGTATGGTCCGACTAGGTTAATTGTGAACCTCTCTCCATTCTGGTCTTTTAATCTTAAGAACCTCTGTATGACAAAAAAGCATGGACCCATGTGAACCACAATCGAACCGCATGGTGTTTCTAAAACCATGAACGGTTCTCACAGTCCTTTTTTTAGCTAATACCGGATAACTTTGGACTTTTTAAGATCTACAACCAAAGGATTGTTAAGAAAAAAAAAATAAGCAAGGAAGAAGAAGACGACTAAGCAGGGGCTGCACCAAGTACTTAAAGCAGCAGGTTGCCTACACAAGTCGCCGGTCACGCTTCATCCTCTGCTACTATTTCTTCTTCGTCTTCTTATTCTTTCTTCTTTTTCTCCTTCTCTTTCTTTTGTCCATCTCCACTTTCTCTCTTTTATTTTTTGTATTCTTTTTTTTATTTGTGTTTTTCCAAAGCCCCTCCATGTGATTACATTGGAAAGGCAAAAGAGTTTCAACCATTCGTTTTTTTCACCTTTCCAACGTGATGTGACAACTATCTTAATTCTTAAGTACTTTTAATTGATATTTACAATTTTTTTTAAAGAAAAAATCTAATACCGAAATTTGTCTTATAGCTTTTTTTGTTGTAATTCTGATGGAAGAGAAAGTAGGTAGTAGAGAAAAAATAATGGGTCTATATATAATTAATAGGTATTCAAATTTACAATTGTGCCATAAAAAATATAAAATTGTGTGATTCTAAAATTACTTTAATTGAGTATATAATTATTTTAATTTAAAACTATTAAATAATTTAAATTTTTTATTTTATTTAATATAATATAAGTGTCCTTCTAATTAGTATATTATTATTATTGCTATCACAAGTTTAACTAATCAACATATAAATAAATAAAGAATACTATATCTACCTTTACTTAGTATTTGATATTTCTTATTTTTCTTGGGAAAGTTATGATATAAAAAAATATATTTGAAAGATAGATTTCTATATTTAATTTAATTATTTTAGTTAATTTTTATATTTATATTAATTTAATATAATTATTTATATTAAATTAATTATGACGTCATTATGGTTAGACCCCGGTTTGACCTCAAAAACCTTGAACCTCTTCCTTTTACGGTTCATTGAATCGTCCAGGTTTCAAAACCATGTTCTTAACAATGGTGATTGATAAGGGTAATTTTGTAATATTGATAAACTCAGCCATGTTAGGCAAAGCCGACGGTCCTAATGAACTCGTCGGCCTCATTTGTGCTTCCATAAATAAACAACAAGTATAAAGTTGACGGTTCCATCTCAAAGTTGACGACTGCACCTTAAGGTCAACAAACATCTGGATGAGACGACTAGAGTATGTAGACAGGATAAGAAGTTGACGGAACGAAGCTGAAGGGAATAAGCAATTTGACGAGTCTGACATGGCCTTACTTGGCCTCCACGCATGAGTATGTAAGAAAATATCTTGTGCTCAACGATTAACCCTAAACAAGGGGAGTCCTACAAGGAAATGATTTTGCAAAATACGCAAATTATAGAGGATCTTTCCCACAAGGAAACATCTTCTTAGCCAAAGAACGGATGTCAACCCTATGCTACTATAAAAACCCCAAAACTCTCACAAACCAAGGTACATATAATCGACCCCAGTTCTGGCACCCTAAAGTTGTGAGAAATTCTCTAACTTAACATTCGAAGGGTCTTTGGCCGGTACCACACTAGTACTTTCCTAAGGTCTTCTTTGTTTTTTGTTTCGTAGGTGTTGTCTCGGGCACGTAAGAACTATGTGACTTATTGATGATTTTCGGTATCATCAGTGATAAAAAGGTGCTACTGTAATTAATTACCAAAGTTCTTTTTTGCTTTTTAAAGCTTTGATTTGAACCGTGAGAATTGTCTATGGTTTTTAAAACTAGGCGGTTCGACCTCGGTTCACACGATTCATTGACTTATTTACATATACTTGCTTTGGAAGTTAAAAAAACTGTGTGGTAAACGATTCACGGTTAACCGGATCAGACCATACAATCCGGTCTGAATTTCAAAACCATGTTTGTGACATGCGCTTATACTCAAAGAGAAAACAAAGACATGCTGACAAAATTGTGTGCAAGAAATAAAAGCAACAGAAGGAGGGACTGCTAAAATTCAGGCTTAAGCAAACTAACCTGAAAAATTTAAGTCGCTTGGAATCCATTTCCTTCACCCAATTAGATGTCCAACATGAGGAGACGGACCTTTGATTTGGACGCACTCTATTTACCGTTAAGAAGTACGAGTTCAAATCTGGAATTCTTTTCAATGAAATTGAAATCCCAGAATGTAAAACCCGAGAGGTAAGTAAAGACAGCAAGATTAACAGCTAATAAGTATGATATTAACTAACTATTATTATGAGACTGCCATGTATAAATCATTGAGCATCATCTAGTCAATCCATTGAGTCAGTCAACGAGTAAAAGCTTTAAACGCGTAACATGTCTTAAACCACTTTCCACGTGCTACAACCAACCCCATTTTTCCAGTCAGTAGAGGACTATAAATTGAGTCAATTGATTATGATGCGTCGTTGTTTATAATTTCTTGTGTTCCCACATTACTGTAGCAGTCTCACTTGAAAATGCTTAAATATTAAGAAAAAGTAACGCTAATTAAACGGAAAATTATATGGTACTTTTTGTCATTGATAATTCGATTGTTGGGACATGAGATTTAAACATTGCTAATACCAATAGATATCAACTAGATGAATTATGAATTATTCTTGACAAAAATTTACCATATTGACGAGCAGGGACAGATCCCGTAGGGGGCCCGGGCCCCCTACCCAATGAAATTGGACCGTCATGTTCATGTTGTTTGGGGCTGTCAATCTATCAAAGGAGACTAGGAAAAACTGAAATCAGTTCAAATATAAAGTAATCGCAGCCTTGCAGGTTCTCCAATACTCTGTTAAGCAATATGGAATATAAGCTTTATGTGGTTCTAGTTTTTTAGCTATTTGGCACTATAAAAAGTTACTTTTATATATTTTACCTACTTACTTTATAAAACATCAGCAGTGAATCTATTTTAGCTTTCAACATAATAAAATAATATAAATATCACAATAAAATAATATATCCACTATAATAAACAACAATTATAACCACCACAACCGCTACTGCTGCCACTACCGTTGCTACCATCGCCAACTCTTCCACCGCCGTCGCCACCACCACCCCCATAGCCACCGCCGCCGCCCCATGATAGCAAATAATTGGCTAGTGTTAACAAGTGATTTTTTTAACCCCAAATTATACTTATACTTTTTCTTTTCCTTTACTAGAACAATTTCTCAACCATCATGATTAGCAAATAATCATCTAATCTAACAATAATATTTTGTTTTAACCCCAAATTATATATATACAAATTTATCTTTTGACTAAAAAAAATTTATTAATTGTCATGAAAACATATTATCGTCTAGTATAACAACATTTTTTTTTTAAACCAAATTATTGTGAAAATAATTTGTTATGAAAATATTGTGGTAGCATTTCTCAATTACGATTTTTTATTCTTTATATTATTTTTCCTTTCTTTCATTTCATTTTCATCCATACGTTTCATTTCTTTTTTTCTTGTTTTTCTCCTCCACACGTGTCCAGTGTCCTATCTTTATCCACCCCCCCCCTCTTCTTTTATTTTCTTTTTCTCCCTCATTCAAGAACATTCCCACAAATCCAGCTCTCATTCTCTCTTTCTTTCTTCAGCTCTCTCTTTTTCTTTTTCTTGTTTACTTGATTCCAAAACATTCACTAGGGGTCAATTTAGATATCGCTTATTTTGCTGAAACTAAAAACTTATTACTAAAAGTACTGTAAATAAAGGTAAAAGTTAACTAAAATAATATAGTGGGACCCATGAATAGTACCAAAAGTGCAATAGGCCCATGAATAGAAGAAAAAACAAATTGAATAATAAAATATTTTTCATTTTTCATTGGTATCCAAACAAAAGCTAGCTCTCTCTGCGACAAGAAAAGAAAGAAAAGAGGTATAGAGAGAAAGAACAAGAGAGAGGGGTCACTATGCCATCGCTCATTTTGTCCCCAATGCAATCTAAATGGGTCAAATGACTTCTGTCTTCTGTTTTCTTCTTCTTTTTCTTTTTTTCTTTTTCTTGCTTTTATTGTTATGATTTAATTAAGTTTAAAATTGTGTTTTTGAGTTTGTATTTTGATAATCTAATTATGCTATGAGAGCTTGAGAAGAAAGAAAAGAAATAGAAAAGAGCTGAGAGCTTTGTCTTTGTGTGATAAATGGAAGAAAGAAAAGAAATAGAAAAAGAATTAAATAAAGAAAGAGAAGAAATATTATTTTAATACTTGTGGGAATATTTTATTATTATTATTATTATTATTATCTTCAGGCTTCAGTACACAGCCAAAAGTAGCTGTGTATTTAGCTATACCTTTACTATTGTAGAGCACTTTTTGTATTTTGGTGAAACTAAAATAATAATATAATTATTTTGCTTCACTATTGCTAGTGCTCCTACAAAGTTTAAAGACAAAAAACAAATATTTGAAAGTTTAGAGACGAAAAACGAACTTTTGTAAAACTTTAGAGATGAAAATGATATTTTACCCTAATAAAAATGAGCTAAATAATAAAAAGCTGACTTTTTAAGCCAATATCAAATGCAATCTAAGAACGTGAGCAAGAAACCTTTGGTCTGTACATGGATGTGTTCCTGATTTTCTACGATTACAAACAGTGGAAAAAATATATAAATTTATTTTATCAGCATTTATTAACCGTGGATAAAACGTTTCTCAATTAAAATTTTTTCTACCCTCTTTTACGGTGAGGAATAAGAAGAAATTGAAATTTACGTGGGAGAGTCATCCAAGGTTGAGAGTCATTATCCATACAGTCAGTCAACGAGAGTAAAAGCTTTAAACGTGAAAAATTTAAGTCGCTTGGAATCCATTTCCTTCAACCAATTAGATGTCCAACATGAAGAGACAGACCTGTGATTTGGACGCACTCTATTTACCGTTAAGAAGTTCGAGTTCAAATCTGGAATTCTTTTCAGTGAAATTGAAATCCCAGAATGTAAAACCCGAGAGGTAAGTAAAGACAGTAAGAGTAACAGCTAACAAGTATGATATTAACTAACTATTATTATGAGACTGCCATGTATAAATCATTGAGCATCATCTAGTCAATCCATTGAGTCAGTCAACGAGTAAAAGCTTTAAACGCGTAACATGCCTTAAACCACTTTCCACTTACTACAACCAACCCCATTCTTCCAGTCAGTAGAGGACTATAAATTGAGTCAATTGATTATGATGCGTCATTGTTTATAATTTCTTGTGTTCCCACATTACCGGAGCAGTCTCACTTGAAAATGCTTAAATTTTAAGAAAAAGTAACGCCAATTAAACGGAAAATTATACAGCACTTTTTATCATTGATAATTCGATTGTTGGGACACGAGATTTAAACATTGCAAACACCAATAGATATCAACTTGATGAATTATGAATTATAAGATTTTTGACAAAAATTTACCATATTGACGAGAAGGGACAGATCCAGTAGGGGCCCAAGGGGGCCCGGGCCCCCTACCCAATGGAATCGGACCATCATATTCATGTTGTTTGGGGCTGTCAATCTATCAAAGAAGACTAGGAAAAATTGAAGTCAGTTCAAATCTAAGTAATCGCAGCCTTGAAGTGTACAAATACGACAAAGAAGACCTTATGATGCTTTGATGGCATCTCAGAGATTCAAGATTCAACAAAACAACCCCATAACAACCTACAAAGATGGCAACTCAGTTACTGAGCAACAAAGTTTTCAAAAAAAACTCACGCCGAGTCCAAATACAAATTTCCTAAAGCTTCACACAGACCTTTCACAATGACATAAAGATTCAAACCAGCCACCCAAAATTAGTGTTGCAAGTCGGGGTCGACGCCTTGGAATAGCCGACTATGGTCGCCGCCTTAGAGTTTCCGATTGGGGTCACCAGTTTTTTTTTTTGGTCAGTAAGGAAATAGCATTAAACTAGGAATTAACAAGTCTGTTACAACACAATCTAGCTTTATCATTAGCTAGAATTCTTTCCACCACAGGCGGTGGATGCAAAAATACAACAAAAGAAGTTACACTACTTGCACCTAGTTTGGCCATTGCATCAGCACATTGGTTGGCCTCCCTAAAGATGTGCTTTATCTGCATGTTGGGTATCTCCCTCACCAGGTTCCTGCAATCATTTAGCAATGGTTCCAAAGTCAAGTTGGTGATATTATTGTTCAAGAGTAAAACAACACTTAATGCATCCAACTCAATAATGAGGTTATACAGCGCCATTTCCTTAGCTAATAAAAGACCATCCCTAAGAGCCCATAGTTCAGCCATACAACTGTTGGTGCTACCAAGTGGCCGAGCATAGCCTTTCAACCATTTCCCATCATGGTCCCTGATCACACCGCCTCCATCTACACGTCCAAGGCTGCCTATAGCAGAACCATCTGAGTTAAGCTTCACCCAACCCAATGGAGGTTTCTCCCAACCCACGGCAACAACAGTTTTGGCTTTAGGCAGTTTAGCATTCAACCCAACAGAGAAGAACTTAGCACCATCCTTAATACTCCTCCTGAAACATGACCGGTTCACCTTGCCAGTTTTGAAAATAAAGTTGTTTCTATGCAACCATAACTACCACACTCCCATGGGAAACAAAATCTTCCAAGGTATACCCATTCTATAGTATTTGATATCTGCCTTACAGTTGACTTCAAGCCATTTACCAACTGGTAAATTGAAATTTTCCCTCATACAAATCGGGAACTGAATTTGCTACCAAAAATCTCGAGCAAACCAACAGCCACTTAAAAGATGATCAATTGTTTCCATGCTTTGATGACATAAGTTACATATGGGATCAAGACTTAAACCCCTTGAGCCCAAAACTTCCCCCGTGGGCACACTATTGTGAAGACAAAGCCATAGACAAAATTGAATCTTAGGATAAGTTTCAGCTTTCCACACCCAATCCATCGTAATAGTATCAAGGTTCAAAGGGTTTAAACCCCTTGCCAATAAGTAAGCAGATTTCAAAGAGAAAAAATCATTTTTGGAAAAGACCCATTGAAGTGAATCCTCTGCTTCCGAACTACATGACAGCGGAGTAGCTTTGATGACACTGAGAATATGTTCAGGCAGATCAAAGGAAAGGCATTGAGCTTGCCATTCATGATTTTGATCAAAACATTGCTTCACAGTAATGAGATTTTCATCCCGGTTTAAAGGCCCTTCAATTAGAGTTTTCAAATGACCTAAAGGAAGCCAAAAATCATTCCAAACCTTAACTTTCTCCCCATTTCTCACTGACCATTTTAGCCCCTTGACATAGACTGGGCCACCCTTCTTGCAAGCTGCCCAAATAGAAGAGCATGGTTGTTTATTACCTTCCTCAGACAATCTACTGGGTGAGAGATATTTAGCCACAAGCATCTTTGCCCAAGGAGCTTCCTGTTCACAAGCTAATCTCCAGCAAAGCTTAGCTAATAATGCATTATTTCTATCCCTCATATTATGCAGCCCCAAGCCCCCAAGCTCTTTGGGAAATGTCATAGTCTCCCACCTAACCAGATGCAACCTCTTTTTTTCTTCAGTTGAACCCCATAGAAAGTCTCTTATTAGTTTGTCAATTTGATCGCAAACTTTAACAGGCAGCGATTGGCATTGCATAAAATATTCTGCCACAGGAGCCGCGGATGATTTAACAAGAACCAATTTACCAGCCTTTGATAACAATTTTGATCTCCAACCAGCCAGTTTACTTTGCATTTTATTAACCACAAAATCAAAGGCATTCCCCACTTTTCCTTGGTGAATGATGGGAAAACCAAGGTATTTTCCTAAGTTGGTGGTTGCAGCAATGCCCAATCTCCTACAAATGCCTCTCGCCCTTCTTCTAGTTACGTTAGGAGAAAAAAGGATCTTTGATTTGGTAGTATTAACTTTCTGCCCAGCAAGGTTGTAGAAATTGTCAAGAACTTCAATGATAGCTTCGCAGTTTTTGTAGTCTGCCTTAGCAAACAGCATCAAGTCATCAACGAAAAATACATGAGAAAAGCTCAGACCACTTCTAGAAGCCCTCACTTTATCCCACCTTCTATCCTCACACATACCAGTGATTTGGGCTCCAAGAAATTCCATACACAACAGAAATAGGTAGGGAGAGGTAGGGTCTCCCTGCCTTATTCCTCTTAATGGTTGAAAAGATTCTAGCTTGCTTCCATTGAACAATAGAGCTGTGGTAGTGGAAGACACACAGCTCATTATCAACCTTATCATATTCTCCGAAAACCCAAAATGCTCAATCACCATTTTGATAAACGACCACTCTAGGCAGTCATAGGCCTTTCCAAGATCAATTTTCACAACCATGAACCCTATCCTCCCCTTCCTTTCCTAAGAGAGTAAATTAATTCTTGGGCAATTATGACATTATCTGTACCCCTTCTTCCTTCAATAAATGTTGTCTGCATTGGGGAGATCAAAGAAGGTAGCAGATGACGAGTCCTCAAAACAATAATCTTCGAAATAACCTTGTAAATCGTGTTGCAAAGGCTTATGAGTCTATATTGGCTGACAATCTCAGGACCAGGTTGTTTAGGGATCAGAGCAATTAGGGTCTGATTAAGGTACTCAGGTACTTTATGCTTCATAAACACCTCTTGGATTTCCCTTTTGACCGAAGCCCCCACCACTAACCAAAACCTCTGGAAAAAACAAACATGAAGCCCGTCAACACCTGGAGCTTTTTAGGGCTTCATTGATTTGAGAGCATTCCAAATTTCCCCATCCGAAGGTATATTTTCCATGCTAACAACATCCTCATGACTGAGCTTGGCACACCAATCCGATCTCCATTGAGGGGCAATAGGACAAAACACTTGTTTGGATTTATACAGCTTCTTAAAACTTGTACTGAAAATTTCCTTAACTTCCTCAAGATTATGGCACCATTCACCCTCATTATTTTGAACATTGGTAATTTTATTCTTACTTCTTCTGTGGAGCGTGGCTATGTAAAAATAAGAAGTATTCCTCTCCGATTGGGGTCACCAGTTAAGGCTACCGCTATGGGGGTTTGGGTGTTGGGTTGCGTGGTTCTAGAATAAGATTAGGTTCTACTTTAAATGGAGATAATTTCCCTAGATTTCTTTTCCCATGTGTGCCAATAACTTTGTGCCATATGTCCAAAACTTTTTAAATAAAATAGTTTGCCCAAGTCAAATGCCATGTCGATAACCTGTGAGGCATATAAGATATAAACTAACGATTCTCAAAAAAAATAAATAAATAAATAACAGATATAACCGAAAAGATGTAAAGTAGAATGATTTAGAGAATCCACAACTATTTTTTTAACTATTTGGCACTATAAAAAGTTATTTTATCTATTATACCTATTCACTTTACAAAACATCCAGCAGTAGTAGTAGATCTATTTTAGTTTTCAATACAATAAAATAATATAAACATTACAATAAAATAATATAAACATTACAATAAAATAATATATCCACTATAATAAAATAATATATCCACTACAATAAACAATAATCACAATCACCGCAACCGCTACCGCTACCGCCACCACCAACTCTTCCACCGCCGCTGCCACCACCACCCCCACCGCTGCCACCACATGATAGCAAATAATTGTCTAGTGTTAACAAGTGATTTTTTTTAACTCCAAATTATACTTATACATTTTTTTTTTTTTTGCTAAAACAATTTCTCTATCATCATGATAGCAAATAATCATCTACTGTAACAATAATATTTTGTTTTAAACTTGTTGGGGGCTTTTTTTGTGTGCGTAGCCACGTGCCTTTGGAGGTGTGACTTTCCTAGGCCCGGATTTGTTTTGGAGAGGTCAACCTGGAACTCAACATTGGGCTACCAATGGTTACCGGTGTATTTTTAAGCCTACAAAATAGATAAAACCCAAAGTCTTAGAATCATGATAATGGTTGAAATAAATAAATAATATGCTTAGCATGATAGCTTTGATTAAATGGTGAGTTGATACGTTATTATTATGTATATTGAGTGATGTCCAATATTAGAAAATAATTAATTAGGTGTCAAATGTCCAACAATGAGATGAGTCCAATAGTCCATGTCTAGTTGCGGTTCATGGTTTATATTCATCATAATAAGGTATGTTTAGCAATGGTTTATGTCCAAGTAATATATGTCCATTGGTGGTATATGTCCAAATGATACAAATCCAACAATGATTTATATCTAAGTAATATATGTCCATTGGTGGTATATCAATTTATTAATATGTATGTTTATTATTAGTGAGACCATGTTTATTAAATGGTGAGATAATAGTAAAATGATAATGAGTTAACATATACTCAATAATGTAATTTCAAAGATGGAGAAAACATTGATTTATCTTTTATGTTTCTGACTCCTGCCATGTAGCATCACTTTGTTCATCATGTGATTTGTGGCTCTAGCTGTATAATGTTGGTGAGATTCATAGTTCGTGGCTCTAGCCTTATAGTGTTAATGAGCTAATAAAATTCCAGCAGTATAATGACGTTAGTTGAGTGGTACAATAATAATGAACAAAATATACTTGATAATATAAGTTTGAAGATAAAATATAATGACTTATCTTCATAGTTTAGGGCTCCAGCCGTAGGACAGCAGTGGACTTAGACATTTCAGCAACGTGATTGAATGATTCCAGCGGTACAATATGATATTATGAGTCCTTCCATGGCGACTTCATGATTGAAGGGGAAAAATGGGTGCAACTGGAGGGAGAGCGAGTATGTCCAGTCGTGTGCATAGGTTGGTTAAGTTTATCCCCTTTCATCATGTACTTAAATGACTTTCCCCATATAATACTCTTTTAGTTTTTAGTCAAATATGAGTGATATTGCCTTCCATAAAAGGGGCTTTTGATTTTATAAGTTTTTGTATTTCATAAGAAAGGGCTTTTAGTAATAAGTTCTTGGAAAAGTGTTTGATATATATATATATATGTGTGTGTGTGTGTGTGTGTGTGTGTGTGTGTGTGTGTGTGTGTGTGTGGAGATGGTAAGGAATATGTATATATTGTAAGATACGGTGTTTGTAATATGTATGAGAATTATTTATAGATACTTTGTTGGACATGGATCTTGTATATGTATACTATGTGAGACATGGAGCTTAGAGATATATGAGAAGTATGTATGGGTATTTTGTGAGGAATGTGTTTTGTAAAAGAAATGGAAGTATGAGATAAATAAATAAATAAAGGTTAAATGTAGTAAAGGCTGCTGTTGGGATTTTTGTATTATGACATTGGTTATGTTAATTTCTAAGAAGGAAGATTTTGTATGAGAAATAAAGAATGAGATGGAGATGTGTTTTGGACAGCAAAAATAATGAAGTTTCAGAATAATGAAGTGTGGGAAAGATGGGTAATGGATAATGGTATGTTGTAACATGTGTGTTGTGTTGTTATCTATGAAGAGGAATTTTGTAAGAGAGATGGGGAATGGTGAAAATGTGTATTTTGCAGCAAAATGAGTGAAGTTTCTGCATAAGAGGTTGAGAAAGGGATGAATCTAAGAGAGAGGATCAGAGAGAGGGATCAGAGAAAGAGAGCAGAGAGAGAGAGATTAAAGAGGGGCCCCTTTAGTGTGTAGCTTGGTCCTCTTTTTATAGAGCCAAGTTGTGTAACTAGATCAGAACTAGTTTAAGGGAAACTTAGCAAATCAGGAAAAAATCTTTGACAAAGTAAGTGGTCTTTTGTTTTTTGGCCAAAAGGAGAAAGTTTGAGACTTAATGGTTGAAGTTATAGCTATAACAACTGTCAATCACAACTGTTATAGTTGGATGATGTTATCCGAATGGCATCATTTGCTTGGAGAAAAGTATATGGCATTAAATTCATGATTTGATTAAAGATAGTGAAATAAGCTTTATGAGATTTTTCTAATACCACAACTGGAGCTATTGCAGAATGCGCTGGAACTGTTTTAACTTCTGTAAAAGGTGTTTCTGCTTCTGCTGGAGTTGTCTGTAACTTAGCTGGGGCTGTTACAGCTTCTGCAGAAGCTGTTTGCAGCTTCCGCTAGAGCTGTTTCAGCTTCTGCAGAAGCTGTTGCAGCTTCCGCTAGAGCCGTTTTTGGTGTTTTTGGCTAAGTTTTCTCTTTTGGAAAATATATTTAATGAAGTTTTAGAGATGTAATCATGGTCTTTTTGTATCTTAACCAAATCTTGGAGAGCAAGGAGAGCATTTTAATGCTAGATATGAGATATTAATATATATTTAGCCATGTGCTTGGAATTGATTTAGATGATAATAATATAATTGATATGAAATACTATAATTACATCTTTAAACTTATATTATATGATGAACATTAATTTTTATATAAAGAGCATGGGGAGTTTTATCATTTTAAGTGTTATATGATATGAGAGGCTTACCCAAATGTCACCTATTGCACACTGACCCGTCAGAGTTCAGGGAATTGGGGAAGACACGCCAAGTATCATGTTTTTCTTTATCAACTTTGAACCACTGGATCTTTACTAAATATACTTCTTAGCCCTCCAAACCACGACTCCCAAAATTCCCCCAATGAGACTCATGAGCTTGGATCATGAGCCAAAAATGAGATGATGTGCTATGAGCTTAGACCATGGGCTTTGACGCCTTTTGTGTAAATATGGGCTCTTTTGGGCTTTAGAAGAGATTTTCCCAAAATCCATGATAGTGTTGACATGGCGCGAGTTACCAATGAAATAAAGCCATGTGGTATGAAAAATTTGTCCTTAACAAACCCCAAATTATATATATACAAATTTATCTTTTGACTAAAAAAATTTCTCAATCGTCATTATAACCCATTATTGTCTAGTATAACAACATTATTATTTTTTTAAAACCAAATTATTGTGAAAATATTATGATAGCATTTCTCAATTAGGATTTTTTATTCTTTATATTATTTTTCTTTCTTTCATTTCATTTTCATCCATAGGTTTCATTTCTTTTGTTCTTATTTTTCTCCTCCACACACGTGTCTAGTGTCCTATCTCTATCCCCCCCCCCCCTCTTTCTATTTTCTTTTTCTCCCTCATTCATGAACATTCTAGCAAACCTAGCTCTCATTCTCTCTTTCTTTCTCTAGCTCTCTCTTTTTCTTTTTCTTTTTTACTTGATTCCAAAACATTCACTAGCTCCCTTTGCGATAAGAAAAGAAAGAAAAGAGGTATAGAGAGAAAGAACAAGAGAGATGGGTCATTGTGCCGTCACTCATCTTTGCATCTTTGTCCCCAACGCAGTCCAGATGGGTCAAATGACTTCTATCTTCTGTCTTTTGTCTTCTTCTTTTTTCTTTTTCTTTTTTCTTTCTTTTTTCTTGCTTTTATTGTTATGATTTGATTAATTTTAAAATTGTATTTTTGAGTTTGTATTTTGATAATCTGATTATGCTCTAAGATTGTGTTTTTGAGTTTGTGTTTTGATAATCTTCAGCTCATGCTTATAAGGCAGAGGGAGGAGGGAGTTTGCTTTGATGTGGGATAGCAAAAAATGCCAGGGAGTACATGAGTTTCCCTGAAGCAAAAAATGCACCCACAGTGTTTTTTTAGTTCAAATTTCGTATTAGAATTGTTATATTGTTAATTCACAATTTCATTGTTCATCTATTAATCATGAATAATAATATTGCTATTTGCAACCATCATGATATGGTATCAATGATGTGATCATTCCAATTGCTTTCCTTTAGAGATTAAATAGACTCTATTTTATGATTAAAAAAATTTACAATTAAAATACTTTTAAAATTACACTTTAAAAAAAAAAATTTATTGAATACATTGGATCTTAAATGACTTCTATTAAACTCCATCATTTATGGCATTATTAAAAAGAAAACCCATATAGATAGGTATTAGGGTATTATTTGGAACTATCATAATGGACTAACATATTACACATGGTATGGATCTAACTGTAATATCTCATGCTATAAAATAAAAATTGGGCCTATGGTTATCTTCTCTTTGCAAAAAATGGTTAAATTCTCATTAATTGTGATAGTTCACCTTGAGGTAAAATAGAAACTCTATTAACTAAGTTTTAAGAAATTTAAAATTCTATTTCAAAATTTTTTTAGAACATTAGATTTTATTTTAATTATTTTGTTAATTTTATATTGTAAAATAATAAATTTTATATATTACATACAATCATTACTTTAGTTACCTTCTAAATGATGGAGGATATGAGAATGCAATTTATAGATCTACTATCAAGATAACATAGATTAGATTGGTGATGAATAGTAGATTTAATTACAGTTGAGTATTATGTGAAGTTATCACCATAGAATAGCCCATGTCGGGATGTGTTATGTGAAACCAATGATATGAAAAAAAAAAAAAAAAAAAAAAATTCTAAACTATTGTATTGAACAAAAAATTACTTATTTTCATTCATTTTCAAGTTATACATTTTTTTAAGTCAAGTCATAGACTTTTAAGCAAAATAAATACTTTTAATTTTTATTTAACTATCTCATGCATCACATGGATTAACGACTAGTTATAAATATATCACAACACGTTTCTTCTTCTCTCCCTCTTTCTCACACATAGACACACACAATTTGGATATTGTTGATACCCATTTTTTAACGGTATGGGCCAACAAAGACAAGCTCATAGACCCAGCAACAAAACCCCAAGAAGGTGCAGGGAGAGGCCTGGCCTAGCAATCAGAGGAGGCAATTTGCTGCAGAATGCCCAAGGTTGTGAAATTCATCAAGGGGCCTGATCACCCACTAGTCATAGCTCATAGGGAAAGAAAAGAAGATGATCTTGGGCCCCAAACCCACGAAAGATGAAAAGAAATAGGGCCCAGAGAATGTCAAGAAAAAAAAGGAAGAACCCCGCAGGATGGCCCATGAATTTTGCCCAAGTCCGAAGGATCCCAGACCAGATGTTGCGTACAAGAATAAAGTCACCTAGGTAAAAAGAGGAACTATACAAAACACGGAAGAGAGCAAAAGCATTAAATGCAATCCTTGAGTTTCAGGTATCAATTACTCCCTCTTTCCCAGAGTACACTGCTTCTTGAGACTCTTTCACTACAGCCAAGATTGACTCTAGTTCCAAACTTCATAGTTTTGTATTGATACCAAGCAGGAAGACTGAACTCTCTTCTGGCTAAAAGTTTCAACTCCTCAGAATAATTTTATGTTTATTGCATATTGATTTTATGTTGGGCTGTTTTGTGTTACCTCTTCGGAGTGTTTTGTTTTGCCATAGACTGGTTCACTTTAAGTCATTCTGCAAGGTGTCCTGGGTCTGAATCCAGCAAGGCCTATTCTGTTGAAAGGACAAGGCCCAATCTCTCGACCCATCAGCCTTTGTCCAAGCATTATCCAGCAGTGGTTTGACACGTGCACTTTGACCAAAAAAAGGCCCATCAGATATCAATTTTACCTCACTGAGAAAGTGCCTACATTTTAATAGGTGAGACCTGGGGCCGCGTTATGCGTTGGTGGTGAGGGTCACTTGAAAAAGAAAAAATTAATTAATTAATTAATATGGGTGGTTGAGCACCTAGAAAAAAGAACTTGACCGCTGCAAAAAAAAATTTGAATACCCTATTTAAAACTTTGAGCCCAATAAAATAAAATTTGACTTCTCTGTCGGACCGTGAGTTATGTCATTTTACTTCAAAATTAATTGGTGATGAAAAAGATACATTCAAATCTTTTATAACTTTCGATATTACATCACATAGGCCTGTTTTTAAAGTAGTTGTAGAAAGTCAAATTGTGGTCCCCCTAACAATCCCTTCATCACAATGATACTCTTGTGACTCGAATCCATGACCTTGGTTCTGATACCATTTGTCGAACTATGAGCTATGTCATTCTACCTCAAAACCAATTGATGATGAGAAAGAAACACTCAAATCTTTTATGGCTTTTAACATCACATCACGCGGGCCTGTTTTTAGAATAGTTCTAAGGAATCAAATTGTGATCCCTCCAACACTCCAAAACTTTAGTAAGTTGAAGATTAATTTTAGTAATTTGCATTGGAATAGTAATTTTAAATCCATAGCTCAATTGTCAAATCGAAATTTTTTTCAAATGTTTAATTGTGATTTTTAAAATTGTGTTTGCAAAACGCATATTTTAAAATCGCTATTTTTTAAAAACACTTCTTTTTTTTTTTTTTCAAACAGCTAAGCTGTTAGTGCTTTCTTAGTCTTTAGCTGAATTTGTTGGATTTATGTGATACATTTTGTACATATGCATATATACTAAAATAATGTCTTAATGCTTTATTGAACGTGATTAATGTGGTGGTTGAATGCCTGAGTTGAATATTTTGAATAAACTTATAATTTATATTTTATTCTTTTGCTAGCACTTATGAAGAAATCATTTGTATTGCAAAATTCATTTTCTAAGGTATTTGTATTGACGTAAACAATCTTCTTCCAAAACTTAGAATAAGAGAAAATGTCTCATATTTTCATCATAATGATCTAAATGATATAAGAAGAGCATATTTACAAAGAGGCTCTTGTCAACTTCTTAACCATGATTTCCCTATAAAAAATAAAAAATTTAGTGAAGCATTGCATCAATTTAATTGTGGTTGGTTTAAAGAAAACAAAAAATGGTTAGATCAAATTATAAAAAAAGGATGATATATTTTGTTTATATTGTTACTTATTTAGACAAGATTTTGGTAATTGAATGGAAAATCAATAATAAATGATTTCTTGGCTGTACATTGAAAAATATATAGTTGATAGATAAAGCTATCTTATAATGATTTCATTCATCAAAAAAAAAAAAAAAAGATTCATCAAAAAAATCTTATAACAATTTCAAAATATAAAAACTCATAGAAGGAAATTTTTGAACTTTATGTATTTGTATGTGTGTTTTTATTTTTTGGTGATGTCGATATATTCAAGTTTTATTTTTAAATTTTTTTTTTTTTAATTTAAACTTCTTAATGACCACCTGAAGATAATTCATAAAGCCACCATTGAGGCCCAACACCTAAGGTTTTTAACATTTTAAATGGAAGACAAAGCAAAAACAAAGATCAAATTTAAGATTTTCTTCTTTTATACATTGTTATAAATTACTGATTATTTCAAAATCTTGATACCATGTTAAATTACTTATATTTTCAAAAGTTTAAATTATTGTGAAATGATAAATTTAATCATTTAACCTCATAATTTTAATATAGACAATATCTATGGACTTTAGTCTCCACAATCGCCAATTTTCTACATATATATGTCAAATATTTCAAAATTATTTTATGCTTCTGCTTACATATAGCACAGAAACAATTCAAATTACATTGAAAATAACTACCATTACCGAGCAATACTTGGGAAGACTAGAACTTATATAACATCACCCGGCCACCATTGACGGATTTGGTTTGGGAAAACTGGCCTTGGATGCCGAACCCATGGCTGCCTGTTTCGAGTTGCAGCTGATCTGACTATGACCACCTTCGATCTCTTCTTCAATTGTTTCCAACCTCTTTCCAAAAGTTGGCCTCTTCTCTATACGAATGAGTTGGGGTGGTGCTGCCTCAGTAGCCTGCCGAGTTGTGCTCACTGTCCTTGACATGTGCCCAAGTCTTTAGAGCTTTCTCCTAATGCTTTTTCAATATATGGAATAAGGTGACATGCTTTGTGTATACATTTATAGGGAATAACTACCCAATTGGATGTTCTTCAGAGCCAATTATCGCCTGCTTTTGTATATGTTCTCTAATGGAGAATCCACGCTAGTTTATTCCCCGTTATTTCCTGATTTGTTTAGATGAATGGTCCAAGATTTTCATGACCAAATTGTTACTACTTTACAAAGAAACCAATATTATTCTGCATGCGGATTCAACTTATAAATTATAACGTGCAAAATTGAAATTGAAACCCGATCTTCGGTTTGAAAGTTGAAATCCTCTCCCCCAAGAAAAGAAAAAAAAAAAGAGATAGATTCAGTGTTCTATAGGATCTATATATGCCATTTCTCTTGTAAGACAAGTTGTCCTAGACTGAAAATTCCATTATTCAGCAATTTCAACTATATGTTTTGCTGAAAAATTTTCGCATCTGGCAGAATAACGAAATTAACTGCCTTGAAAATATCCCACAATTCTTATATTAATTTTTTCAGGAAACTTATTAAACAAATCAAACCAAACATTTAGAACCATCTGATCTTGAAAACTTAGCAGATAATTGAAATGTAGGTTCAACTTGTTCATGCCGAAAGTTATGTTTCTTTGGATGCCTTTTAGTTCTTACATCATATGTTGGTCAGCAGGAATACATAAGGTTGGCCATACAATTACTTGTTGGAGATGAAGCATTTATTCTCCACGGCAAGGAGAAATTAAGAACCTGACATATTTGAATACATCATACATCCACTAAAAGAGAACAAATAATTTTCACACCCTAAATATGCATCTTTGCCTTCTTTAGCATAACAGGATAACAAGGAATCAATTCTTGTTTTTTTATTATTTTTATCATGCGACTTTAGCATCAAAGAAGATGAAGATCAACATTATTATCCACTAGCCTGAAGTAATTTAGTGTAATCTTAACTTGTTCATCAAAAAAAAAAAAAAAAACAATCTTAACTTAAGGAGATATATATGACAAATATTCATAGTGGTGGTGACAACAATTAATGGTAGGTGTCTGTATATACAGTAGAACATGGTTTTATCTTGTTATCAACACACAGGTATATAGAAGAGTAATTACAAATTACTTCAAAAGTATAATAATGTTATATTCTCTCCTTTCAAATAATAATGAGTTTCATTGATTATATTCATGTTAGAAGCTAGGGGCGGCTTGATGCATTTGGGAGCCTAAGGCGAAAATTGAAATTGAGACCTTTTATATATTTAAATATGACTTTAAAAAATATATATATATTACTTAAATTCCACTATCTTGTTTTAGATGCAAAATTATTATTAATTAACATGAACAATATAGAATTCCTTTTTATTTTTAGAAAGTCTATAGACACAAAAAATTGACAAAACTTTTCACATATGTTGATGTGGTAGATTGATAGTGGTAAGTAAAAGAGTAATGTTAGTGATGAACCTAGGTAAAAACTAGTAAAAGTTTGTCAATTCAATTATTGTGAAAAACGTTGTGAATTTTTTTGTGTATTGCTTTTTTTTTTGATGTGTTACATTCACAATATTTTTCACAACAAATCCTAGTTGTTAAGTTGTTACTGGTTCTGATTTGAACTCACCACTAAAATTATTTATTTTGTCATCAATAAGTAACAACCTATAACAACTTATTACTTAAGATTTGTTCTAAAAATGTTGTAAAAAATGTTATGAACATAACATT
Source organism: Quercus lobata (assembly GCF_001633185.2). Lineage (NCBI taxonomy): Eukaryota > Viridiplantae > Streptophyta > Magnoliopsida > Fagales > Fagaceae > Quercus > Quercus lobata. Next base: position 43,160,032 of record NC_044907.1, on the reverse strand, counting down.
TTTACTTAATAAAAATAATTATTTTATTTACTAGCTAATATTTGTGCTTAATTAAATTAAAATTTGGGGTCTTTTTTCTACTTGGAGCCTTAGGCGACCCTATCAATTACTTACTATGTAGAGCCAGCACTACTAGAAGCTATTTTTCAAGTGAGATGATAGAATACAACATTATTATTCACATATATGGAAGCATATCAACAACAATTGTTGAATGTGCGTCCCTTCAATGTATAAGAGGCGACCCAGTAAAAATAAGACATATGTCAAGTATGTGTATATATATACGCGTGTGTATGTGACCAAAAAATCTCGTTCTCTCACACTGATTAGATATATATAGTTGTCTTGGGCATTTCCATGGCTCTCTCTCTCTCTCTCTCTCTCTCTTTTATGGTGATATTTCATTAGAATAAAAAAGTAAAAAGTAAATACCCAAAAAGTAAAAATTAAAAATCAAAATAAATAGAAGAAAAAGAGGTGATTTCAACTTCGACCCATAACTCATCCTTTGAGGGTAAATTTCATTAGAATAAAAAGATATTATATATATATATATATATATATATCTATATCCCCCAAAAAAAGAAAAAAAAATAGCTCGCAAGTTGTGCAACTAAAGAAAAAGATCGGCCCAAGAAAGTAAAAAAAAAACAGGGACGGCCCTTTGGGTAGCAAATGTTGGGCCTAGGAAACACCAAGTCCAATATCAACAACATTGGGCTGCACCTCGTAATGCCCTTAGGCCTTAGGTCCTTCAGCTCATTGAAAAATGTTGCTGTCTTGTTGCCTAAAAGCAAACCCAGCACCCAGGCAATGCAAATCGTTTGCAACCCGCCAACGGTAATTTCAAAGCATCATAACGTAAACAAAACACACACTTGCATAGTTGCATTGCATAGAACCTAAAAGTAGTAAAATGTGCGCTGCACTTTGTTCTTCTTCTTCTTTAATACTTCTTATATATCAATGAGAGAGCAACAACAACCAGCACAGTACTTCTGGTCATGACCATCTCAGCCACATTTTCCAAGGCCTTGGAACTCAAGCAAGCTCTCTTTCAAAGCTTCAACTCCATCAAACACCTTAAGCACATTCACGCCCACATTCTCCGCCTCGATCTCCACCAAGACACATACCTCCTCAACATTCTCATACGTCAAGCCTTACATTTCGGTGACACCCATTACACCCGCCTTGTCTTCCACCAAACCACACAACCCAACATTTTTCTCTACAACACTTTGATCCGAGGCTTGGTTTCCAACGATTGTTATCACGAAACAATTCAGTACTATGGTTTAATGCGTAGCGAGGGGTTCTTGCCCAATAGTTTTACTTTCCCTTTTGTTCTAAAGGCTTGCGCGAGGCTTTTGGATGTTCAGCTTGGAGTGAAGATTCATACCCTTGTGGTGAAATCCGGTTTTGACTACGATGTTTATGTTAAAACCAGTTTGCTTTGCTTGTATGCGAGTTGCGGATATTTGGGTCATGCCCATAAGGTGTTTGATGATATTCCTGAGAAGAATGTTGTTTCTTGGACTGCAATCATTGGTGGGTATATTGGTGTGGGTCAATATAGAGAAGCGATTGATATGTTTGGGATGTTGGTGGAGATGGGTTTGAGACCTGATAGTTTTACTATTGTTCGGGTGTTGTTTGCGTGTACGCAGCTCGGGGACTTGAGAAGTGGGGAGTGGATAGATGATTACATGACGGAGATTGGGATGGGGAGGAATGTGTTTGTGGCTACCTCATTGGTGGACATGTATGCTAAGTGTGGAAACATAGAGAAAGCACGATGTGTCTTTGATGGGACTAGTGAGAAGGATATTGTTACTTGGAGTACCATGATTCAAACTTATGCTTTGAATGGGTTCCCTAAAGAAGCTCTGGACCTTTTCTTTCAGATGCAAAGGGAAAATTTGAAACCTGATTGTTATGCAATGGTTGGAGTTCTTTCTGCTTGCGCTAGGTTAGGAGCATTAGACATAGGGGATTGGGCTAGTGGATTGATGGATAGAAGTGAGTTTTTCTCAAACCCTGTTCTTGGTACAGCATTGATTGATATGTATGCAAAATGTGGGAGCATGGCTCAAGCCTGGGAAGTCTTCAGAGGGATGAAGGAAAAAGACCGAGTTGTATGGAATGCCATCATATCTGGGCTAGCAATGAATGGACATGTCAAATCTGCGTTTGGGCTTTTTGGCCAAATCGAAAAAACTGGCATTCAACCTGATGGGAACACTTTCATGGGCCTTCTTTGCGGGTGTACCCATGCTGGCCTAGTTGATGATGGTCGTCAATATTTCAATAGCATGAACTGCATCTTTTCCTTGACTCCTACAATTGAACATTATGGATGTATGGTGGATCTTCTTGGTCGTGCAGGTTTATTAGATGAAGCTCATCAGTTGATAAAAAGTATGCCAGTGGAGGCCAATTCTATTGTTTGGGGAGCTTTGTTAAATGGATGTAGGCTACATCGAGACACTGGATTGGCAGAATACGTATTGAAGAAGCTCATTGAGTTGGAACCATGGAACTCGGGAAATTATGTTCTCTTATCAAATATTTATTCGACAAGCCACAGATGGGATGAAGCGGCAAAGCTTAGGTCAATTTTGAATGAGAAACGAATGAAAAAGATACCAGGGTGTAGTTGGATTGAAGTAGATGGGGTTGTTCACGAATTTCTTGTGGGAGATAAGTCTCACCCCTTATCAGAAAAGATATATGCAAAACTTGACGAATTTGCTAATGAATTGAAAGCAGCAGGCTACGTTCCAAGTACAGATTTTGTTCTGTTTGACATCGAAGAGGAGGAAAAGGAACATTTCCTTGGTTGTCATAGTGAGAAGCTGGCTATTGCATTTGGCCTAATCAGTACTTCTCCGAAAGATGTGATTCGAGTTGTTAAAAACCTTCGTGTCTGTGGTGATTGTCATGAGGCCATAAAGCTGATTTCAAAGATTACAGGAAGAGAGATAATTGTTCGGGATAATAATCGATTTCATAGTTTCATTGATGGTTCATGTTCATGTAGAGATTATTGGTGAGACCAGATATAAAACCAAGGCTAGGATGAGTACTAAGTAACCTGACCTCTTTGAATTTTCTCAAAGATTTGTATTTTTTTTTTGTTACATTCACTAACGAGAGGGAAAACTTCTCATTATTTTGATTTGTCAAAAGAAAGTCACATAGATAATACAATTTTAAATGTTATACCCTGGCGGCAGTCTGTTACTCTAATTCTTGTATAGGATGTTTTCAACTTCTCAATGACGCATTGGAATGCCATCATCTAAGCACATTGGCAGATGTAAACCAGGATAGAAAAAGTATAATGGTAGGAGGTGTCAGTAGGCAAAATAATAACAAGACAACAGCCAATTGTTTGACCATGAACATAAGAGAGGTTTTATGGACTGCAGCAGAGAAGGGGCGCACCAAAGATTGTAAGTATTGCACAGAACCAGTAGTCAGAAAATGATGCCAGAAGGAAAATCTCTCGGATTAAAAGCTGATAAATGTTTTGCAGGTTGCGTGGACAATTTCTAATAGATTGCATGGGGTGTGTGATTTAACTTTGTTGATAAATGAATTATCAGTCAAGTGGAAAAGCTAGCTGCCACTGCCCAGAAGATGATTCTACATCTTTGCTGGGACTGTGACACTTTAAAAAAGACCTTTCTGTGCTATGTGTGTTTGTTTACATGCTTGGTGTATATTTTTTAGTTCTCTTTTGTATTCTATTATGTTAATGGTCGTAATCCTGTATAAACTTTGTTCTGGTTCTTGATCTACCAAAAAAAACAAAAAGGAACAGGAAAAAAAATAGGTGACGAATACATGAAGTAGGCCACAAACATCATCTTGGAACCTCCCTGCGTAACATAGCTCAAAGTTACTAAGTTAGGCTGTTTTCCAGAATATGAAAAAATAAAAAAGGGGAGTTTCCTTTTAATTATTTAAATTTCTTAGGAATTGGTTAGTAATCTTTTGTGCTTTTAGATTCCCCCCAAAATTATCCTCGGTCCATTTGGCTGAAGTGAAATAGAGAGGATAGAAAATAAAGAAGAGAAAACTGATTTTATAAGTGTTTAGTTAGAGAGCATAGGGAGATGGAAAATTGGTAGGGTCCAGGTGTTTTCTCCCCTAACCCACCAAAATTCTATCTCCCCAATATGGGCATAAAATAGAGGGGGATGAATTGTTGCTGTCAATGACTGAACTACCTCCTCCTCATACATTGTGGCATAACATGCCAGGCAAACCATGATTCCTGGTAATTAGTGGCAAGGAAATTCAAGGAAGAAAGCTTTTGCAGAGACCAAGAGTGCCTGATATACATACTGACACCATAACGATGACTCTAGATTCGAAGTTGAGCTCACCATCTAAGCGTGGCCTAGCTGGAATCTAGCCAGAAACAATGACATAACAAAACAAACCCAAATTTTAAAGCACACAACAAATCCTAAATTCTGCTAAAATTTTATCTCAATTTACCAACGGCTAGTGTCAGTTCTCCAACTTCTAATATAGAGCAATAATATCACAACTGCCCTTGGACTTTCAATAAGCCATGTACTTGCTAACGGAGCAGTACATTATTATTCTTTATATTATGATTGACATTTGTGGTTAGACTGTAAATGAACCAAGCTTTTTATAAACAATGGGCAATTTAAACTTGGTTGAAAAAAAGCTTTTTTATGTTAATTTATTTAACAAATGAGCCAAACTTAAACATAAATTTATACTTAACTATTAAATAAGCAGAAGTGAAACATAATAATGTGTTTGTGGATTCAGATCCTCTAGATTTCCTAGGGTACTCTACTAAATAGATTTCTTTAAATCTTAACCATTCTTTAATGATTTAATGGTCTAGATTCTGCCATGTCAGCATTCCACTAACAATAATCTTAATTGTTTTTGTAGTTGCACGATTTTCCTGGCCCAAATTCTATTGATCAGGCCTTGGCCCAAAGCGCAACCCACAATAAATATTTGTAGAGGATAGGTCAAAAAACTTAGCCTCAGTGAGCCTATTCGGTCTGATACATGGACAGTATTGTTGCAGAAAATAAAAACACAAGAATGGATCTCTCACATATGATTCTATTTCTTCAGTTCCTAATACAGTTTTTCCGTCCCCTTCTTTGAGGGACTCCACTACATTATATAGTTCTCCTCCTCTCATCTCAACCTTACACTTGTTGATCATCTAAGCATCTACTTGAGCATCTGTCCCATCAGACGCCCTCATCACTCCCTTTGTGAGTTGCAGAGGCCAAGGTGGTACTGTTCAGGGGTCTTTTCCTCATTAATGCGGCCAAGAGGGTGGTTGGGGCGCAATTAATGTGGTGGTGGCAGCTTTCCATGAGATATTTTGGATTTTATTCATTTTATATGTTGGGAGGATGAACTGAAATGGCTGGGGAGAGTTCCTCGTCTGGGCTTCGTGATGTCCGAGGAGGAGTTACTCCTCGGACAGGTTTCCTTGGCGTTATTGGGATTGAGTAATGCTTCATATGTGGTTTCTCTTCGGACAGGACGCTCCTCGGACGGGCCTAAATTTGGAATAGCCCATTATTTTTGGGCCGGGCTCCACAGTTTTGTTTGCAACATTATTTTATTATTTTAAGAATATTGTTAGTGGAATGCTGACATGACAGAATCTAGACCATTAAATCATTAAAAAGTGGTTAAGATTTAAGGAAATCTACTGGTAGAGTTCCCTAGGAAATCTAGAGGATCTGAATCCTGTGTTTGTAAACAAAATTATAAGTATGAATCTTAATTAATGTATATATTATTATATGTTTATATGTATAAATGTTTAAAATATGCTTTCGAAGACTTAAGATTGGATTATATATAATTTTGTAAATAAGTTCATAAGATATCAAATTATAACTTGTAATTTATCAATGATATATATAGTCTATTTTGTAGTAAAATTATATAAATTTTTTAACAATATAGGGTTTGTGATTTGAATCTAATAAATTAAATAATATAATTTTAATTATAGTTTAGTTATTAATTTTAATTAATAGCATAAATGAATCAAGTAGTTTTGTGAACAAACTCAATTTTGTAATAAATAAAAAATAAAAAATTAATTTGAACATGTAAAAATAAGTGAAAAATCATGAACTTTTTAATACTCAATTTGTTTTGGACTTATTTACTATCTTATTTAGGGTGGGTTAAGGATTTAAGGCATGCTCGCAATAGTGGATGATTAGTTACTATCTTATTTAGGGTAGTTTAAGGATTTAAGGCATGCTCCCAATAGTGGACGATCAGTTCAGATGTACGGGATAGAAATCATTCTCCATGATAGAGAGTATTTTTCCCATTATTGAAACCATCAAAATACTTTTTAATAGAACAACAAAATAATTCTTAACGCACCGTATGTCATATCCTTGGTCGGTGTAAAAGAGAATGATAATATAAAATAAAAGGCATAGTGACCTTGAACTGTTCTATCGCAAATGTTGGCGCGATCGGATGGTCCAAAGACTGAATCTTAACTGTAAGTTTGGATAGAAACTTTGGAGTAAGTGGAGCTTTTAAGATGGCATATTTAATTTTAGGGATAATTACACTTTATCCATATGTGGTTTGCTTCTAATTTAATGTGTCTACCCGTAATTTCAATTTTGACACTTTACCCACCTGTGATTCTCACCGTGAGTATGCCGTAACCCACATCTGTTAAAATTAAGAGTAAATAGGTATTTTTGTACAAGTTTTATGTCTCTCTCCTCCCAAAACAAAAAATAGCACAAAAATGCAAGAGAAAGAAGATCAAAAAGTGATATTTGTTTCCCTTTCCCTTCACACAAATCTTGAACATGAAGAACATACCCAAAAAAAAAAAAAAAAAACCCAGATCAACCTATCACTGACTTAATGAAACATCTTCGAAAAATCATTAAGTTGTAAGATTATAACCCAATTTTCATGGAGGGACAAGGAACTGATTCAACTTCAGTCACCACTCTTCGCCGCTTCCGAACCTTCAGATCAAAATCTCTCAGCTCCTCCAAGAAACAGCTCTCAGTTTCGGCTTCGGCTTCTCTACAAGCTCTAGTATTCGACTGCGACGGCGTGATCCTCGAGTCCGAGCACTTGCACCGACGGCGTAATAAAAAAAAAATTGTCGACCTTGCTCAGAAAATCAAAACCCAATAAGTCTCTCTTTCTTTCAATTCTCTTTGTTTTGTTAATTCTGTTTGTGAAAATCTTCATTTCTAGCTCTCCTGAAGATCCGCCAACTGATTCAACAAACACTATGTTTGTAATTTGTTTTTTTTTGAGAAAATAGTTTGTTGAGGATGTGTGTGAAATGGGATTTTCTTTGTTTTGATTGTTACTGTTAGATAATTTTGGGATTGATTTCAAGAGGTGATGCGATGCGATGCCGTACGGCGTCGAGTGTTCCCATTGAGCAAATGGAGAAGGGAACCGGAAAGAATCACAACACTAGGCTTTGTTTCTTGGCATCTTTGTTAGCTTTCTTTTGGATTTTGTTGCTGTATGTCCATTTCGTTGTGCTTGGAACTAGTAATAGTAATGCCACTGGTGATTCTCTTAAATTACAACCTAGTAATGTCAACACCGATTCAATCAATACCCATTTGCCTGATCCCCATCAAATTCAATCTGACACCCATTTGGAAACTACTCGGGTTCACAAGAGCAAGAGCAAATTAAACCATATTTTCTATAAATATATTACTATAAATATACCACTATAAATATCATATTTTCTTAGCAAGAGCAAGAGTTATTTTCTTCTTACCAAGCCTATCAGGTCCAACAAAATTAAACCATATATCTGCTCTCAGACTCTGGGTTTCACTTTTTTTTTGAGATAATAGACAGAACTATATTAATGTAAAAGAGTAACCGTATACAAATATAAAGAAAAGAACAACGCCTGGGCTTGCTCTAGTGAGCCAACTGAAGAGACAAATAGGAAAAGATAAAGTGCAAGACATATTATGTTCTTCAGATTTTTGGGTATGTTCTTCATGTTCAAGATTTGAGTGAGAGTGTTTTGATCCGTTTTGGGGTTTGTTTTTTACTTATTCTGTGTTATTCTGTGTTAGAGTAATGGAAAGTGGAGAGGTGGGTTGCGGCACACTCACGGTGAGAATCACAGATGGGTAAAGTGTCAAAATTGAAACCACGGGTAGGCACAGAATTAGAGGCAAACCACATGTGGGTAAAGTGTAATTATCCCTTAATTTTAATATAACTTCACTATGCCTCTTCGTTTTTTCTTATAAGTTATAACACGTAGATGAAAATAATAATAATAATAATAATAATAAAAGGCCTTGTGACTAAGTTAATTGTGCCTCCACTTATTCTAATGTTTGAATCCAAACCATACCAAACGAGAAAAAGATCCAGTTTGGACTATCCGATGGCACCAACATTACCTTCCAATCAATAAAAACAAATCAAGGATTTAAAAATAAAAAGTAAAAAATGGCTCTACAAGTCTGATGTCCACCCAGCCAATTAAAGAAGACAAATATGAATATAATAACACAGAGGAACTGAACCAAATGTAATTGGACAAAACTCTATTATATACCAAATATCTTTTGTTTTATATTTCTAAGCAAGCAATGATTAAGAAATAAGATAACGTTCCATCTACGCAGTGGTGGATCCAGGAATTTATTTTTGGAGGGGCCATATATATAATACTTCATAATTCAATTTTTTCCCTTTTATTTGTTGAGATAATTGTTAAAATACCTATGTGTTCATTTTAAAAATGATGAATGCTTAATTATTCTAATTTGTTGACATATGTATTTATGGATTGTATTTTATTTAAATGAAAATTAAGTTTGTTGTTAGATTTTCTTAAATATATATGTATATTATCAGGTTTGGGGTAAAATGATAAGGTTATTTAAAAATTTACAAATTATTTAGGATATTTTCCAAAAAAAATTTATTTTTTTCAAAAATTTGGGGGGGGGGGGGGGGCCAGGCCCCCATTGGTTATCAAGTGGCTCCGCCACTGCATCTACGTCGCCTTATATGAGATCAAATGCCAGCCTTGGCCAAACCCAACTTCACAATAGCCCCTTCTTAAGTCAAGACCAATGGCTCTTGAGTATTCCTCAACCTGAGGAATTTACTAGAAATGTCTTTTCTCCTCCTCGGTTGAAAGCCCTTGGGCCGAATGGATACCATGCCATTTTCTTTCAAAAGAATTGGCACATTGTCGAACCCAGTGTGATTTAGGTCATTCAAGAGATTTTCAAGAATCAAGTCATCCCACCAGATTGGGGCATTACCAACCTTGTTTTGATACCAAAAGTGGCTTATCTGGAGATGATCACTCAGTTTCGACTGATTAATCTATGCAATACTCTCTATAAAGTAGTCTCTTATTATTCTGCAATGTCTCAAACCATTTATTGCAACAGTTATCAATCCACACCAAGTAAGATTTGTGTCGAGTTGCCAAACCAGTAATAATATTATTCTAGCTCAAGAAATTTTATACACATTGGTGCGTAAAAGAGGACAGGTTGGGTACGTAGCACTTAAATTAGACCTTGAGAAAGCCCATGATAAATTAGAGTGGTCTTTTATCCATGAATCTCTAGAATTTTTTCAAGTCCTGCCGAGCCTTATTAAATTAATTATGAACATGATAACATCAACAAGATATCGTATTCAGTGGAATGGAGCGTCGCTACCGGAAGTGAGACCAAGTAGGGGAGTGCGTCAGGGGGACCACTATCCCCATACATCTTTATTCTATATTTGGAACATCTTCCCAGGCTTTTGGAAGAGGCAATTCGAGATAGGAAAATCCACCCTATAGGATTCCGAGGGCAAATTCGCATTTCCCATTTATTTTTTGTAGATGATATTTTCTTGTTCACCAAAGCTAAATTAAATGATTGTCAGAACCTTTGTAGTGTGTTGCAAAAATTCTGCATTGCATTGGGCCAAATTATTAGTACCCATAAATCTCATATATGGTTTTCACCTACTACTCCTTGAAGAACAAAAACTCTTATTGCAAGCCTCTTTGATACACCAACTACGACACAAATCAGAACTTATCTAGGGACCCCTATCTTTACCACACGATGTACAGCCACTACATATTAATTTTTAGTAGATAAAATCCAAAAGAGAATTGCAGGCTGGTAGGCAAAATATCTTACTATGGCTGGACGTGCCACATTAATCAAATCTTCAATGACTTCTATACCCCTTTATGCCATGCAAACAACCCTGCTCCCCCAGAAAGTGAGCCAGACACTAGACAAATACAGTTGAAGGTTCTTATGGGGAGATATGAATCAATAGCGAAAATGCCACACAGTAAGTTGGGAAACTATTATGACACCTAAGGAAGCAGGGGGACTAGGTCTACTAACAACTAGCCATATGAATGTGGAAATTCCTATGAACCAAGCCTAGCGTCTTCATCAGAATCCCAATATGTTATGGGCTCAAGTCTTAAAAGCCAAATATTTCCCAACCTTGAACCTCTTTGATAACGTCTGCAATCCCCAGAGCTCCCATATTTGGAATGCCTTGCATGAAGGCATGCAATGGCTCCGGCATGGTATGAAATGGATCTTAGGTGATGACCAAAACATTCACGTATGGCAGGATAACTGGATTCCTGAGGGTACCCTCCGAAGTCGTGTTGTCGGGCCACTATTGCCAAGTGAAGAACAACGTCTAGTTAATTCACTACATAATAACCATAACTAGACTTTCGACTGCCTCCAAGTGCCTCTCTAAACATATAGAGCAAATTATTAAAGGTATACCTGTAGCACAAGTTACTAGGATTCCTGATTCCTTTGTGTGGCCCTATAATAATGGTATTTGTTTGGTCAAGTCAGCCTTGAAATATCTTTTCCAAACAAAAAATGTGCCCGCTGAAAAATCTCTGTGGAATTGGATATGGAAGCTTCTATGTTCAAAAAAGATTCAATTCTTCATTTGGAAAGCCATGCACAATCGGGTTCCTACATGGCAGTATTTAGCTTTTTCTAGACCATACATAAGTGACCACTATCCTCGATGCAATAATCTTGAAACAACAATCCACATTTTAAGAGACTGCCTATGGGCCAAGGAGGTTTGGTGCCATTCACCAGGTGTCTTGCCACTTACATTTTTTCAACTACCTCTACAATTAGGGGTGTCTAGAGTACCTGAAGACTCGTCGAAACCGATCAGCTCGATCGGAACCGACCCGTCACAGCCGGACCGACACCTCAGATAGGTCGATAGCGAGTCCCAATCTTTAGAACCCAACCCCGTATGGGTCGAGTGGTGGTTTCGTCCTTAAAAACATGATCTGCCCAATGAAACTTGAAAAAGAAGGCCGAAATACGGCAATGTTTGGGCTTCTCAGCTTTGATCCGGCCACGTTTGGCCTTCCTTTACTCAGATCCGCTTAAATCCTCACTCAGATATGTTTAAATCCGGCGAATCTAGCCCAGATATACTCAAACTCGGCCAAATTCTAGTAAGCTCGACTCTAACTTGGCCAAATCTCATTAGATTTCAGCCAAATATCGACCAGATTTCCATAGATACGAAGGAATATCAGCTAAATCTCGTTAGATCCGGCCAAATCTAACAAGATCCGACCAGATTTCAGCTAAAATCCGGCAAAATCACAAAACCCGAAACCGACCGATTATTACCCAAAACCCGATACGACCCAACCTAGTTGATCTGAAACTTCCCACGGGTAGGTTGTGGGTCGAAATTTTCCCCACCCGAGAAGGTCGGGTCAAGTCCGAGTTGGGCATAAACCTGACCTAGCCCGACCCGTGGACACCCTTAACTACAATCATGGCTGCAAACCAATGCAACTGGGGATGATGTTTTCTTGAACTTGCAACTTCCTTGGAAACTATACTTCCCATTTTTATGTTGGCATCTATGGCTAGCTAGAAATGAGCATATATTCCACAATCAGTCGAGTTCCCAGAATAGACTTATTTATAAAACGGTCCAGGCGACTATTGAATTATTTTACTTAGTAGGTCTTGATAAATGAGTCCAATTTAAGGTATATCAACCAATACATGGACTGCTCTAGCTGAACCATTTATAAAGCTTAACACGGATGGCAAATCAATAGGCAAATCAAGAATGGCAAGGGCATAAGGCCTTTTGAGAGATAGCTCTGGGAGATGGATATTGGGTTTTTCTTTGAATCTAGGTGTTACATCCAATAATGTGGCAGAAATAGAAGCAATTCGTCAGGGGCTTCAATTGGCTTGGGACTGGGAATTTAAATTTATCCACATTGAAATTGATTCTATGATAATCTAAGCCTGGTTAACTAAGGAGAATTCTAATTTCCCTCCTGATGTGTTTCCTTTATTATGTGATTGCAAGAGCCTTATGGCGCAGGCATGGGAGGTTTGGGCACACCACATATACTGTGAAGCAAATGAGTGCACCGATGGTCTTGCAAAACGGGGAAAACACCAACAACAAGTTTTGTCTATATATGAAACTTGTCCTACTTTTGTGAATTCGTGTTATGTAAGAGATATAATCGGCCTAGGGAGTAATAGGTTGTGTGCCCGAAGGTAGGCTATAGCTGTTGATGTATGAACTTTGTTTATAATTAAATAAGACCTCCGTTTCTACTATAAAAAAAATTAAAAAAAAAAAAAATCTTAAATAGATTAGCATTGTGATGCTATTTGGAATATTTCATTGATTCAGCAAATTAATAAGGGCAAAAATTATTATTATCATAATATAAAAAAAAAATTATATAAATTTAACAATCAGGAACAATTTGGAACAAAGTTGGATCATTTGAAATACTTTTATGGTCATTTGACTACAAATTTGGAGCAAAATTTTTTTTAGAAGTAGATTGATTTGAAATTGTAGTAGACTAGTATTAATACTTATCTTTTAACTATAGATATTCTATGTTGTTCCTTAGATTCATTTCTTAAGATTTAATTATGTGGCTACTTAACTAAAACATACATTTCCATCTTATGAGAAAAAATTCATATGACAAAATCTTAAAAATGGAATCTAAGGAATAGCACTTAAGTACTGTACTTAAGTCTCTCTCTCTCTCTCTCTCTCTCTCTCTCTCTCTCTCTCTCTCTCTCTCTCTCTCCTCTCTCTCTCTCTCTCTCTCTCTCTCTATATATATATATATATGTATGTATGTAAAAATAAAATAATATTGAACTGAGAGTTAGAATCCTCAAATCGATAAATAATACAAAATTCCAGATTGGTGTGAAAAGAATCCCGAATTTGCCACTAAAACCGTGACAAAACGATGTTTGAACACTCACAAGGGACAAGTAGACAACAAAATTTGAATTGGCTAAGTATATTTTTTTTGGCGAAAATGCACTTTTGGTCCCTACATTTTGGGCCTATTTACAATTTGGTTCCTAAATTGATTTAGCTCCTAGGTCAGTCCCTGATTTTCAAAAATCGTTTTTAAAATAATCCCTACCATCAACCCAGTGACAGAAAATGCTGAGGTGGCAAACAGAGGTCCTAGTTGTCAAACCCATTTATTAAAATAATAATTAAAAAGCCAGCGTGTCCTTCTTACACCCACGTGACACTGCCACCTCATCCATGTCAGCATTTTAATCAATAAAATAAGCCACGTCAGAAAATTAATCAATTAAAAACACATTCCAGCACTAAAATAAATCAAAAATCATATATATTTAATTTAAAAAAAATTTCTTCATGTTCTTTATGTTCTTCAATTGTTCTTCGTGTTCTTCCCAAATCAAACCCAGCAACAAAAACTCAAACCTGTCACAAGAACACAAACCCAGCAACCAACAACTCAAACCCAGATCACTAGGACATAAATGACAACAACAAGAAAAAACCCAAATTCAACACCTCAGAGATCATCAAACCCAACACCGTTAGATCTACTACAAATCAAGACCATTGAATTCTTCATGTTCTTCCCCAAATTCTAACACAATCAACACCGAATTCTCCAACAAATCAAACCCATAAACCCAGTAAACAAACCAATCTCCAACAAACCTATAAACCTATAAATTTTCTTGGGAAACAAACACAAAAAACCCAATAAACATGCATTTTCTTGTTCTTCCCTATTCTTCATGGCAGAAACCCATCTTCCCCACAGCGACACCGATCTCCACGGCCACATTGATCTCCACCTCCATTACAGACCACCCACCCCCACAGAAACCCAGAAAAACCCAACCACCTCCAACGAAACCTGTAAACACGAATCCAAAACCCACAATCCAAGACCCATGGCCACACCGATTTCCACAACCACATCGATCTCCACGGCCACAACCCACCCCAACGAAAACCCATAAAAACCCAATCAAACCCACTACCACCATCACTGATCAAACAAGAGAGAGGGAGAGAGAGTAACCTGCTGATTGCAACAACGATGGTTGAAGATTCGAGTTTTGAGGATGATCAATAGCGATGGTTGAAGATCCGAGCTTCGAAGATTCGAGGATGGCAACACCGATGACATCGTTCGTGCATCTCATCTCCTCAACACCGAGATCCGCATCCTCAAGGTCCTCTCTCTCTCTCTCTAGCTAGAGTTTCTTCAGCAATACCATGAAAACTAAAGTAAGCCTCTTAATCCGTTTGTTTTCATATTTTTTAATTTTTTATTTATCTATGCATTATAATTTTAATTTTATTGATCAATTTATGAAAAACAAATTCTAGTTTTTATATCTATTTTAATTTTAATGTAAAGCTTTCTTTTTCAAAAAAATATATATGATTTTTGATTTATTTTAGTGCTGGAATGTGTTTTTAATTGATTAATTTTCTGACGTGGCTTATTTTATTTATTAAAATGCTGACATGGATGAGGTGGCAGTGTCACGTGGGTGTAAGTGGGACATGCTAGCTTTTTAATTATTATTTTAATAAATGGGTTTGATAGCTAGGACCTCCGTTTGCCACCTCAGCATTTTCTATCATTGGGTTGATGGTAGGAATTATTTTAAAAACGATTTTTGAAAATCAGGGACTAACCTAAGAGCTAAATCAATTTAGGAACCAAATTGTAAATAGGCCCAAAATGTATGGACTAAAAGTGCATTTTCGCCATTTTTTTTTTCTTTCTTTTTCCCCCAAATCAATATGCATATGTTATTTTAGTGTCTAGATAAAAGCATATAAAGGTTTTTTTTTGGGTTAAAAAAAAAATATATATATATATAAATATATATATATATATATATATAAATATATATATATATATATATATATATATATATTTGAGTGTGATCCTTCACATTTTCTCCAACGTAGGTAACCCAAAAGTGCTATTGTACGACAAAAAGGAATATTTGCAGAATGACAAAACAATATGCTCTATATATACATGAACGAGATAATTTTTTTAAATAAATTTTTTTTTTCAAGAAAGTTTTTAAATGAAACTTATTTTTTTTTGAGAAACTTTTTAAATGAAACTTGATAAAAGAACTTTTAATTTAGTTTGTATGAAAACTTTATAATATCTAAGTAAATAATAAAATCCCTCAACAAAAAATATATATATATATATATAAATATATATATATATATATTATAAAAAAAGAATATTTTCTTAATTTTAAACTCAGCCACTTTTCTGAGCAAAAAATAAAAATAAAAATCAGCCAAATGAATTACAAAATGTAAAATAAGTATCTGTTTGATATTAACATAAAGTGGAAATACTATTGTTTGTAAGGGACCCACCCACCATTTTGATTGGTAAGAGATAATCTTAGAATGTGTCGTTGCACCTTCACCGCAATTGATTCGCCAAAATAGAATGGCCAATAATGTGTTTACCAAACGTACGTGCATCTTTTATTGTTGTCAATTGTGATCGGTTGATTTATTGTTGTCAATTGTGATCGGTTATAATGCTGAAGGATGGTTCACCTAACATACCTCTTTCTTTCTTTTTTTAAGAGATCTAACATATACTTTGAACGGACCATCTAGAGTTTTTATATATATATATATATAAACGTTTCTGCCTTATTAGTAAAATCTTCAAGGAGTATAAACGTTTCTTATGGGTTTCTAACAATAAAATCTTCAAGGAGTATACATGCATTGGGAATTTTAATTTTCCTATATATGGGTTTCTTGCAAATTGCTCTTCAAAATATTATTTTACCGTTCCAGAGAGATCTGAAAATTTTAAATTGTTGTACAATCTTATCATCATTCAACAATGCTATGTGATTGCTATGAAACCCCGAAAGTTTAATTAATTTTAGTGAATATTATTCATCCAGGTGCACAATCCTTTGAAGGGATTCATCCAAGGTCATATTTTTAGACAATTTCATTGGTGGCCATCTTTAGGGTTTTTTTTTTTATTTTTTTTTATTTTTTATTTTTTTATTATCTGGTCTGTATTAAAAGCAGGTACGTGTATATATGGATAACTCAAATACTCAACCATTTCTGGATTCCTCATCAGTCATCAAACATCCTAGAAAAATGGTGATTTGGACCATTATCTTTATATTTTATTTCGATAATTCGATTATAGAAGGAAGATTTGAACCATACATGATCTCTGTTGAATATATTAAACGACGCCAGTTAAACGACAAGGCTTTGGATGACTCTGGATCATTATCTTTATATTTTATTTCGATAATTCGATTATAGAGAAAGGAAGATTTGAACCATATATGTCTCTGTTGAATATATCAAAAGACGCCGACAAGGCTTTTGACGACTCTGGACCATTATCTTAGTTGTGGAGATATTCTAGGAACAAAGAGTAATATCAAAGCATGAGTGCCTTACAAAACTTACATGTTGATTAGAAAATGGCACTACCATCTCTTTTGTCATGTTGGTACCGAACTCTGATCTTTGGGACCATGGAAGGGATTCGAACGTGCATGTACTACACACTAAGACTAAGTACTGCAATCACTTTTTATGTACTACCAGAAGAAAACGAGTTTGTACTGCTGAATTTATCGAACAGTACCAAATCCCCAGGTCAACTAATTAATCCATCTCTTTAATCAAAATTCAAACCTAAACACACTCTGACATTGGCTAATTGCAAGATATCTTGTCCATGTCAAAGTTTGGCTCCTCTGCAGAACTGTTTTAGTAGTTATAGCTACCCAATCCCATTGCGACATGTTGGCATTGAACAATTTCGAGCACTCGCTACAACAGTCAACTCTACAAGTTTTAGTATATCCAATTATCCAAAAAAAAAAAAAAACTCTACAAGTTTTGGGGCTTCTAAGAGTGAGGTTTATGAGCTAATTTTGAGCAATATTACACGTACACAAATTTTCACAACTTAAAATAATAGTTAGTTTTTTTCAATAATAATAATAACAATAACAATAATAATAATAATAATAAATTCTGATTAGAACAATATCACTTTTATATAGACTCGTTATTAATATTATTTTTTTTATTATACATTAATTATTGCAAGTCATGTCAACAGTATGCAGTAAAATATTTTGTATCTCTAAATTTATTAATTAATTTTGGTTAATATAATTAGGATTTTTTTTTCTTTACCTTTTCTATTGGTTGGGCTGCAATTGAGGGTGGTAATCTCTTCTTATTTATATTTAAATTCCTCAATCGTCCCTAATTTGAGCAAGATATGATCATAGCTTTTTTATATAGCACCAAGGAATTTACCAACAAATTTAGTCAGTACTAACATTGCATAGTACGTATATACCATACTACCAAAGCATTAAACTTTTATTTTTTTTAGAAACTCCCTAAGCATTAACCTTGATCTGCATATTTAAACATATTTTCATTGTTTTCTAAATAAATAAAAAACAAAAAACATAGTTTCATCCCATTTAGGATGTATTTTAGTCAATATAACCACAACTTTTTATTTTTTTTATTTTTTATTTTTTATACAAGATAGAAATTCTATTCTAACCTAATCTAAGTGTATATATGTGTGAAACTTCCTCTTAGAAACTTGAACCCTAGTCCTTGCCCCCCCCACACCACAAACACTTAATACTTATTGAGAAATTATACATGCATGTAATTGATTTTTAATTAATTATTTTTAAAAATTATTTTCTACATGGAGAGAAAAAAGTATGACGTAAATAAATTATTGTATACAATAATCTACCTATTCTTTGTTTATAAAAAATAAATAACCTATTCTTTAAAATAATTATTAAGAAAAACATGATGCTTATTAATAATACCATCTAATTTTTACTTTCATGATGAAAAACCTAAGGTTAAATCTAGATTAAGGAGGAGGGGGAAAAAAAAAAAAAACCCATGAGTGATGCATTGGGTCTAGACTATATACTATTTATCATAATATATATATATATATTTAGGGCAAATAGGTTGTTAATTATTCATGTGTAATAATTATTTATTACATGGTAACATTTTTATTACATGAAATAGTTATTGCTTGTTACTAACTATTCCTTAGTAGTTTCTCCAAAAAAAAAAAAAAAAAAACTAATCCTTAGTAATAATTAAGGAATAGTTATGTATTTCTATTTATTAAAAGAAAAGTTATTTTATTTCTAAAATTGTTATAATGGCTATTCCTTAATATATGTAACAATTTTTAAAATTACTATATTTTTAAAAATATAAACTTTCTATAGGTAACCACCATACTAATGAATGAAAATAATTATTTCACTACATCTTTTATTTCCTGTTATATAAGTTACTATTCTTAATGTAGCTCCACTAATTGTAATAGATTGATTCTAAAAATAAATAAATAAACAAATAAAAATGTTAACGAATGTTCTAAGAACATTTTTTAATGAACCATTTAAGGAAAATTCTTATGAGAATAAGAAAAAAGAAAAAGAAAATAATATTTTGACATATTTTTCTATTTTCTATAAAATAGTTTCAGAACTTTTCTAAAATAATTTCTCAAAAATTACCTTAACCACACCAAAGGACCCATAAAAAAAGATTGTACACCCTTTTTTTTTTTTTTTTTTTTGAAGAACCCTTTTTTTATAAATATAAAATCTAGAATAACACCCCAATTAATTTATTGCTTTCCAAGGAAGAAAAGTGGACAATTAATTAGCACAAAGTAAAGTAATTTACATTACTTCACAAAAGTAATCTGAAATCACTAAAAAACGTGTCCTTTTTACGTTACGTCAAGGGTGATGATAAACCCATTTTTTTTATAATGCGATCAACCTCTCCCGTGTCCTGACGCACCAAACAATCCAAACTTATCGCTCTCTCTCTCTGCTCTCTCTCTCTCTCTCTCTCTCACTTGTCTATATAAATCTACCCAGAAGAGCCCAAGTTTTTCATTGTAAAAGCCCATACCAAAAAAACTCAACAACCAAATTCAAATCTTTCTTCTTCTTTTTTCTCTCCAAATCTATAGCCATGTCTCAGGTACTCCTCACCAGATCCCTCTTCTTTTTCTTCTATTTCAAATCTGATTATTGTTTCATGTGTTTATTTTTCTGGGTATTTTTGCCTTTTCTTCATGTTTGATATCACATGTATGATGGGTCTTTGTGGATTAACATGTTCTGTTTCTCTCTGGATCTCTCTTAGTTTTAGAGATTTGGTATCAATGTTAAGTTTGGGCTGATGTAGCTTGTGTCTGAACAACATTAAGGTACTTTGAATTGTATTCTTTGATGGGTTGACTGACTTTGTTTTAAGGACTCAGCCAACCCAAAAAAAGAAAAAGGAAGTTTGACCTGTTCCACAGTTTGCCTACTATTTTTGGAGATTATGAGCATTGGGATTGAATGAATCCGTAGATTGGTTGGAAAAAAAAAAGGGATAATGTAGGTAGGACACAAATCAGCATAAATTTGTGAGTTGTGGTTAATAAATCATGTGGGATTTGCTTTTGTTGTTGTTATTGATTTATTTTTTAGCAACTAATGTGTAAGAGATTACTCTTATGGGATTTGCCAATGTGCTCTAGCTCAAATGGCGCCTCCTCCGCTTGTAAGTGTTAGGTGGAGGGTGAGGTCATGGGTTCAAGATCCACTACTTGGATTTTCTGTGTATAGAGGATTGTTTTAGAAACCCATTGGGCTAAGAAAAGAGAAACCTTGACTAAACAACTTGGATTTGCTGTGTATAGAGGATTGTTTTAGAAACCCATTGTGCTTGCTTAATGCCTTTTGATTCGTTCTGTGACTGAAGGTTTTTTGGGGATGTGTAAAGTTTGACAGAAAAACAACTTTTTATGTGAAATTTGAGAAAGATATGTCTGATTTTTATTAGATGACTAGGTTGGGACTGCTGCTAGTATTTAGTTGAGTTTTACTTTGCAAGAAGAAACTTTTGTTCAATTGTGCAATTTTAAGGGTGTTTAAATGTTGTATTCATTTTGTACTCTAGTTTTGCTTTTGGGCATTGTTATAGACTTATATCTGTTTGCATTGTGAAAATTGAGAGAGGAAGTTACTTGCTTTAAATCAAGATTTATAGACTTAAAATAAAGGTACAGAAAAAGGAGGAATGAGAAGGCAGAGAGGGTGAATTTAAATGATTAAGATGCAGATGTGAATGTTTGTAGTCACCAGTTTCCAATGTAATGAACATGCCATATATGTAAAAGAAACCATCTTTCATGTATGCTTAACAACTTATTGAAGATCTAAACAATCAGAATTACTTTCTGAAAGTTGGGCGGTTATGGGAACTAATCAAGTGCGTTCTGTTGTCTCCAAGTGAACATACCACTTGAAGAAAAAGGGCAATTACATATCAGGGGTTATTAATAATTTGTACTCTGTAATTTTCACTAAGCTTCTGAAAAAAAAAAAAAAAAAAAAAAAAAAAAAAAAGACAAATCATAATTCAGGGTCTTAAGGCTTATGCACCTCAAATTTGCTCAAATTTTAAGGTTTACACCTCAGAGCTTGATGCATTTTCATCTATCTTAATATTCAGCTTTATGCTTAATACTGTTGCATCTATCTATCTCAAATATTTATGTGATCAATGTCATTTTGGCATCATAGTGGTGGAGTAAGTTTTAATGCAGTTCTTTGTGAATGTTTTCCTTGACCTTCATTTTCATTGTTTTTAACCTGAAACTTTATCTGGTCTTGGTGCAGACTGTTGTCCTCAAGGTTGGTATGTCCTGTGAAGGCTGTGTTGGGGCTGTGAAAAGGGTTCTGGGCAAAATGGAAGGTTTGTTGCTGCCCTGACAGTTTAAATTATTTCTGTTGTTTTACTTGCACGCCTCTAATGGCACTTATCTATCAGAAAAAATGTAACTTATAGCGTCTCCTCTCTCTCTCTCTCTCTCTCTAAATTTTCTTTCAAGTATCTGTTATTCATTTATAAAAATATGCAACTAAAATTTTTCCAATGGCCAAATGGTTGTTAGGGCTTTGCTAATTTGTTAATATTCTGCCTCTGAGTGCAAATAGTCTAGGTCTTATCCCAAAAATTGAGTTTCTGAATTTTCTTCTTTCTATGCGTGCTTGTCTTGGTTTGATAGTGCGGTTTCCTATTCTGTGAAGTCTAAATTATGTTGTTGTGGTCTTTTGACATTGAACTTCTGGAATCTTACTTCACTAACAATGAAATTAAGTTAATTAATTTAAGGTTATTATGTCTTGACAGCTCTGTTGTAGTTGACCAGAGTGAAAATTTAAATCTATACTAACAGCTCTTTTGTCCAATTTTGTAATAATTTGTGCTTTCAGCTGATGAAGTTTGAAAGTTTATCAGTTTCTCCTACAAAGTGGTTTGGGACATGTGTAGTAGTTAAAACAAGTCTTTCTGTCCAGCACTTGGTTTAATGTAATTGATATTTTCAAATAAAGAATTATCTTTGGTCAAAAACTCAAAAAAACTCTTTTCATATGGCTGGAAATGTGCACAGCTATACTGATTTGGAAATTTAGGTGAGAGATTTAGGCTTAAAAAGCATGGTGGTTATAATTGGTGTCCATTCTTGTCAACTTCAGGTGTAGAATCATATGATATTGATTTGAAGGAACAGAAGGTGACAGTGAAAGGCAATGTGCAGCCTGAGTCAGTTCTGCAGACCGTTTCAAAAACTGGGAAAAAGACTACCTTCTGGGAAGCCGAGGCATCAGAAGGGAAGCCTGCAGAAGCAGTTGCTGCTGCTTAAAGACTTTTCTCCATTTGCTTTGTGGAAGTAGTCGATTATAGTTGTTGGACTTAATATAATATATAGCGAAATTATGTTAAATGTGGACACATAATGTACTTTACATGCTTTGGAAGTAATCATGTAAGCAATAACGATTTCTTGGGTGCTTGACTTGTTATCTTATGTACAAGTAATTAATTAGAGAATGTGTTTCTTGTGTTATTCCTTCTCTATCATTCCCAGATTTAATGATCCATTTGAGTGCTTGTGGAGGCCAAAGAAAGTATGCAAGTATGACTACTTTTTATTTTGCTATTCTAAAAACCGAGGCTGATGATTGTTAAAGTGTAGGCCAATGGGTTCTGAAAAAAAAAGAAGTCTAGGCCAATGGGTTCTGAAAAAAAGAAGAAGTCTAGGCCAATGGTTCAGATCGATTCACTAACATAAATATTGCTAAACCTGCACATCAATTACCCTTTTAAATTATATATTAGTGCATCGATGGGAAATTTGGAATCATTGGCCTCGTTGTAAACTATCATCAAGATGTTAGGGTTGGAAAATTCAAAGTTGTCAACGTTATTACTTTTGTTTTTATTGAATTTTATTATCATTTAACTAGTTTGATTAGTAAACATTTAAGGTTATTTTATAAGAGTTTTTATATAAAATAATTTGTATTTTATCATTTAACCTTTGTATACTTGGTGAAATTTACGTAGATGATAAATTCTATATAAAAATAATTTGATATATAATATATTTATGAGTTATGACTTGTGTGTGTGCGCACACGCATGTGTTTTGGGTTTATCTTGACTAGTTTATCGATACCATAATTTAGTTCTCATGTGTGTGCGCACTTTGAGTTAATCCTAACTAGTTTATTGATACTGATAATTATTCACTCTCCTCTTATATAATAAGAAGGTAGAACAAATAGGTTATTATTCCAAAACTTTTTCTGTGAAGGTAATAATTCCAATTTTAATAATAATAAAAAATGCATTTTAATCAACACTAAATTGTGACTGATTAATTATTAACTCTCCTCTTATATAATAGTAAATTACACTAATTAAATTAATGGTGGAATCTACATGTGAAATTATAAAGAATTACGTTGCTATATTCCTTGAGAATTTGATAATTTTCCCTTGTGATTAGAACAATTAACCATGCACAACATAACATGCCAAAAGGGGTGAGCTCGGGTTCAACATTCTGAGCATCTGTGGCAATATCCCAGCAATAGAGTGGGGAAAACAAACCCATTGCTGCATCTTGAAACCTGGGTTTGACTAAAATGTGGTTATAGGGAGTGCTCTTAAAGACATGTATGAGTCTGGAAAACTAAATGAAGCTTGGAATGTCTTTGATAATCTATCTACCAAAAAAAAAAAAAAAGGTTTCCTGGAATACCATGCTTGTGGGATATGCCCAACATGGTTTTGGGAGGGAAGCTTCAGAGATCTATAACATAATGCATAGTAATGGGATCAAACCTAATGGTATTACTTTTCTTGGAATATTATTTGCTTGTGGGCGTGTGTGACTTGTAGAGGAGGGATGGCACCACTTCAATTCCATGATGAAAGACCATGGCATTGCCCCTAGGACAGATCATTTAGCTTCTTTGGTCAGCCTCTTTCCCCGTAAAATATAGACAAAAGAGCTTTTGAACTCATTGATCCAGAAGATACTTCAGCTCAGATCATGCGTTCAAATATATATGCTGAGGCCAAGATGTGGAATGAAACTACACAAGTGCAAAAAATAATGGAATAGGAATTAAAGAAAGATACAGGATATAGCTGGGCTGAATTGAAGAACATTAATAAATATTTACTTTTCTGCATATCATTACACACAATTCCAATAAACAAAATCTCCATGAGGTTTTGGATGCATTGACACTTAACAGTCCAGTTTGTTTGATCCAGGATACATACCTGATTCCATGTTTGTATTGCACTGTGGGGAATAAAGTATTTGGTCATACATTACAGTCCTTTACATGTGAGAAAATAAGAGAAATGAATCCATGATGGTCTGAGATGATATTGAATAAGGAATAAACAGTATAGAAAGAATCGAGAAAAGTCAAAATTTTTCTGACTTGTCATTGTAACTTGTAAGAAAGTAAATCTAAGGTCACATTTCCCACATAATGTTGTAGTTGAACTAAGGAGGGAGGGAAGATCAGAGACTGATGGTGTGGGAGAGGGTCCTTGGTGAGAGGTTAACAAATTCAAGGGCTTGAATTCTTAGTTTCAGAGGGTAATCCGCTGACACACCCAATTCTTGGGCTGCTCCTGTCGACCATTTCAACGACAATTGATGTCCTAATTGATATGGAACTTACTTCCTCTTTTCAGAAGACTTGTTCTGCTGCTCTGGAGATTATTGGACTAGGTTCTCTTATAACTGTGTTCGTGAGCTTTTTGTTTGAGCAAAGATACACGGTTCAGAGGGTCTGCTGTTAACCTCATTCTCACTAGGAGCTTGGTGGGGTGGTTCAGAATTTATCTTTTTCTTGAACTAATTGCTGATATTGTAGCTCTCATGATCTTCCAAGGGGGAACATACCTGGCTAAAATAGGAAAGGCTTAGAGGAAAATGTGGTGGAAGCAGTATGTTAAGCAAGTGTTGGCTACATTGTACAGGTTGTGGATTATCAAAAGGTGTACAAAAGAGGCCAGTGGCAGAAAAAGTTCATAGATGTCAATTTGTGACCCATAATATACTAATTTCATGTCCCCAAATGTTCTATCAACTGCAATTATGTCAATGTATAATTAGCATCATATAAGTTGCATACCTGAACTTTCATCAAGGTTGACCACATTCTCATTGAGGAAGGCTAGGAAGCTGCCATGGTTCTCAGCAGTTGGACGGTAGTGTCCACTGTATGCCGACACAGACTGGAAGTTGTAAGGACATATTCAGAATTCAGATGCAAGAAACAGAGACTTTTCAAGTCTATATACAAAGTACGTCTAAAAGTCTGTAGCTCAACTCTCCTGATGTTTACAACAAAGACATCCGGGGTTCAAAACTCCCCACCTCCATTATAACTATCGTATTATCAGAAAGTTTATATACAAAGTGCGTTGATAAACCATATCCTTCATTAAAATAAAATTAAAAAATAATAATAAATTCCATGTAAGTTTATGTTTTATTATCTTACCCAAAACGAAAGGCATTTTATTATCTCTGCAATTAGAAGCTTTTCTTGGCCTTACCAGAATTATTTGTAGAAACGCACAGTTTGCACTTTGCTAACTGTGTTGATTTGACATCCAGCAATTAATAGAATATATAAATATGAATTGTCTTTTATTAAGAGCTTGGAATTGTCGAGGACTAGCATTTGGGGATAAAAAAAAAAAAATTATTATGTATCCTCAAACGCTACTTTAGTCATTTTACCAATTCATTTTACAACTTAATCTACATTCCAATTTTTATTTTTATATACAACTCAATAAAATAATATAAATTACCTAACAAAATAATAAAAAGTATTATTTTCTCTCTTTCCTTTCACTATCTTTTTCTCTTTACATACAACTACAAGATTAATTTTTTTTTCTTTACAACCTATGAATAGTAAGGTTGCATTTTCACTATCTTTTTCTCTTTACATACAACTACAAGATTAATTTTTTTTTCTTTACAACCTATGAATAATAAGGTTGCATATATGCAACCTTACTATTCATAGGTTGCAAATTTTTTTAAGTATACAAACTCGGATGAAGTGAGTTTTTGCTGTCTTGGATTGTAAAATAGCAAGCGAAGGGTGTTTACACAACCCAATGCTAGTGCTGTAAATGAAGTCTTTTATAAAATATTACAAATTTTCAAAAAATTTAAATTTTACAGCTAAATCATGATATTGGATTTTCAATATATTAATATTGGTTCAATTACTATTAATTTTGTCCAATTATGTGTTAAGTCTTTGTCTAGCTAGATAGGTTGACAATGTTAAGTGATTATCGTGACTTTGCTAAACTAATTTATATTGTTTTACTGTTTTAAGTGAATTAATCATCAATTTAGTCCATTTGATCAATTTTAGTCTATTCAGTCCACTCAGTCCAATTCATTATACTTCGGTATATTTCAGTCTAGTTCAGTCCATTATGCTCTCTCTCTCTCTCTCTCTCTCATATTTTTTCCTGTGTGAATATAATACAAGCCATATCATGACGTGACATCGTATAGGATTGGGTTAGAGTCATAGTTTTGATAACCTGATTAGAACAACTAATTTTGACCCATTTTAATCTGATCCAAACCTGAATAAGTCAAACTTAAACCCAATTGACTAGACATATTTATCTCAAGTTTACATGAAACCTTTCTATCATAACATGTGTGAATAACACATATTCTAATTACCTAGTGGCCCGTTTGGTAATGTTGTTCTAGTAACATTATTTGTATTTTTTTTTAAATACGTATGGGTGAAAAAATGTGTAATGTTATTTAAACACTGAAAACTGTTGATTAAACTCACCAACCAAACAGCCCTCTATTTTGAGAACTTCATTAGTTAGAAAGTTACTTCAAAAAACAAAAAAACGTTTACCTTTAAAATAATTTTTCAAAAAAAAATCTCTATTTCATATAAATATTTTGTCTTTTCATTCCATTTTCCAAGGTTCCAACGATAATATTTTGGTCCAACGGTCCTATTTTTCTCAAGTATAAAAATAGCATCACTCTCTCTAAAATTCTCATTTAGCACTCCATATTTTGTTTTCTCTTTAAATCTTTATGTCTGAAGATATTCCACCCAAAATGCTTCCTTTTCACTCTGACTCTGACTCTGACGACTCTTCTATTGATGAAAAGGTGGACATAATTGTAGGCTTTATGGTAGTTGCTGGCCTTGCTCTTGCTATGGAAGAAGACGAAGAAGAAGAACGATTGACGAAGCTGGAGAGAAGAAGAAGAAGAAGAAGATCAAGACCATGTCGAGGTTGTGGAAAAGGCAAGGATCGTGATTCTTCCTCTTCAGATTCTTCCTCTTCAGACACAAGTTTAACTAGCGAGATCTCAACCTCAAGGTCAAGGAGGGCAACAAGGACAAGGGCCACCGTAAATAGTACTTATAACAACCCCGCCCCAACTGTGTAGATATTGTCCACTTTGTGGCCCATACCCCTCATGGTTTTGTTCTTCCCTAGGTTACGCTGAGGAAAAGGCCTCTACACATTGAAGGGAGATCATTTCTTATAAACACATTCTCATGTGCTTCCCTAGGCGATGTGGGATTCCATGGAATGCAAGACCCCCCCCTCTTTTTGGGTCACTACAATCCACCCCCCTTACGGGCACAAGCGTCCTCACGTGTGGGGCCCACACTTCCGGTTAGGGCATAGCTCTGATACCATTTATAATGACCCCACCCTAATTGCGTTGATAAAAGAAATTAGCAACCTTGAATCTCATCACAAAAGTCAGAGCTCTAATTCACCAAATACAAAACATCCTCAAAATAATTCTCCAATACAATGTTTAATGCCATAAAATAATAATAAAATCCTCAGTTCTACAAAAATAGTTCGTAACTGCTATCTCTCAAGAATCTCTACTCCAGTAATCCCTCTAATGTATCTGTAATAGGAAATAAAAGAGAGTGGATTGTAGTGACCTAAAAAAGGGGTCTTGCATTCTATAGAATCCCATATCGCCTAGAGAAGCACATGAAAATGTGTTTATAAGGAATGAACTCCCTTTAATGTGTAGAGGCATTTTCCCCACTGCTGTGTGCTTTGAGGGAGAACAAAACCTTAAGTGGTACGAGCCCCAAAGCGGACAATATCTACACAATTGGGGTAGGGTCGTTATAGATGATATCAGAGTTATGCCCTTGCCGAAAGTGTGGGCCCCACACGCGAGGACACGTGTGCCCGTAAGGGGGTGGATTGTATTGCCTTAACCAGCTCCATATGCCGCAACCCCAAGTTGTTGAAAAAACAAGAAGACAATATTAACGGTAACAATATTGTAAAGGGTCTCAACGACTCTTTGGTTGATTGCGATTGTGAGTCTGGGGCTTCTAGAAATTGAAGCCTGAAAGTGTTGGGATGGCTGAGCTTCAAGTCAAAACTCAGTTCACTGTAGTATGTACTGACTCTGACTCTAGCTTGTTGTAATAACTGTAGAAAGACATTGTAATAGTACGTTTGGTGGAAAAAGTGGCAAGCTCTAATTCAAAACATTAATATGATGAAATGGCAAACGCGACGTCGTTTTGTTGGCTTTTTTTATATTTGTCCCAACATTTGACAGATAGATTTTGATCATAAAATCAAACTTGTAGGTGAATTTTACATAGATCAGTTTACTGAGTTGTCATTTTATAGTCTAAAAACTTTTTATTTTTATAGTCAAACTTAAATATGGTATTCAAGGTCCATGAAGTTGATAAAAACAATTGGCAAAGACCGAACCTAAATATCTTATTCAATGACAATAAACTTTACCATGCTAACTGAAACGATGGAACCTACCAATATACTAAATTTAAACCTTGTCATTTTAGTACCATAACTTTGACAACGCTGTTATTTTAGTCTTTTATGTTGCTATTTAAAAATTGCACGTTAACTCTTCCTTTAAAAAAAAAATAGTGAGAAACAATGTTAATAGAGTTTTTCTAATGGCAATGGATGAAAGAACTAAAATGACAATGTTGTCAAAGTTAATGGACTAAAAAAATAAAATTTAAACTTAATAGATTAAAATGATAATTCACAAAAAAAGAAAAAAAGAAGAGTATAGGGAGTAAATTGCATTTTTTGCTATGTACAATAACCACTGAGAGCTCATACTTCTTATGAGCACAACTCTTTTACCCAAAAAATAAAAAATTTAAAAAGCCAATTCAAACTCTTAGCATAACCTTTTTTTTTTTTTTTACAAGGACCTGAATTTGTGAATATTTTAATGATAAAAAGTCATTAATTTACAAAGTTGGTGAAAAAAATACTAAGCCAACCATATCTTTCTGCTAGATCAATTGCTCAGACAAAATCTTATTATCATTGTTGAAGCTTGAATCCTTGTTTTCTTTTTATCTCCTTTGGAAGTTGAGGAACTTGATACCATAGGCAAAGACAAATAAGAAAACGAGGACAAAGCCAATATGGGCTGCAACAACAGCTCCAAGGAAGTTATATTCAAAGCCCAAGTGAGACTTCAGGTAATATTTCACAAGCATATAGCCTTGTCCAGGTACCTCAATTGGAGTGGTCTTGTCACCCACTTGAGAGGTCACAAGGCCATAGATTGTCCAAGACACAGGAGAGCCCCAGTAATACCACCTCCACCATATTGGAATTTGCTGCACATGTCAACCATTAGAATTTTGAAATTCAATTTTCTTTTAATGTAATAGACTTGAAAATTGTATCATAATCTTGAATGGTGCATTCCATATCAAGATTCCCTCTAATTTGTAGTTAGATTTGTGACATATGTTTCTTATTTGATTTTGAATGATTTATATGGGGATTCAAGACTGGATTTTTTAAATGCGACATGTCTTTCATCTAACTAAAAACTAGAGGAAAGTAGAGGATTTAAAATGGGAGTGGATCCTTTCCTGTATCAGTATAACAATCACACAAATATCGTTAAACCATAGTTTTTCCTACCATGTGGAATTTATGCATATGATATGGTTTCCCATTGTTTTTTTAATAAGCTGCTTTTATTTGTATATATGCTCAATGCTAAAAATGACTCATTAAGTCCTCTCCATTTAAAAATACTTCAATGTATACTTTATCTTACTCAAGAATGTATAGTTAAAGCTATTGGAATAGAAGAAATATGTGTTAATTTGACTCCCACAAGGTTTCCCAACTCCCAATCTAGATGTTCAAATTATGACTTGGCCCTTAATAATAACAGTTCATTGAGGAGGTCTTCTACACTATTGATTGTGACAATGTTGAAGCTAGGATTTTATCTCAAAGGAGGCAAAATTTTTATAACAGACATGCCAATGCACATTTGATATAAGTAAAATCGCTTCAAATAAAGCTTCTGTGTACTATACTCATTACGTGGATATATCATACTATATTTTGTGTAATTGTTTAGGTATTACTTACCGGCCTCGTGATGAGAAAACCAGAGAACAGGTTCCAGATGTTTAGGAAGAAGGACATAAAAATGGCGGCAATTTGGTAGCTAGGAGTCAGAGTTACTACCATCATCCCATACAATGTGTAGTATATAAAGCACATCAAGATAAAGAAGTAAAACCACAAGAACTTTTCAAGTCGCCAATGGAATCCAATCATTGAGTAAAGGATAAGAGTGTAGACAAAAGTTTGGATAGCTACATAAATTATCTCCACTGCCACCTGCAGGGCATCAAATAAAAATGCCAATTATTTCTGCTGCAAATCAGAGTATTAAATTCATTTTTCTTTCATTAATTAATATGTTTAGGATCCAAAGCTGACCCCAAAATTTTGGGACTAAAACTTTGTTTGTTGTTGTTGTTCTTGTTGTTGTTCTTTCATTAATTAGTTGGAGTATAAAATTAAAAATAATTCCTCTGAGGTGATAAAGTGGTTTTAATCTTCCTTTACCTGAGCAAAAGCATAAGGCAAAGCTGAATACATTCCTGCTGCTCTTTCACGGTAGAAGACTGTTCTTTCAATTGCCACAACAGGCTGCACTGCAGCTGTGTTGGTGCTTCCAAGAAAAAGAGCAGCAGCAAACATAGCCCCCAGTAGATTCAGCAGGTCTTGTTCCTTGCGCCTGTTAACATGATAGTTTCATCATTAAACAAGCACAGAATGACAGAAATAGTATACTTAATTGTTGGACCATTTATTTTAAGACTCTAAAAGGTCAACGGTACGATTTTTATGTCTGTTAACATGATACTTTGCAATTAGCTTCAGATATATTTATCGATGAAGTAGCTCAGAAATGGTGCACTTAATTGTAGAGTCCATCCATTGTATGATTAAGAGGTTAATTGTCCCTTTTTTATGCTTCTGTAACTATGCAGAATTCTACAAAATGACGAGTGAAGATCAAGTTAATAACTTCCTTGGATCATAATCTTTTTCAGTGCATGCTTAAAATCAGGTAATATAAGTAATTCTTGTTTAAAATCAATCATACCCTATGGGTTAATTACCATACCCTGGTAGTTCTTTGATATTAGTCCAATTTAAGATATGAAAATAAGAATTTTAAGACTTACGTCTTATCTCCTTTGTTCCAGAAAATTAGCCCAAATAGAACACCGATGACTATCGTTATGAATAACCGGATGGCATTGTATTGTGGGTTCCTCCAATAAGACCAATATTGCTTCCAAAAGCAAGCTTTACATTGAGTTACAAAGGATTGGGAATATTTGGTGGGGAAGTAAAGGTCCTTCGATCCTGGTGATGGCGTGCTTAGCTCTTTGATGAGTTCTTGATTCCTCCTGTACAAGAAATCAATATAGAAAAACTTAGTATATCTGAAAATAAAATTGAAAATTGTAAGAGGAAAAAAGAAGCAGGAATTTTCAAGAATGTCTAATGTTCTTCTTACTTGTACAGTTCAGAATTGGCATAAATTTCTGCAAAATCCACATCAAGTTCAGCCTCAACCGCAGGAGAACTGATTTCTAGCATCCATGTCGCAGGATTATATCCATCTTTGATCTTAGGAACATATGGGATAGCCTGAAATCGTCATATATTAGTTTGTGAGTAAAGTTCCTAAGATTTGCTGCATTGATAGCCCCTGCAGTGGCTATGAAATTTTGGTTCTCTAAGCATTGAGAATAGTGCTATTCACCTCAAAGTAATCTACAAGCTTTTGAGAATGGTGACCGAGGGGTCCAGCATAAATGACTTGTCCACCCCTCTTCATCAACAGTAGCTGTGGGCAATTTGATATTTAATTTAGAAGTGTTATGTGATTATAAGACAGTTAGGCACACAGATCTCAAACACAAAATGTTTATATTGATATACCCTATATACCTCATCGAAAGCTTCAAAAATGTCTATGCTTGGCTGGTGAATTGTGCAAACGACAGTTCTCCCTGTATCCACTGTGTTTCTCACTGTACGCATTACAATTGCTGCAGCTCTAGCGTCAAGGCCTGATGTTGGCTCATCCATGAAGATGATGGAGGGATTAGCAACCAATTCTACAGCTATTGTGAGTCTCTTTCTCTGTTCAGTTGACAGACCATCAACTCCTGGAACACCAACTAAGGAATTCCTCAATGAATTTAGCTCAACCAAGTCCATGATTTCCTCAACAAACATCTATTGGACAAAAAATGAAAGCTGTGGTAAGTAACACCATTTGTAAAACTTTTAGTTGCTAGACATGCATGGTAATTGGACAATTGGAAGTTACATATTATGAGTTACATATTTACTATTAATAGAAAATCATTCATGTCAAGAAACAAAGTTTGGAAAGGTTAAGAAACTAACTTTTTTCCTTGTCTTAAGACACCAAAATATTGAAAGCTGAAATTAGAATAAATAAATTGAACTATACCTAAATGGAAGAAAATGAATCATGTAAATGGCTCCAAGTTGTATGAATAAAAAAGATTTTGTGAAGTAGTTTTCTACCCACATGACCTGTAGATATGTGGGCACAGCCCAAAATATGATGTTATCTAACTATTTGGGCTAATTAACTTATGAAACTAGAATATTGTGGACTGAGGCACAAGTTAGTTTTTTTTTTTTTTTCCTTAGCAAGTAAAAACCACCTAGTGAATTGAGAGATAAAATAGAATAATCTCATACAGTCACGGAAATGACATGTTTGGAGATAAAACGATTAGATTTTGGATAAAGAAATATGCCTTTCGAGTTTCCTGCTTAACTTCCTTGGCAAGACGCAGCCAGGCAGAGTACACAAGAGATTCATAGACGGTAACATTGGGTGAATGGATATCATTCTGTTCACAATAACCGTTAACCCGAGCAAAAGTTGCTTGGTTCTTTGGGTAACCAGATATGCTGATACTTCCTTCAATGTACCCATTAGTTTTTCTTCCTGCTAGCACATCCATCAATGTGGTTTTTCCAGCACCACTTACGCCAACCAATGCTGTTAGAATACCAGGCCTGAAAGCACCACTAACATCTCGTAAAAGTTGGAGACGACTTTCTTCGATCCCTTGGCCCTTCATTTCCTGATGAAACAATGTTCAGAATCTAGATTTCAAAAACTAAAAGGTTTAAACTTTTGAATTTTTCCAAATATTAAGATGTTAGCTTGATGTGACACATATTATTATGAGCCTAATTAGGAAAACACCCAATACAGAGTTGTTCAATCCTATGCAGTATTCAAAATATCTTGACATCTTATTTTAACGAGCATCTTCTAGACATTCAGGATATCATTATCATAAAATTAATGGTCCCTCAGTCATGACAAATAGAATGTTGGAAATCTAGCGTCCACTTATGATGCACTCCAGGAAAAATTATTAAAAGTTGTAAATGATTGTCAAGAGTTTTGTAACTCAGCTGGAAATTCAAATCCCCCACCCCTATTGTAACTATCATATTATCAACAACAAAAAAAAAAGGCTCTAAATGATCAGTCTATTGGGTAAATAAACCTTTTATTCAACTATTTTATTGAATCAGCTTTTATTTTTTCACTTTTTCTTGCCCTACCATAAGGCAATTCTCCAAGAGGGGAAGAGAGAAATGGGAAAAGATACTTACAGCTGGCATATCGACGTGGTAATTTACATGATTAAATGCAAGTGACAAGGGCTGGAATGGCAGAACCATTCCTCTTCTAGTAGGTGCATTCTCTGCACCACTACCAATTGAGTTGTCTGGAGTGTTCTTCATTGCCATATCAGTACCTGTACTCATTCACATGTTACAATCATTAACAGCAGGAACCATTTATTTTCCTTAAAGCAACTATGTAGATGATCTCTAAAAGAAATAGAACTGCAAGTTATGGAACCTTGAAACAACGGAGCGGTTGAAGATGTACTCATTTCTATGCCTCTCATCTGAAGCTGTCCATTAGAGGACTGCTTTCCACTTTTTTTATTGTCATCCTCCTCAACAATAACGGATTTAGAATCACCTAAAGCTGCGTTTGATTTTCAAAGTAATGTCAGCTCTAAAATCTTATTGCAGTAACTGAACTGGAGATTAGTGTGGTAAATGATTGCTTACGATTTAGAAATGTGAGTGCTATGATAAAACAGATGTTAAAAAGAACAGAAAACCCAAGGAGTGCCCCAACACAAATCCAATACCAATAGTCTTCCACAAACATGCCCCTGGCCTTGAGAAGAACCTTTCCGACGGTGGGTTCAGGAATAAGTGGGTACGGATTGGGCTGTAACAAAGAAAAAGTGAAGATAATTAATTGAAGATAATTATAAAGGAACAGAATGATTGTTTACAAGTTTTCTTGGAGATCTTACTGCACTCCATCTTTTGTCAAGAAATTCATTGATGGCTATGGCATTCTGTCCATACATCATGGGAGAAATGTAGTAGCCCCATATCATCCATGGTGCAATGTCATCTAGACAAGGAGAAGGAGGTTTTCACTATTTCAATTATTATAGCATTGCATGAAGAGATGAGCATCTCTCAACATATATTTGTACAGAATCATTTTAGTTGAGACTTGAACACTAAAGATTTATTGAAAACTCATCAACATAAACATAAACTGCTAACCTTTGGCAACAATGAACCCACCAAGGACAAAAACCAATAACAATGTAAAGGTACCAAGCGTATTTGCCACAACTTGAACTCTTCCCAGTACTGCAATAAACCGGAACAGAGATAGGCCCATCTGATGGATGCTGAAGAATGCCAATAATTGGCGGAAAAACCTAATAGAATTTTCAAGATATGTTAATAAAACATAAATTATATATTCACATAGCTCATGGATGGAAAATAATTGTACATAACAAGAAATTATATACGCGTGAAGTTTTTTCATTTATCTGGAAGAATATATGTGCAAGCACATACCTACTAGCAGAAGGAGCAAACCCAATAGTGTAATATGTTAGGCAGATCCATACTCCTGACTCCATCAATGAGAGAGGAATCCTGAGGAGCCAAATTGGTAAGCCGAAAGCCCATGCTGGATGGAACAAGAAATCCCGCTGCTTAAAAAATACAGGAAGCCTAACAACAGTCAATCCAAGTTCTGACACTCCATTGAACATGACATTAGTGAGACTGAAGAACATTGCACCATAATATTTCCCTCCATCTTCTAATTGACCGTGCTTCATTTCAGTTCTAAAGAACACTGTCATGGCAATAATTGACATTATGGTAATCTGGGTTGTCTTGAATATATATATAAAAGAGTTGCGCTTCATCAATAGCCACTCTCTTGCAAAGCATGCCTTCAAGAGTTCCCGATTAGAAATTCCATACTTCTCTTTTACTAATGCAGCACGATGAGCTTTAGACCTATCATATGGAATTCCAAGCTCATCATAAAGTTGCTGGCCAATGTGAAAATTATGAAAGTGATCTACAAACTCAGGAACACTAGTATATCGGTAAGGTTCATTCTTTTTGCACCAGTACTGCTCCTGATCCTTTTTGGAAGTAACCTCTTGCAAAAAGTCTGCAACTCCTTTCCTCTCTGGGCACTTAAAGCCAATATCTTCAAAAAATTCAAGTACGTTCTCACACGGACCTTGATAGACAATCTGGCCTTCTGAAAGTAAAATAATGTCATCAAAAAGATCAAAGGTTTCAGGCGCAGGTTGCAGAAGAGAAATTATCATTGTCACATCCATTATATGAACCATCTGCCTCATGAACTTGACTATCTGGAAAGTGGTTGAACTGTCTAGACCATTTGATATTTCATCCATAAAAAGAGCCTTTGCTGGTCCAACCAACATTTCTCCTGCACTCGGTATAATCATTCCAATTCGACATTTTGTTAAATCCAAAAACTGGAAAAAAATATAAAAAAAATACACTGACACTTAAATTTTATATGTTGTCCTCTTTTTTTTCTATGTTTTACATACATACCTATAGTAACACGCTTCTTTTGTCCACCAGATATGCCTCTTCTCATCTCATTACCCACAATAATGTCAGCACAGATGTCCAATTCAAGAATCTGTTGTACATACTTTGAAAAGTTAGAAAAGAAAATTGTCTGAGAATTAAAAGGGTGGTTACCAACATACCTTGAGAACATAATCTGTAACAAGACTTGTTTCTTGGCCTGCCATTGCTGTGGCTTTCATGAATGCATCTATCTCAGGATCTGGTTTTATTCCAACTTCTTTTTCTCGTCTTGACAATTCTGTCAGCAGGTCATACCTTGTTCCAACTCCCAAACAACGTCCTGAAAAGTCCAATGTCTCTCTGACTGTCATTTCCCCTTGATGAAGATCATGTTGGCTAATGTATGCGCATGTTCTCCGAGGAACAAATTCTGATAACTCATGACCACAGTAACTGACTCTCCCTGATATCTGTTCGTGTAAGTTGTAAATGACGAAGTTAGGACTTCATAATATAAGAGTAATCATTACTAGAAGTACTCAGAATTCAACAATTACTTTTGGAATTTATTGTGAAATAGCTTGAAAAACTAAATTTTTTTCATAAATTAAGAAACAATTTGAGGAATGTGTCTAGGAAAACTGATGAAACGAATTAGCAAACCAGACTTCATGAACTTTTTATATACTAAAATTTCCAGCATTACCTGCTCATTGCTCTATCCAAATAGGAAACAAAAAAAATTAAAAAGATTATATTATAGTTTGAATAATGCAAGATCTTAAAATGTTTAGCAGACATTGTCCTAGTTATAGGGAGGAGAAAATGACACACCCTGAGATCCTTGTCCCTCTTCCCAGCAAGTGCCTGCAGCAATGTTGTTTTCCCTGATCCTGGAGGTCCCAGAAGCAGTGTCATTCTGGAGAAAAACCACCAAATTAATCAACAAAGTACATACAAGAAATTCAAAAGCTCAATAAAATAGCCTTGACACTGCACATGAGAAGAAAAACTATATGGTTAATTCTAATTCATTAAAAGGTTTTTCTACAACATATTGTTTCAAGTTTCAAGTTTCAACAATAAGTCAGGGGACACAAACTACATAGTAAGTTTTGCAATAATTCAATACCTTGATGGCTTCACTATTCCACTCACGTCACGTAGAATCTTGACAACCCTTTTCTTCGATGGCAAAAGCTTGATTAACCCAAGAACCGCCTATTTATCACAACAAATTAAAAACCAAACCATTGGCAGTACATATACCAAGCTGTAAAATAAATTGAAGCAACATTTCTGCTATGATGCATTGACGGCAACAATTGAACACGTATTGACAACAACAATTAAATACCTTAATTCTGGTGTGATGCCAATTGGACTTAATGAAACCTTTATTTGTCTCATTCCAAAAGTCAAGTCCCCCCAAAAAATTACCGAATTCCATCCTATTAGTTTGTGCAATGTGAGCTACAAGATTATGTCCGAAGTGCTCGCTAACTGATTGAAGAGAATTCTTGCATAAGTGTTTAATGAATCTCAAAGTGTTTTTGTTCCAGAGAGGCAAATAACTAACAATGTGCTTGTGGCTTTTGAAACAATACACTGTATTAATGGGAGAAGAAAAGGCAAGGAGGCTTTGATGGCTCTAAAGCTTTATATGAGCAAAGCATACAATAGGGTGGAATCACGGTACTTGGAAGTGATTAAGCGAAGATTGGGGTTTAACAAGAGATGGATTTCACTGGTGATGATGTGTATTAGTACAGTCTCCTATTCCGTGTTAATTAATGGGGAGGCGAAAGGCAACATCATTCCAACACTAGGGCTTAGACAAGGAGACCCAATATCTCCTTATTTGTTCTTGTTGTGTGCTGAGGGACTTTCTGCCATGTTGAGAAAGGAGGAAGAACAAGGAAAGATACGGGGTATTTCAATTAGTAGGGGGGTGCCTCGGATCTCCCACCTTTTCTTCGCGGATGACAGTATTGTTTTCTGTAGAGCATCGGTGGAAGAGGGTAGAAGAATCCTTCAAGTACTAGAGGACTATGAAGCCAAGTCTGGATAGAAACTAAACAAGGATAAAACATCCTTATTTTTTAGCAAGAACACTAAGAGAGAGGTCCAAGAACAAGTAAAGCAGATTTTGGGGCTCAAATCATCCAACACCATGAAAGATAATTTGGGTTACCTCTGCTAGTAGGGAAGGGGAAAAGAAAGGCCTTTAATCGCATTAAGGACCAAGTAGGCAAGAAAATAGCGGGTTGGAAAAGGAAATTGCTCTCAAATGCCGGAAGAGAGATTTTAATCAAAGTCGTAGCCCAAGCCACTCCCACGTACACGATGAGCTACTTCAAATTGCTGGACTCGCTTTGTAAAGAGTTAAATGCCATGATGAGCAACTTTTGGTGGGGGCAGAAAGACAAGGAGAGAAAAATGGCATGGATTACATGGGAAAAGCTTTGCAAACCGAAAGAAGAGAAGGGCATTGGCTTCAAAGACTTAAGAGCATTCAATCTCGCTCTCCTTGCAAAACAGGGTTGGAGAATTCAGCGAAATCCTACTTCCCTTGTGCGCAGGGTATTCAAGGCAAGGTACTTTACGGATAGGCCTTTTAAAGAGGCTATGTTAGGTAGGATATTTGGAAGGATAGGCGGTTGCCTACTCCGGATTCCTTTAAGGTGGTCAGCCCGTGTATCCCAGTAGAATCAAACAAAGTCTCTTGGCTGCTGGATCGAGAGTCAAGGTCATGGGATGTTGACAAAGTAAGAAGCTCTTTCCTCCCACATGAAGCAGAGACAATACTTGGGATATCCATCAGCCCACGGTTCCTAAACAACTCATTAATATGGGCATGGAGTACCAATGGGAGATTTTCAGTGAAGAGTGCATACAAGATTGCCCAAAAATGCTTGAAGGAACAGAGTCATAAGGTGGATGCAGGTGGTGCCTCGGATAACTCAAGGATGAGAACCCTTTGGAAGCTAATTTGGAACCTAAAGTGCCCCAACAAAATTAAACAATTCATGTGGAGAGCTTGCAAGAACATCCTCCCGACAAAGCAACGACTGAGAGCCAGGGGAATTAATATTGAGGATCACTGTGACCTATGTGGGATGAGTGAATCTTCAGGGCATACTTTGTGGGGGTGCAAACTTGCTGCTGAGGTTTGGGGTGATTCAAGACTAAATCTACCAGCAGTGCTCAACCAGCCACAGGAGTTCCTTGAAATAATATGGGAAGTGAGGGAGAGGAAACCTGACACTGATTGGGACAATGGTCTCCTCCCAGATGTGGTTGGTATAAAATAAATGTGGATGGGGCAGTTTTTAAGGAGGCTGAATGTTGCGGGGTGGGGGTGGTTATAAGGAATGATAGGAGCTATGAGCAAACGGGTTGGGCTGCCGTTGAAGGCATTGGAAACAGAGGCCTTGGCGGTGCAGGAAGGCCTTGCAAAATCCTGTGACTTGTCCGTGGTCCATCCAGAAAGTGATTGAAGGGTCCTTACTAAACCTTAGCTGTTTTAAGGTCTGGTCTGCAGCACACGTGAACAGGAAAGGAAATGTTGCAGCTCACATGATGGCTAGAATGGCCAAATCAGTAGAGGATTATAAAATATGGGTGGAAGATACTCCGCCCATTTTAGTTGACCAAGTGCTCAAAGATGTATCAAATTTGTATCAAGTTTCGGTCTAATGAAAGTTATCCAAGTTTCTGATAAAAAAAAAAAAAAAAAAAAATACCTTCTCTTTGATGCATTGACAACTGAACTGAATTTATTACAGATATTGTTTGATTCATATGTCACAATCTCAAACTCTCACCGTCAATTTCTACATGAAAATTTCAAAAAGAAAATCAACTTGAATTTTCATTCGGACATACTCAAAATTTGAAAAAGAAAAAACAGATATATGTTTTGTCATTTTGGATATGAAATCAGTCTTAGAAATTAATTCCCATGTAAAAGTAAGGTAGAGAGAGAGAGAGAGAGAAAGAAGTAGTATTTCTTCTCAAATTTCAAGAAATATATACTAGAGCCTTTAAAACTTTGATTACCCTACAACATTCCATAATCTTCCAAGATAAAAATTATATAGAGACGGGAGAAGAAGCAAAATTGTATCATGGAAAATATAAAACTTTGTTGTGTAATCCCCGTTTGACTAAAAAAATACCAAACTATAGGAGACAAAAACACCTCAATTGAATTCAAGTATGAGTTCAGCAGAGTTGGGAGTGCCCTGGTTCCAACATATGCATCTCCTTCGATTGATAAATGCTCAAACCTGACTTCAATCTTTGGAATGTCAATTCCCACCCTAAAAGCAAATGATTAAAGATCATTAGAAGCTTAAAATCAAAATTAATAATAGAACTTCGATTCAACCAATTAAAAGAAGAAGAAGAAAAGGCACATAATAAAACATTGTGTAACCAAAACTATACCCTACTCTTAGAAAAGGGTCTACCTATCAATCCTGGCCCTTAGTCTACGAAGCAGCTTCTCATTATCTTCTTCAACAACCTTGAGTATACTCTCGATGAGATGCTTCTTGTCCTGCACTCCAAGATTGGTAACATCAACCTCTTGATAACCAACTCTCCCATTATCCAAAACCTGCTTCAACATTCCTTTCCTCAACCTATCATACGTTGGAAGCCGCTCTAATGCCGCCCACATCAGCTCCTCTTCATCATCTTCCCTCCCACTCTTCTGAAACACATCAGTTTGTCCTGTCCAAGCCTCACGCAAGCTTGATGAAGCCCAGCTTCTCTTGCTGCTGGATGACCGGAAACTCATCCTCTTGCTGCTCATGGACCTCACAAGTTCATCTCCAGCCAAAGCAGCTGCCATAATGTAATACAATACTCTCTTTTTTAACTTTTCGAGCACCTGACTATTCCCTAGTGTATGTGTAATATTATACTTAGCACTTTCTTACTTTAATGCACTACAAAACTTATGTTGCCATAGAAATTCAAAAGAGTACTTAAAAATAGTGTGTGAAGAAGTTCAAAAAAGTCTGTATGAGCTCATGAACATGTGAATCTTGAATAACAACTCAGATAGTTTTGAGCTAAATTTGGAGATGATGGGTGTGAAAGAATGTGTGGCTTGGTGGTAGTTTGGACATGGTATATGTAGGAGAAGATGGTGAGGAGTAAGAGCATGTCACTGACTGAAATGGGTATTAAAGAGTTTGGACAAAGTTGAAAGAGTATGCATGGAATTAATTATCCAAAGTGATGCAGCCACCCTCTATCCTTAGGCCAGCCAAACAACACCCCTCTACCATCAGGACTGACAACCAGCCACCCTCTCTACCATTAGGACTGACAGCCAGCCGGCTTAAATAGTACATGCATATAGAGACACACGTGAATCCTAATTTAGTGGTGGCCACTGGTGTTGTTCTAGAAAACTAAGAAGAGGCATTTTTCAAGTTACTATTTGACTATGGTATATATATTTACTATTCAGGCATTTATATACTTTTTTTAATGCGTATTTTTGGATTAGCCTTTTTTGTTTTGAAAACTGATTATATTGGCTATATTTATTTATTTGTTTAAAATTGACAAAAAAAATTTAATTGTGCATAAACAAAAATTGAGACTTTAAACTGTTGTGCATAAACAAATATAAATGCACTATGAGCCTAAATTGTTGAGTTTATGGTTGTGTTTGCCATTAGCTTAAAAAGTCAACTTTTTTTACTATTTAGTTTATTTTTGCTACTATTCAGCTTATTTTTGGTGCTATTCATAGAGCTTATTGCACTTTTTAATACTATTCATAGGCCTCACTGTATTATTTTAGCTACTTTTTAACTTTATTTACAGTACTCTCAGTAAAAAAATTTCAATTTCAGCTAAATAAGCTATTCACAAACGGACTTTATGTATGTGAATAGTGAAACTTCTAGTTGTACCTTTAAGATGTCCTACACATTGATCTCACAGGACATCTACTAGGTTAAATAAATCAATTCATTCAAACATTTGCTTAAATGAAAAGTTAAATGAATATTAGTATATATATATATATATATATATCTCTTTTTTTTTTTTAAAGTGACACATGACACTAATTAAAAGATTAAATGAAAGAATTTTCAGAGAAGGTATAATATGACAAACCTCATACTCTAATTCATGTGTTCCTACCGTTAACATGTATAACATGTGTGTTTAGTTTATTTCGCGGTTTATTTAGCTTGAAAAATACTATTATAAACTAGAAAATAAACCCTTTTTTTATAGGATCTAGAAAATAAACTTAACCATACATGTTTACTAGTTTGTGCTTTGGTGGTAATTGTTTCTTTTTATAAATAAAATCAATTACATTGGGTCGGAATTTTCCAATACTTTTTACAAATCATTAGAAAATGTGACATGCTGATCAACTAGAAACATAGAAAATTTATTTGATTATCCTTCTAAAAAATAAATAAAAACCAAAAAATAAACAAAGGCATATACATAGTTACATACAAACGAAAGAGGCTATACTGCGAAACGTTAGAAGCTAGCTACCAAAGTAGCTGATTGTCTTGACTCGAGTCAAAACTACGACCAGACACTTACAAAATCTAATGGATATATTTCACTTCAATTAAATCGATAAAACCCCCAAATTATGTTCCATGAACTATTTTATTATTGTAAATATTGAGACTACATTTTGATCTTCTGGGTGTATAGTATATACAGTGTTCGTCCAAAAGTAACAACAATTTTACAAACAAATACAAGTCAAAAAAAAAAAAAAAATTTAATGTTCCTCACCCTTCCCTATTTTATTAGTGTTCTCTGTGAAATTTTTAAGAAAACAAAATTTAATTCTTTATTAAAAGTTTAAAATTTTGCAAATCACTCTCTTTTACTTAGAGACTTTTGTAGCAATAGTTTTTAATTTCTTTCTTCCTAGTATACATTTAACCTAATATTAACAAAACTAAAACTAAAGTTCACTTTTGGCCCTCAAAATTTAGATCTTTCTTGTTTGATTTTGTTTTCGTATTAGGTTTGTCATCCATTTCTGTTAATGATCAAACCATTAAAGGCCCTTGATATTTAACAATTTCATGAAATACTAACTCTAAAGTGTAGTAGAGTGCAAGTTTTTTTTATTATTATTATTATAGGCAGAAATACATATACGGATGGTCAAATTACTAACAGAAATAGAACACAAGGCCAATATGATACAAAATCAAACATGAAAGGTCAAAATATAAATTTTTAAATGTGTAGGATCAAAATGAAACAATCTTTAGTCTAAAATTAATAGCACAAGGGGAATACTATTTAGATCCATAAAGAAGGCATGTGATCATACCAACCGAAGTATGCACACTTTGAGTTCCCTTAAAATTGGTACATCATCTCTCTCTTTATAAATATATATATATATATATATATATATGTAGTTTTTCCTTTTTAGTTGT
Organism: Quercus lobata; assembly: GCF_001633185.2. Taxonomy (NCBI): domain Eukaryota; kingdom Viridiplantae; phylum Streptophyta; class Magnoliopsida; order Fagales; family Fagaceae; genus Quercus; species Quercus lobata. Next base: position 43,116,308 of record NC_044907.1, on the reverse strand, counting down.
GTTGGGGTCAATTTGAGATAACGAAGAAATGTGCTTTTGTACCTACTACCGGGGTTCAAAGGAATTAAAGGGGAGTTAAGCCCACTACTCATTCTAATGTTTTGAACAATGGAGGTTAGGGTGCACAGTTAAAAAGGTTCTCACTCACAGAAAAAAGCAAGATAATGATCAGATAATGATGATAAACTAGGATTATAATACAAAATGAGAGAGAGAGAGAGCAATACTTATGCTACCACACACATAAGAACTTTTTGAAATTTGGTGCTTCCTATAATCAGAAGCTTAGGCCTATGTTAAAACATTATTGTGGTTGGTGAGGTAGACAAAACTTGAATAATGGACATTTTGCATGTCAAATGAGCACATTTTGCATGTTACATTTTATTCTTCATTTCCATATGAACAACCTACACAACCAAAAGAAAATATAAAAAATATCTTAGCATAGCCTTTTCATTTTATAGCTGTTCAATTTGCAATTTCATAGATATTTTGTAATCAACTGGTAGAAAATATGAACAACCTACACAACCAAATAAAAATTTTAAAAATATTTTAGCATAGCCTTTTCATTTTATTTATAATTAAAAGTTACAAATACTTGAAGAAACAATCCAGCTTAAAAACGTGTAAATTAACAGGTAACTTGTGAGCAACTGGTGGTTAAAATAGTAATCAAAACGATGACAGGTGTCCACATCATTCAACACCAAGACCTTTTATGTGATATTTTTGCACCAGTCATGTTTTTCAATAGAAAATATCTAATCTCTAAACATATTACAATCAAATCTGAGGATTATCTCAAAATATGAACACCATGTGGTTCTAAAGAATTTGGAATTTTTACTGAATTATTTTACAATCTCATCTGACGGTTATCTCAAAATTTGAATATCATGTGGTTCTAAAGTATTTGGAAATTTTTTTTATTTATAAAATTCCCCCAAGATAATCCATTATAATTTGGTAGAAACCAAAAGATAATATAAAAATTAGTTTAGCACACCAAAAGATAATATAATCTTAATTCTATAATAGCCTTTTCATTAATTGAGAGTTGGACATACTTAATGAAACAATCTAGCTGTTGAACTTGCAATTTAATAGATAATTCGTAATCAACTGGTAGAATATATGAACAACCTACACAACCAAAAGAAAATATAAAACATATTTTAGCGTAGCCTTTTCATCTTATTTATAATTAAAAGTTACAAATACTTGAAGAAACAATCCAGCTTTTGAACTGAACAGCTTACACAACCAAAAGATAATATAAAATTATTCAAGCATACCAAAAGATAATATAAAAATATTTTAGCATAGCCTTTTCATTTTATTTATAATTGAGTGTTGGACATACTTGAAGAAACATTCCAACTTTATTTACAATTGAATTTCCCAGCAAAGCAACTCATTCAACAATGTCCTTTTTTTTTTGGTTATTTTCTTTGGTTACACAAACTGTTCAGGCAACAGTGAAATTTCCCAGCAAAGCAACTCATTAAACAATACACTGCAAAAAAGTAGAAGTAATATGTTCTAACTATGTGTAACTGTATCAAGCTCTAACCACATGCATATTTTTTTTTTATCTAGATACACTGCTACCTCTGCCTCCATAGTGGTAATAGTTCTGAATCTATCTATGACACTTGTGGACCAAGGAGGCACATGGTTGATGTACTTTAGTTATTTATTGTGTGTTACAAAAGAGAATTTGCAAAATCATATCCCAAAAGGCATATGGGATACTATGGAAGGTAATGATGTGGCCTTTGCATCACAGCTTGTGGCAAGAGACAATGCTTCAGATGAAAGTTTACAGGTATAAATGCTGTATTGGGAAATTTTCTTCAGCTACTACAATATTGCCTGATTTTGCACTATATGATTGTCACACAATTTTTGGCTTATCCCTACCTAGAACTTCCCTACACGTTAACCAAATCAAATTGAACCAAATCAACAAATTGAGCTACAACCCAACTCAAGTTAATAAAACCAACATCAAGTTACTTCAAGCGGCTATACAATTAACTCTTAACAATAAGCCGTAATTAGTTCCAAAAAAGCTACCTACCAAAGCAGGAAAATGGTGTGCAACAGATTTTTACATGTACAAAATTACTTTAATGTCTTTGTAAATACATTATCATAAAAGTAACCATTTTTTGAGACATGGTCCAGGCATTACAATCTAGTCAAACATGCTAAGCACCTAGCAAATATGGGAATCGATGGAATCCACATCAATTAATTTTCTAATGCCTGCAACCACCAAGCTCTCTAAACAACTTGGATATCCAACCAACCTTGCCACCTTCTGGAAAACTTCAATTAGTACCACCACACTGAAAACTTAGTTTTCATAATCAATGAAGTTGCTCATTAAATGAGATTGAAACTATGAGGGTAAGGGTAATTCAAAACTTACAAACCAATGTTGAGTAGCCTAGTTGTTTCCTTGCAATTTCTAAAATAATTTGAATTATTTGTAATTGAGCTTCCTCTCCCTCCAATCACTTTTCAGGCATGCTATTCTGTCCTTCAAAGTTAGGTTTCCAAAAATTTTATGACTGGATGGTAATAAGCCTAGTAATTGCTTTTGAAGCACTTATTGCTTATTGTTTTCTTATCTCCAAGCCTAATGTTGCATTGAATTGTGAAATTCCAAAAGAACTTCAAAATATGAGCACCTGATGATGTAAAGAAGTTTTTTTTTTTTGAAAAGATGCAGTTGATCACTTAAAACTTGATATGCTTCCCCTAATACCTACAAACATCATAAATAATGAATGAACTTGGACTTTTAAAAATAATCTCTTTGCATGGTTTTAATATCACTTTGTTTTAAAACCTTCCACTACTTATTTTGATCTTCCTTTGTATATGGGGCAATTAAATAGTCAGAAATTTTAATCAAGCATGTGAATTTGGGTAAAAAATTCATTAAATGACATATTACTCCACAATTGATTTTCCAACTGCACCTTCCTTTTGAATGAGATCGATTGACAAAAAACCCAAAGCAATACCAGTTTTGTTTTTTTGTACTTCGAAATGTATTATGTATATAACCATGTTTTGAAGCTTGGCCTTTGGTAGCAATTATTTCATAGAATGGACCTCACAAGAAGACTAAATTACTAAACTTTTTTGAGAATCAACTAAATTATTGAACTTAGGTATATAAGGCTACATTCAGGAAATAATTAATTAAACATGTTCTAAGGCATCAGCATGGTTGCTGATAAATGTCCTAGACACTAATTTTAATGTTGATTTCTTTTTCCTTATCTCATCATGCTTAAACAGTAGTGACATGACATAAGAGGCATAGATTTTTAAAAAGTTTGCAATTAATTTAAACTTCTCAATTTGACGAAAATATTGCACCTACAATAGTTTATAGGACATGCCCATTAGAAAAAAAAAAAATCACAAAAGATCCAAAGAATTTTCCAAACAACTCAATAAATAATTTAGGATACATCTCAAGGCTTAAAATGACTAAGACACAATTTACTGCTCAAGGCACCGTTCAAGGGACGTTGGTGGACACATGCAAAAAAATTACCACAAAAATTGAAACACCAAGAAAACAATTTGCGTTGATTCTAAGGGTAATTCAAAACTTACAAACCAATGTTGAGTAGCCTAATTGTTTTCCTTGCAATTTCTAAAATAATTTGAATTATTTTTAACTGAGCTTCCTCTCCCTCCAATCACTTTTTAGGCATGTTGTTCTGTCCTTCAGAGTTGAGTTTCCAAAAAGTTTACGACTGGATGGTAATAAGCCTAGTTATTGCTTTTGAAGCACTTATTGCTTATTGTTTTCTTATCTCCAAGCCTAATGTTGCATTGAATTGTGAAATTCCAAAAGAACTTCAAAATATGAGCACTTGATGATGTAAAGAAGTTTTTTTTTTTTTTTTTTGAAAAGATGCAGTGGATCACTTAAAACTAGATATGCTTCCCCTAATACCTACAAACATCATAAATAATGAATGAACTTGGACTTTTAAAAATAATCTCTTTGCGTGGTTTTAATATCACTTTGTTTTAAAACCTTCCACTACCTATTTTGATCTACGTTTGTATATGGTACAATTAAATAGTCTAAAATTTTAATCAAGCATGTGAATTTGGGTCAAAAATTTATTAAATAACATATTGCTCCACAATTGATTTTCCAACTGCACCTTCCTTTTGAATGAGATCAATTGACAAAAAACCCAAAGCAATACCAGTTTTTTTTTTTTTTTTTTGTACTTCGAAATGTATTATGTATATAACCATGTTTTGAAGCTTGGCCTTTGGTAGCAATTATTTCATAGAATGGACCTCACAAGAAGACTAAATTACTAAACTTTTTTGAGAATCAACTAAATTATTGAACTTAGGTATATAAGGCTACATTCAGGAAATAATTAATTAACCATGTTTTAAGGCATCAGCATGGTTGTTGAAAAATGTCCTAGACACTAATCTCAATGTTGATTTCTTTTTCCTTATCTCATCGTGCTTAAATAGTAGTGACATGACATAAGAGGCATAGATTTTTAAAAAGTTTGCAATTAATTTAAACTTCTCAATTTGACAAAAATATCGCACCTACAATAGTTTAGGACATGCCCATTAGAAAAAAAATATCACAATATATCCAAAGAATTTTCCAAACAACTCAATAAATAATTTAGGATACATCTCAAGGCTTAAAATGACTAAGACACACAGTTTATTGCTCAAGGCACTATTCGAGGGACGTTGGTGGAGACATGCAAAAAAATTACTGCAAAAATTGAAACACCAGGAAAACAATTTGCTTTGATTCTAAAACCCAATCCATGTTATACAATCATGATATTGAAGTACAACCTAATATCAATTGTTGGAAGTGGAGATCAATCTAAATGATGTAGTATACAATGGGCGCATCAATGAGAAGTACAATCTGATCAATTCAAGAAATGGAGTCTTACATGTTGAAATACGTTGGAAGGTGATTTGAGACGTGCCACCAACACTTTATACTTCACTACTTCAGAGTCTTACATTCTTCCAATAAGCCTCAAGACCTGAGATATTTCCAAATAAACCAAGTTAAAATAAAATAGAGTTTTTGGCTGTTAAGTTATAGCATTATTGAGCAACATAAAGAGCTCCTTTTATTTTTGAAATGACATTCAGCCAATCTCACAAACACATCAATGGCATGCCAAGGATTATGCAGAAAAATTATGCAGAATTATGCAAAAAAATTACCACAAAAATTGAAACACTAGGAAAACAATTTGCTTTGATTCTAAAACCCAATCCATTTTATACAATCATGATATTGAAATACGATCTAATATCATTTGTTGGAAGTGGATATCAATCTAAATGATGTAGTATACAATGGACGCATCAATGAGAAGTACAATCTGATCAATTCAAGAAATGAAGTCTTACATGTTGAAATACGTTGGAAGGTGATTTGAGACGTTCCACCAACACTTTATACTTCACTACTTCAGAGTCTTACATTCTTCCAATAAGCCACAACACATTAAAAAAAATGAGACCTGAGATATTTCCAAATAAACCAAGGTAAAATAAAATAGTGTTTTTGACTGTTAAGTTATAGCACTATTCAGCAACATAAACAGCTCCTTTTATTTTTGAAACGACATTTAGGCAATCTCACAAAGACATCAATGGCATGCCAAGGATGCTCGTCTAATATAAACACAAACACAAACAAACGAAAAAAAAAAAAAAAAAAAGGGTCTCATATTAATATAAACAAAGCATAAAAGTTCTGCACCCAAAAAAAAGAATTGAGATGTAGAGATACCTCAACCAAAGCAAACAAGGTTTGTTAGTATTCATACACCATGTGGAAAGGAAGACAGGAAGAAGGAAATCAGATAGGCAATCGTTACTACAAAACGGTAGAGCAGGAAGGTGGGTAGCTTTCAAACTCTCTGTTTTCTCGCGCAATACCTAAAGGCTTCAACTTTTTTTTCTTTTTTTCCTTTTTTCCTTTAAGCTTCCCTTCATGTTAGAATCTTCAAACTCTCTATCTCCTCACGTTACTATTTGGTCACGCAAAACCTTAAAGGCTCTCACGGTTTTTTTTTTTTTTTTTTCCCTTTAAGCTTAAAAGGCTCAGACGCTGCAACGTTTTTTTTTTTTTTTTTTTTTTTCCTTTTAAGTTGAACTGAAAAGGCTTTGAGTTGGGCTTGATAGTGGGATTAAATAAATAAGAGGTGGGCTGAATTAATTATACAAATTTATTATAGGGTGATAGTGGGAGTAAATAAATAAATAGTGTGCTGCATTTATAGAGCTGGGATTTATAGGGCTGAAAATTATAAAAACTATTTTAAAATTGAAGGAAAAATTATATTTTCTTTTAAAATGACGTGACAGCTGATATGGCACAATGTGAGAGCAGCAATATTAAACACTACACTTCAGTTTTTAGTAATATATAAATATAGATATAGATTTGTAGTCTGTAATTTTCACTAAGTTTCTAGAGAGAGAGAGAGAAAAAAAAATATCATAGTGGACTGACACTTCAGGGTCTTAAGGCTTGAGACCTCAAATGTGCTCAAATTTTGAGGTTTACACCTCAGAGCTTGATGCATTTTCTTCTATCTTAATATTCAGCTTTACACTTAATGCTGTTGCATCTATCTCTCTCAAATATTTATGTGATTAATGTCATTTTGGCATCATACTAATCTTCCTATGGTGGAGTAAAGTTTAATGCTGTTCTTTGTGAATGTTTTCCTTGACCTCTTCTTTCATTGTTTTTAACCTGAAACTCTATCTGGTCTTGGTGCAGATTGTTGTCCTCAAGGTTGGTATGTCCTGTGAAGGCTGTGTTGGGGCTATGAAAAGGGTTCTAGGCAAAATGGAAGGTTTGTTGCTGCCCTGACAGTTTAAATTATTTCTGTTGTTTTACTTGCACACCTCTAATGGCACTTATCTATCAAAAAAAATGTGACTTATAATGTCTCCTCTCTCTCTCTCTCTCTAAATTTTCTTTCAAGTATATGTCATTCATTTATAAAAATATGCAACTATAATTTTTCCAATGGCCAAATGGTTGTTAGGAGCTTTGCTAATTTGTTAATATTCTGCCTCTGAGTGCAAATAGTCTAGGTCATATCCCAAAAATTGAGTTTCTGTATTTTCTTCTTTCTATTTGCACTTGTCTTGGTTTGATAGCGCAGTTTCCTATTCTGTGAAGTCTAAATTATGTTGTTGTGATCTTTTGACATTGAACTTCTGGAATCTTACATCACTAACAATGAAATTAAGTTAATTAATTTAAGGTTATTATGTCTTGACAGCTCTGTTGTAGTTCACCAGAGTGAAAATTTAAAGCTATACTAATAGCTCTTTTGTCCAATCTATATAATACTAAAAGCTGAAGCGTAACAATTAATGTTGCTACGCTCACGTTGAGCCATTTCAGCAGCCATGTCGTTACCATCTTTTTTCTTGAATTTCTCCTATCTATATTCTATATAATACTAAAAGCTGAAGCGTAGCAATTAATGTTACTATACTCACGTTGAGCCATTTTAGCAGCCATGTCATTACCATCTTTTTTCTTGAATTTCTCCTATAATTTAAAAATAATTTTCCTAAATTTTAAAATACTAAAAAAATTAAAATAATTCTGTTTTATCTCTTAATTCCACAGTAAAGCTCAAGCCCAAGCCCAAGCCCCAGCTTGTGTCACGGTTTCAAATGCCCTTCTGTCTCCTCACCTTTTGGTTTACTGTGTTTCACGATTCTGTCTCCCCACCTTTTAAACGGCAACCCTTCATCAGTGTTAATTTTTCAGTGGTTTCAATTCCTCAACGGCAACCCTTTAGCTTTTGCTAACACCAGCCTATAACAGCAGTCTCTCTATCTTCCCTCCTTTGTCTCTTTCTCTCCTCACAATATATTAATACTGACAAAAAAGTGGATGATTCAATTCAGGTATTTGTGCTCTATTCTTGTGATTGCCCCGCATAATTATTCCATGTAAGGATTATATTATTTCAATTGAATTTTTTTTTTCTTTTAAAAATTTGTTACTGCCTCTTTCATGCTCTGATATGGATGATTGTTATGTTGATTTTTCTTTGTATTTGATTTTTTTAAGGATGTTGAATTTTTGATTGCTGTGTTTTTTAATTGGAGCTCTACCTCTTTTGTATTGTGAGTCATATATGGGTCAATGTGATTCTGATTTCTTCATGTAGTGCTGTTGTGTGGATACCTCAACAATTTGGTTTGGTTAACATATGGGATAGCTCTTGCTAGGGATACGCCAACTGGGTGTTTTAATTGGAGTTCTAACTCTTTTGTGTTGTGGGTCATATATGGGTTTATGTAGATATTGTTTAATGAGAGAGGCTAAACAGTTCATGTAGACTTATTTCCCATATGATATGAGGGGTTGCCCCAAATTAATAAAAAGTGAATCAGAGTGGTCCAAAATTTCCCATATTCGATGTTTTGGTAATGACGCTTTTAAAATTTGTCCCTAGCTGTGCAAATTGGTCCAAGACAGATCCCAACCGTAAGTTTTCTCATATTGAATCGACCAAACAATTATCAAAGATTGCCAAATTCCCTTTCAGATTTTTTTTTCCCAGTTATTCTTTAAGAAGCAACAAATAAAATGGAATGTTCTATTCTCTTTAGCTGCAAATGATCGAAATTCAAGAGCTGCATGTGATGACAAACCAAATAAGAGAAGCTCTAGATTTGTTTGCGCAATGGTAATACAAAAACAATGTGGTTAGTTCATCTTCGATGTTTTGGTAATGATGCTATTAAAATTCGTCCCCAGCTGTGCAGATTGGTCCAAGACAGATCCCAGCCGTAAGTTTTCTCATATTGAATCAACCAAACAATTATCAAAGATTGCCAAATTACCTTTCAGTTTTTTTTTTTTTTTTTTTTTTTTTTTTTTTTTTTTTTTTTTTTTTTTTTTTTTTTTTTTCAGTTATACTTTAAGAAGCAACAATAAAATGGAATGTTCTGTTATGTTCTCTTCAGCTGCAAATGATCGAAATTCAAGAGCTACATGTGATGACAAACCAAATAAGAGAAGCTCTAGATTTGTTTGCGCAATGGTAATACAAAAACAATGTGGTTAGTCCATCTTCTACTCTCTCTTTTCTTTTATAGATTTTTTTTTCTCTATGTTATTTCCAAATGTAATTCCCAAATTTTGAATGTGCCTGTAGGGTTATTTGATTATTATCCAGTTGGGGAGAGGTAATAAATTTTTTTACTTGCAAACAAGTTCAAGTATTTAAATTTCTCCTTCTGCCCAAGTCATTATTTTCTTTCTCAGCATAACACAATGCAAGACTAATGCAATGATATATTTTTCTAGCTTAGATTATTGGGAGAATTTATGTGAAACAATCTTGGACAATATTAAGGGTCTACTTAGATCCTTAGGAAGTTTTAGGAAACATATGCATAATTTTTTAGATTTGTAAAATTTTCATTTGCCCAAACTCAAACACTCAAAAACACCTCATACAGTCTAAGTTTCATAGACTTCAAAAAATCTTTTTTTACAAATTCCTGATGCAATAAGCTATTCTTGGTATAAAATATGCATAATAAAAGAACACCAAAATCTGCTTAAAATTCTGCAGGGCAAGGATTTTGTTATTATAAAGAAAACAAACTTTTCCCTATCCTAGCTGCCTTGACTAAGTTAAGTAGGAAGTATCTTATTCTTTTTTCCTTTTCCCGTCTTGGATTTGTTCATTTCGCATTATAAGTAATGTCTGTAATTTTGTTTATCAAAAGCAAAAAATAAAAAAAAAAGTCTCTAATTCCATTGTTTTACTATTTCATTTTTCCATCTACTCTACTCAATAGAGTGGAGAGACCCCATTTACGATGACTCAATTCTTGATAGAGTCTTATGCAGGAATTGGAGTCTCAATTCTAATATCCCTTAAGTCCAAGTAATGGAATGGATTGGATTCATCTGTATAGTTTTGTACAGGTGATTTTGCTATAATTTGGGTTCTCCTTTGCTATAACAGTATCAGTCTTTGTGTTGTATAGGGAGGTTGGAGGTTGCAGCAATATACTGTACAGAATGATGCATAGCTTGCTCTACTGTTTGGTTGTTTGGCTTGCGCCAGTATTTTTCTTTTGGTAGATAGGGATTAATTTAAAGATTTTGAGTTTATTTACGTTGCATGCATCATGTGAGCCTAGATTTTTAGGTTGGGTCTTCTCCTGTGTGATTTCAACGTCTATGTGTGTAGGTATGTGTAAGTATTTTCTGTCATTTTTGTGTGTAAGTATTTGGGTTGGGTCTTATCCTGTGTGATTTCAACGAACATGTAGTGTACGAGTATAACTATTGCTGTCATTTGTCAACCACTTTGTTTTATGGCTACTGAAATTGTTGTATAACTTAATCTGGTCCTTTGAATTGATTCTGTTGTGGACCTATTTTATGTGTAATTTAATAATTTTATAGAATTTGAGTTTGATTCATTTCTATCTGTTTAAAAGATTCAGTTTTTGGAAATTTTGAGAATTGGGGTTTTATATATTAATTGTTTTTTTTTTTTTTTGAGATGTGGGTTTGTTTATAAATCTATTATAGGATGTTGGGTCTTGTATATTAATATTTGAATTGTTGTAATCTAAGACTTTTTAGGGATTTTTATAGGTTTGGGGTCATCTGGAAGATGGGTTTGATTGAATAAAGAAAAGGGGTTATTTGGCACAATATTTGTGAATTCATTAGCTTTCAGCAATAATTATGTTTTGTTTGGTTTTCGAGATAAGGTAGGAATAGAAAATTAATTTGGGTTTTTGATTGTGGATTTATTTTGATGTTCAATGTAATAGAACCTTGTGCTATTAGGGAGCTTGGAACAACTTTTCATTTTAGTCCTAGAGTGGCTGTATAGCTTGGGGACTGAAACAAAATAAGTAGTAAGATTAAAGATTTTGTTTTGTTTTTTTTTCCAAGCGCTTTTCTCATCAACCAGAGGGTTGTTGTAATTTGATTCAATGAACCACCTTATGCTGGTTGGTGACACATTGGGCAACAGTTTGGATTTAGAAGTTGATGACTTAATTAAAGTGTGACAACATAGTGGATAAGGCGAATGTGGAAGGATCGTATCAAACTCAAGAGGCTTAAGGAAAGACCCAAGATTGTAGCCCAACAACCTGTAGAGAAGCAGAAGCATAAGCAGACCACTGAGATCAGGCTCAGAGGAAGTAGAGCACAAGATGAGATTCTCAAGTATATGCTGAAGCTGATGGAAGTTTGCAAAGCTTGCGGCTTTGTCTATGGTATCATTCCTAAGAAGGGTAAGCTAGTGATGAAGAGATTGAAGCAAAAGAATTGGAAAGGCGAACGTGGAAGGATTGTATCAAACTCAAAAGGCTTAAGGAAAGACCGAAGATTGCAGCCCAACAAGCTGCAGAGAAGCAGAAGCCCAAGCAGACCACTGAGATCAGGCTCAGAGGAAGTAGAGCACAGGATGGGATTCTCAAGTATATGGAAGCTGATGGAAGCTGAATGGAAAAACATTTGTTTTCCAAATATAATTAAATGAATATAATCTCAAGTTTAGATGGGAATTCTACATAGTTAAGAAAGTTTTTGACTTTGTTATAGAAACTAACAAAAAAATTTAGCTTGAGAAGTGCTTTTTTTTTTTTTAATATAGCAAAATTACAAATTTGATATCTAACTTCTACATGTCGTAATACATTTCTCAACGTATTTTATTGACAAGCTTATATTAGTGGTACTTCAAATGAATGTAAGAACAACAATGGAAGAAGATACAAAAGGTACTTTAAAGTTGTTTTTCAATTTATTGGAAATTGATATTTTAGCATTTATTGGATATTTGAGGATGTAAAGGATTGAAATCCTAATTTTAATTTTAATTTAAGTTTGATTTATATTTTCCATTTCGTAATTTAATGTTTCATATCAAGGATAGGAATCCTAATGTGAAATCAAAGATGAAAAACAAAGAATTGTTTAAATCTTCGTACACAATAGCTTTCCCGTGCATCGCACGGGTTAGCGACTAGTTTTAATAATAAAAAATGCATTTTAATTAACACTAAATTGTGAATGATTAATTATTCACTCTCCTCTTATATAATAGTAAATTACACTAATTAAATTTATGGTGGAATCTACAATTCAAGTAAGATGATAGAGAATTACGTTGTTATATTCCCTGAGCATCCGATAATTTTCCCTTGTGATTAGAACAATTAACCACAACATAACACGCCAAAAGGTGTGAGCTCAGGTTCAACAGTTTGAGCATCTGTGGCAATATCCCAGCAATAGAGTGGGGAAAACAAACCCATTGCTGCATCTTGAAACCTGGGTTTGACTAAAATGTGGTTTTTTTTTTTTTTTTTTTTATGAACTGAAAAAATTTATTCCAACAGCAGCAAAGAAAATCAAACAAGAACAACAGAGCCAGCCTCTTCCCTGATAACATTAACAAAGCAGGGAGGGCAATTACAGAGATCGAAATAGCCAATAACTTTAGATCTTAGACACCATTTTGCTAAAGAGTGAGCTGCCCTATTAGCATCTCTAGGGGACCAACAGAAGGATGTGGTTGTAGGGAGTGCTCTTATAGACATGTATGAGTCTGGAAAACTAAGTGAAGCTCAGAATGTTTTTGATTATCTATCTACCAAAAAAAAGTTTCCTGGAATACCATGCTTGTGGGACATGCCCAACATGGTTTTGGGAGGGAAGCTTTAGAGATCCATAACATAATGCATAGTAATGGGATCAAAACAAATGGTATTACTTTTCTTAGAATATTATCTACTTGTGGGCATGTGTGACTTGTAGAGGAGGGATGGCACCACTTTAATTCCATGATCAAAGACCATGGCATTGCCCCTAGGACAGATCATTTAGCTTCTTTGGTCTGCCTCTTTCCCCGTAAAATACAGAAAAAAAGAGCTTTTGAACTCATTAGGAGTATTCCAATGGAACCTAATAAGGTGGTGTGGCGGTGTCTCTTGTCCTGTTGTCCGGCTGCAAAATTCACAAGGATGTAGCTCTGGGAAGATACGCTGCTCAGAAAATTTTGAGCATTGATCCAGAAGATGCTTGGGCTCAGATCATGCTTTCAAATATATATGCTGAGGCCAAGATGTGGAATGAAGCTACACAAGTGCAAAAAATAATGGAATAGGAATTAAAGAAAGATACAGCATATAGCTGGGCTGAATTGAAGAACAATATATATTTACTTTTCTGCATCTCATTACACACAATTCCGATAAACAAAATCTCCATGAGGTTTTGGATGCGCTGACAGCCCAGTTTGTTTGACCCAGGATACATATATGATGCCATGTTTGTATTGCACAGTGGGGAATTGAGTATTTGGTCATACATTACAGTCCTTCACTTGTGAGAAAATAAGAGGAATGAATCCATGATGGTCTGAGATGATATTGAAAGAGGACTAAACAGTATAGAAAGAATAGAGAAAAGTCAAAATGATGCTGACTCATTATTGTAACTTGTAAGAAAGTAAATCTATGGTCACATTTCCCCACATAATGTTGTAGTTGAACTAAGAAGGGAGGGAAGATCAAAGACTGATGGTGTGGGAGGGTCCCTTGGCGAGAGGTTAACAAATTCAAGGGCTTGAATTCTTAGTTTCAGAGGGTAATCCGCTGACACACCCAATTCTTGGACTGCTCCTGTCGACTATTTCAACGAGAATTGATGTCCTAATTGATATGGAACTTATGGTCCATTTGGATTGAGGGGGAGGGAGGGGGAGTAGAGTAAAGTAGAGTAGATTTAGCACAGAATTAACTTATTTTTAGCCAACACTACTCTACTCCTCTCCACTCCCCCTCCTTCCTCCCTCCATCCAAACAGGCCATTACTTCCTCTTTTCAGAAGACTTGTTCTGCTGCTCTGGAGATTATTGGACTAGGTTCTCTTATAATTGTGTGTAGGTGTGCTTTTTGTTTGAGCAAAGATACACGATTCAGAGGGTCTGCTGTTAACCTCATTCTCACTAGGAGCTTGGTGGGTTGGTTCAGAATTTATCTTTTTCTTGAACTGATTGCTGATATTGTAGCTCTCATGATCTTCCAAGGGGGAACATACCTGGCTAAAATAGAAAAAGCTTAGAGGGAAATGTGGTGGAAGCAGTATGTTAGGCAATTGTTGGTTACATTGTACAGGTTGTGGAGTATCAAAAGATGTACAAAAGTGGCCAGTGACAGAAAAAGTTCATAGATGTCGACTTGTGACCCATAATATACTAATTTCATGTCCCCAAATGTTCTATCAACTGCAATTTTGTCAATGTATAATTAGCATCATATAAGTTGCATACCTGAACTTTCATCAAGGTTGACCACATTCTCATTGAGGAAGGCTAGGAAGCTGCCAAGGTTCTCAGCAGTTGGACGGTAATGTCCACTGTATGCCGATACAGACTGGAAGTAAGCACATATTCAGAATTCAGATGCAAGAAACAGAGACTTTTCTAGTTTATATACAAAGTACGTCTAAAAATCTGTAGCTCAACTCCCCTGATGTTTCCAACAAAGACATCCGGGTTCAAAACTCCCCACCTCCATTATAACTATTGTATTATCAGAAAGTTTATATACAAAGTGCATCGATAAACTATATCCTCCATTAAAATAAAAATTAGAAAATAATAATAAATTCCATGTAAGTTTATGTTTTATTATCTTACCCAAAACGAAAGGCATTTTATTATCTCTGCAATTAGAAGCTTTTCTTGGCCTTACCAGAATTATTTGTAGAAACACACATAGATTGTACTTCTCCGTAAAATTGTTTTTGTGTAATAAACAGTATTCTTCCTAATACCAATTAAATGAATTTAACATGTTAAACTACGAGTAGAATTGAAATGTCAGAGCTCAGAAATCTACATAGGAAAATATTGGGACCACCGAAAGTGGCACAACCCTGTGCCACAACTCGCCATATGGCGAGTTGTGATTGGTGAAGATGTGTCCCAACATGGCCTATAGACAATCCTTCATTAGTCACAACTCACCATGTGGCAAGTTATAGAACAAAGTTGTGTCATTTTTTATGGCCCTAACACAACTCATCTACTTAATGGGACTTTGCACCATGCAAATTGTGTTGATTTGACATCCAGCAATCTAGAAAAATATATATAAATATGAATTGTCTTTTATTAAGAGCTTGGAATTCTTGAGGACTAGCATTTGGGGATGCAAAAATAAATAAATAAATTTATTTTGCATCCTCAAACACTACTTTAGCCCTTTTATCAATTCATCTTACAACTTACTTTATATTCCAATTTTTATTTTTACATACAACTCAATAAAATAATATAAACTACCTAACAAAATAATAAAAAGTATTCTTCTTTCTCTCTTTTCTTTCACTATTTTTTCCTCTTTACACACAACTACAAGATTAAATATTATTTTTTCTCTTTACAACCTATGAATATATATATATATATATATATTTTTTTTTTTTAAAGTATACAAACCCGAATGGAGTGAGTTTTTGCTGTCTTGGGTTGTAAAATAGCAACTAGAGAGTGTTTACACAACCCAATGCTAGTACTCCAAGTAATTGCATAATTTTTTTTTTTTTTAAATGGCCCTGTAAATGAAGTCTTTTATAAAATATAAAAAAATTTCAAAAATTTTAAATTTTACAGCTCATGATATTGGATTTTCAATATATTAATATTGGTTCAATTACTATTAATTTTATCCACTTATGTGTTAAGGTCTTTGTCTACCTAGATAGGTTGACAATGTTAAGTGATTATAGTGACTTTGATAAACTAATTTCTATTGTTTTACTCTTTTAAGTGAATTAATCATCAATTTAGTTCATTTGATCAATTTCAATCTATTCAGTCCATTCAATCCAATTCATTCTACTTCGGTTTATTTCAGTCTAGTTCAGTTCTCTCACATATTTTGTCCTGTGTGAATATAATACAGGCCATATCATGACCTGACATCGTATAAGATTGGGTTAGAATCATAGTTTTGATAACCTGTTTAGAACAACCAATTTTGACCCATTTTAATTTGATCCAAAACTGAATAAGTCAAACTTTTTTTTTAAGAAAGCGAATAAGTCAAACTTAAACCCAATTGACTGAACATATTTATCTCAAGTTTACATGAAACCTTTCTGTCATAACATGTGTGAACAACACATATTCTAGTTACCTATTTTGTGAACTTCATTAGTTACTTCAAAAAACAAAAAAACGTTTACCTTTCAAAAAAAAAAAAAAATAATCTCTATTTCATATAAATATTTTGTCTTTTCATTCCATTTTCCAAGGTTCCAACGACAATATTTTGGCCCAACGGTCCTATTTTTCTCAAGTATAAAAATAGCATCTCTCTCTAAAATTCTCATTTAGCACTCCATATTTTGTTTTCTCTTTAAACTTTACTGAGTTTAAATCTTTATGTCTGAAGATATTCCACCCAAAATGCTTCCTTTTCACTCTGACTCTGACTCTGACTCTTCTATTGATGAAAAGGTGGACATAATTGTAGGCTTTATGACAGTTGCTGGCCTTGCTATTGCTATGGAAGAAGACGAAGAAGAAGAACGATTGAAGAAGCTGGAGAGAAGAAGAAGAAGAAGATCAAGACCACGTCGAGGTTGTGGAAAAGGCAAGGCTCGTGATTCTTCCTCTTCAGACACAAGTTTAACTAGCGAGATCTCAACTGGAAGGTCAAGGAGAGCAACAAGGACAAGGGCCACTGCAAATAGTACTGCTGCTTCTGCCTCAACGAGCTCCAAATGCAACCCCAAGTTGTTGAAAAAGCAAGAAGACAATATTAACAGTAACAATGTTGTAAATGGTCTCAATGACTCTTTGGTTGATTGCGATTGTGAGTCTGGGGCTTCTAGAAATTGAAGCCTGAAAGTGTTGGAATGGCTGAGCTTCAAGTAAAAACTCAGTTCACTGTAGTATGTACTGACTCTGACTCTAGCTTGTTGTAATAACTGTAGAAAGACAATGTGATCGTACGTTTGGTGGAAAAAGTGGCAAGCTCTAATTCAAAACATTAATATGATGAAATGGCAAACGCGACGTCGTTTTGTAGGCTTTTTTTATATTTGTCCCAACATTTGACAGATTAGATTTTGATAATAAAACAAAACTTGTAGGTGAATTTTACATAGATCAGTTTACTGAGTTGTCATTTTAGTCTAAAAACTTTTTATTTTTATAGTCAAACTTAAATATGGTATTCAGGATCCATGAAGTTGATAAAAACAATTGACAAAGACCGAACCTAAATATCTTATTCAATGACAATAAACTTTATCATATAAGCTAAATTAAACCTTGTCATTTTAGTATCATAACTTTGACAACGCTGTTATTTTAGTCTTTCTATCCATTGCTACTTAAAAATTGCATGTTAACTCTTCCTTAAAAAAAAATAGTAAGAAACAATGTTAATGGAGTTTTTCTAATGGCAATGGATGAAAGAACTAAAATGACAATGTTGTCAAAGTTAATGGATTAAAATGATAAAATTTAAACTTAATAGACTAAAATGATAATTCACACAAAAGAAAACAAGAAGAGTATAGGGAGTAAATTGCATTTTTTGCTATGTACAATAACCAGTGAGAGCTCATACTTCTTATGAGCACAGCTCAATTTTACCCAAAAAAAAAAAAAAATTTAAAAGCCAATTCAAACTCTTTGCATAACTTCTTTTTTTTTTTTTTTTTTTTTACAAGGACCTGAATTTGTGAATATTTTAATGATAAAAAGTCATTAATTTACAAAGTTGGTGAAAAAAATACTAAGCCAACCATATCTTTCTGCTAGATCAATTGCTCAGACAAAATCTTATTATCATTGTTGAAGCTTGAATCCTTGTTTTTTTTTATCTCCTTTGGAAGTTGAGGAACTTGATACCATAGGCAAAGACAAATAAGAAAACGAGGACAAAGCCAATATGGGCTGCAACAACAGCTCCAAGGAAGTTATATTCAAAGCCCAAGTGAGACTTCAGGTAATATTTCACAGGCATATAGCCTTGTCCAGGTACCTCAATTGGAGTGGTCTTGTCACCCACTTGAGAGGTCACAAGGCCATAGATTGTCCAAGACACAGGAGAGCCCCAGTAATACCACCTCCACCATATTGGAATTTGCTGCACATGTCAACCATTAGAATTTTGAAATTCAATTTTCTTTTAATGTAATAGACTTGAAAATTATATCATAATCTTGAATGGTGCATTCCATATCAAGATTCCCTCTAATTTGTAGTAAGATTTGTGACATATGTTTCTTATTTGATTTTGAATGATTTATATGGGGATTCAAGACTGGATTTTTTAAATGCGACATGTCTTTCATCTAACTAAAAACTGGAGGAAAGTAGAGGATTTAAAATGGGAGTGGATCCTTTCCTGTATCAGTATCACAATCACACAAATATCGTTAAACCATTGTTTTTCCTACCATGTGGAATTTATGCATATGATATGGTTTCCCATTGTTTTTTTAATAAGCTGCTTTTATTTGTATATATGCTCAATGCTAAAAATGACTCATTAAGTCCTCTCCATTTAAAAATACTTCAATGTATACTTTATCTTACTCAAGAATGTATAGTTAAAGCTATTGGAATAGAAGAAAAATGTGTTAATTTGACTCCCACAAGGTTTCCCAACTCCCTATCTAGATGTTCAAATTATGACTTGGCCCTTAATAATAATAGTTCATTGAGGAGGTCTTCTACACTATTGATTGTGACAATGTTGAAGCTAGGATTTTATCTCAAAGGAGGCAAAATTTTTATAACAGACATGCCAATGCACATTTGATATAAGTAAAATCGCTTCAAATAAAGCTTCTGTATACTATACTCATTACGTGGATATATCATACTATATTTTGTGTAATTGTTTAGGTATTACTTACCGGCCTCGTGATGAGAAAACCAGAGAACAGGTTCCAGATGTTTAGGAAGAAGGACATAAAAATGGCGGCAATTTGGTAGCTAGGAGTCAGAGTTACTACCATCATCCCATACAATGTGTAGTATATAAAGCACATCAAGATAAAGAAGTAAAACCACAAGAACTTTTCAAGTCGCCAATGGAATCCAATCATTGAGTAAAGGATAAGAGTGTAGACAAAAGTTTGGATAGCTACATAAATTATCTCCACTGCCACCTGCAGGGCATCAAATAAAAATGCCAATTATTTCTGCTGCAAATCAGAGTATTAAATTCATTTTTCTTTCATTAATTAATATGTTTAGGATCCAAAGCTGACCCCAAAATTTTGGGACTAAAACTTTGTTTGTTGTTGTTGTTCTTGTTGTTGTTCTTTCATTAATTAGTTGGAGTATAAAATTAAAAATAATTCCTCTGAGGTGATAAAGTGGTTTTAATCTTCCTTTACCTGAGCAAAAGCATAAGGCAAAGCTGAATACATTCCTGCTGCTCTTTCACGGTAGAAGACTGTTCTTTCAATTGCCACAACAGGCTGCACTGCAGCTGTGTTGGTGCTTCCAAGAAAAAGAGCAGCAGCAAACATAGCCCCCAGTAGATTCAGCAGGTCTTGTTCCTTGCGCCTGTTAACATGATAGTTTCATCATTAAACAAGCACAGAATGACAGAAATAGTATACTTAATTGTTGGACCATTTATTTTAAGACTCTAAAAGGTCAACGGTACGATTTTTATGTCTGTTAACATGATACTTTGCAATTAGCTTCAGATATATTTATCGATGAAGTAGCTCAGAAATGGTGCACTTAATTGTAGAGTCCATCCATTGTATGATTAAGAGGTTAATTGTCCCTTTTTTATGCTTCTGTAACTATGCAGAATTCTACAAAATGACGAGTGAAGATCAAGTTAATAACTTCCTTGGATCATAATCTTTTTCAGTGCATGCTTAAAATCAGGTAATATAAGTAATTCTTGTTTAAAATCAATCATACCCTATGGGTTAATTACCATACCCTGGTAGTTCTTTGATATTAGTCCAATTTAAGATATGAAAATAAGAATTTTAAGACTTACGTCTTATCTCCTTTGTTCCAGAAAATTAGCCCAAATAGAACACCGATGACTATCGTTATGAATAACCGGATGGCATTGTATTGTGGGTTCCTCCAATAAGACCAATATTGCTTCCAAAAGCAAGCTTTACATTGAGTTACAAAGGATTGGGAATATTTGGTGGGGAAGTAAAGGTCCTTCGATCCTGGTGATGGCGTGCTTAGCTCTTTGATGAGTTCTTGATTCCTCCTGTACAAGAAATCAATATAGAAAAACTTAGTATATCTGAAAATAAAATTGAAAATTGTAAGAGGAAAAAAGAAGCAGGAATTTTCAAGAATGTCTAATGTTCTTCTTACTTGTACAGTTCAGAATTGGCATAAATTTCTGCAAAATCCACATCAAGTTCAGCCTCAACCGCAGGAGAACTGATTTCTAGCATCCATGTCGCAGGATTATATCCATCTTTGATCTTAGGAACATATGGGATAGCCTGAAATCGTCATATATTAGTTTGTGAGTAAAGTTCCTAAGATTTGCTGCATTGATAGCCCCTGCAGTGGCTATGAAATTTTGGTTCTCTAAGCATTGAGAATAGTGCTATTCACCTCAAAGTAATCTACAAGCTTTTGAGAATGGTGACCGAGGGGTCCAGCATAAATGACTTGTCCACCCCTCTTCATCAACAGTAGCTGTGGGCAATTTGATATTTAATTTAGAAGTGTTATGTGATTATAAGACAGTTAGGCACACAGATCTCAAACACAAAATGTTTATATTGATATACCCTATATACCTCATCGAAAGCTTCAAAAATGTCTATGCTTGGCTGGTGAATTGTGCAAACGACAGTTCTCCCTGTATCCACTGTGTTTCTCACTGTACGCATTACAATTGCTGCAGCTCTAGCGTCAAGGCCTGATGTTGGCTCATCCATGAAGATGATGGAGGGATTAGCAACCAATTCTACAGCTATTGTGAGTCTCTTTCTCTGTTCAGTTGACAGACCATCAACTCCTGGAACACCAACTAAGGAATTCCTCAATGAATTTAGCTCAACCAAGTCCATGATTTCCTCAACAAACATCTATTGGACAAAAAATGAAAGCTGTGGTAAGTAACACCATTTGTAAAACTTTTAGTTGCTAGACATGCATGGTAATTGGACAATTGGAAGTTACATATTATGAGTTACATATTTACTATTAATAGAAAATCATTCATGTCAAGAAACAAAGTTTGGAAAGGTTAAGAAACTAACTTTTTTCCTTGTCTTAAGACACCAAAATATTGAAAGCTGAAATTAGAATAAATAAATTGAACTATACCTAAATGGAAGAAAATGAATCATGTAAATGGCTCCAAGTTGTATGAATAAAAAAGATTTTGTGAAGTAGTTTTCTACCCACATGACCTGTAGATATGTGGGCACAGCCCAAAATATGATGTTATCTAACTATTTGGGCTAATTAACTTATGAAACTAGAATATTGTGGACTGAGGCACAAGTTAGTTTTTTTTTTTTTTTCCTTAGCAAGTAAAAACCACCTAGTGAATTGAGAGATAAAATAGAATAATCTCATACAGTCACGGAAATGACATGTTTGGAGATAAAACGATTAGATTTTGGATAAAGAAATATGCCTTTCGAGTTTCCTGCTTAACTTCCTTGGCAAGACGCAGCCAGGCAGAGTACACAAGAGATTCATAGACGGTAACATTGGGTGAATGGATATCATTCTGTTCACAATAACCGTTAACCCGAGCAAAAGTTGCTTGGTTCTTTGGGTAACCAGATATGCTGATACTTCCTTCAATGTACCCATTAGTTTTTCTTCCTGCTAGCACATCCATCAATGTGGTTTTTCCAGCACCACTTACGCCAACCAATGCTGTTAGAATACCAGGCCTGAAAGCACCACTAACATCTCGTAAAAGTTGGAGACGACTTTCTTCGATCCCTTGGCCCTTCATTTCCTGATGAAACAATGTTCAGAATCTAGATTTCAAAAACTAAAAGGTTTATACTTTTGAATTTTTCCAAATATTAAGATGTTAGCTTGATGTGACACATATTATTATGAGCCTAATTAGGAAAACACCCAATACAGAGTTGTTCAATCTTATGCAGTATTCAAAATATCTTGACATCTTATTTTAACGAGCATCTTCTAGACATTCAGGATATCATCTATATTTATATATTACTAAAAGCTGAAGCGTAGTCTTTAATGCTGCTGCTCTCACGTTGCGCCACATCAGCTGCTACGTCATTCTTTTTTTTATTTTCATTTTTAAAATATAATTTTTCCTACAATTTTAAAACGGTTTTTACAATTTTTAACTCTATAAATGCAGCCCACTACTTAGCCTTTTAAGCTTAAAGGACTTCAACGGTGTTGTTGTTGTTGTTGTTTTTTTTTTTTTTTTTTTTTTTTTTTAATTGTTTTTAACATTTATTTATTTTTAATATTTATACTTCTCCAACCTTTCTTTCTCCCTTACCATTTCATCTCCTCACTACTTCTTCAATATTTCTCTCTCCCTTACCTTTTCATCTCCCCACTACCCTCTATATTAATATCATTCTTCCTCTTTCCCTTCTTCTTCTTTTATTTTTTTCTCTTCTTATTCACACCCTCTTACTATAAATTTGTCACTATCTCTTCTATTCTATGCATAATTTTCCTTCACAAAAAAAAAGGTTCTCTCTCTCTAAATTTTTTGGTGGATTTTTTTATCTTTCTTGCGTCTCTACTTTAGGTTGATAATTTTTTATATTCTTTAAAACTCTATTTTGGGTTAATGCAATTTAGTTTTGTTTTTTAAATTGTGATTTAGTTTAGTTTTTTAAATTGTTGTTGTTGTTTATTTTTTATTCTCTTTGATTGTTAAATGTTATCCTATTGCGTTCTAAAGAATTAAATATAGCATATAAAAATATAATATTACTCTATTACATAGCATGATTTGGATAATTTGGTACTTATTTTGTTACATAGCATGATTTTTTATAGTGCTCAATTTAGATATTAAACTATGAGACTTTACTGATTTTTGTTTATTTTCTAATCATTTGTGGTGGACAAAGTACTCTTAATAGTTGTATTAAAAATACTCTATAATGCCATTTATTTAAAGAAAAACAAAGGTTAGCCAAACAAAAATAATCGGATAGATGACAAATTTTAACTTTTGCAATTTTATTTTTATTATTATTATTTTATAACAATGCATGTATAGAAATTTAATTCTTAGATTTTGCTAATAATTGTTTATTTGATAATATGTTTTGGGTGGCCGAAATTATAATTTCTACAAAGAAAATAACCTTAATAGATTATCAAAAACAAAATTTTATCCTAATATTGGTTCAATTAATCATTGTTAAGTTTTATTAATTGTTTTTAGTTTACGTTTTTTTTGGTGTTTTGGATTGTCCCTATATTACATTTATGATTGTTCCTATAATAAATAAAAATATAATTATGAAATACATTATTCATTATTAGATTAGTTTAAATTGTAAAAAAAAAAAAATTAATAAAACCACTATAAAAATAATTATCACGCGCAACGTGCGGGTTCGCGGCTAGTTATCATAAAATTAATGGTCCCTCAGTCATGACAAATAGAAAGTTGGAAATCTAGCAGTCCACTCATGATGCACTCTAGGAAAAATTATTAAAAGTTGTAAATGATTGTCAAGAGTTTTGTCATTCAGCTGGAAATTCAAATCCACCACCCCATTGTAACTATCAAATTATCAACAACAAAAAAAAAAAAAAAAAAAAAAAAAAAAAAAAAAAATGCTCTAAATAGTCAGTCTATCGGGTAAATATACCTTTTATTCAACTATTTTATTGAATCAGCTTTTATTTTTTCACTTTTTCTTGCTCTGCCATAAGGCAATTCTCCAAGAGGGAAAGAGAGAAATGGGAAAAGATACTTACAGCTGGCATATCGACGTGGTAATTTACATGATTAAATGCAAGTGACAAGGGCTGGAATGGCAAAACCATTCCTCTTCTAGTAGGTGCATTCTCTGCACCACTACCAATTAAGTTGACTGGAGTGTTCTTCACTGCCATATCAATACCTGTACTCATTCACATGTTACAATCATTAACAGCAGGAACCATTTCTTTTCCTTAAAGCAACTATGTAGATGATCTCTTAAAGAAATAGAACTGCAAGTTATGGAACCTTGAGCGGTTGAAGATGTACTCATTTCTATGCCTCTCATCTGAAGCTGTCCATTAGAGGACTGCTTTCCAATTTTTTTATTGTCATCCTCCTCAACAATAACGGATTTAGAACCACCTAAAGCTGCGTTTGATTTTCAAAGTAATGTCAGCTCTAAAATCTTATTGCAGTAACTGAACTGGAGATTAGTGTGGTAAATGATTGCTTACGATTTAGAAATGTGAGTGCTATGATAAAACAGATGTTAAAAAGAACAGAAAACCCAAGGAGTGCCCCAACACAAATCCAATACCAATAGTCTTCCTTAAACATGCCCCTGGCCTTGAGAAGAACCTTTCCAACGGTGGGTTCAGGAATAAGCGGGTACGGATTGGGCTGTAACAAAGAAAAAGTGAAGATAATTAATTGAAGATAATTTTAAAGGAACAGAATGATTGTTTACAAGTTTTCTTGGAGATCTTACTGCACTCCATCTTTTGTCAAGAAATTCATTGATGGCTATGGCATTTTGTCCATACATCATGGGAGAAATGTAGTAGCCCCATATCATCCATGGTGCAATGTCATCTAGACAAGGAGGAGGTTTTCACTATTTCAATTATTATAGCATAGCATGTAGAGTTGAGCATCTCTCAACATATATATGTACAGAATCATTTTAGTTGAGACTTGAACACTAAAGATTTTTTGAAAACTCATCAACATAAACATAAACTGCTAACCTTTGGCAACAATGAACCCACCAAGGACAAAAACCAATAACAATGTAAAGGTACCAAGCGTATTTGCCACAACTTGAACTCTTCCCAGTACTGCAATAAACCGGAATAGAGATAGGCCCATCTGATGGATGCTGAAGAATGCCAATAATTGGCGGAAAAACCTAAGAGAATTTTCAAGATATGTTAATAAAACATAAATTATATATTTACATAGCTCATGGATAGACATAACAAGAAATCATATACACGTGAAGTTTATTCATTTATCTGGAAGAATATATGTGCAAGCACATACCTACTAGCAGAAGGAGCAAACCCAATAGTGTAATATGTTAGGCAGATCCATATTCCTGACTCCATCAATGAGACAGGAATCCTGAGGAGCCAAATTGGTAAGCCGAAAGCCCATGCTGGATAGAACAAGAAATCCCGCTGCTTAAAAAATACAGGAAGCCTAACAACAGTCAATGCAAGTTCTGACACTCCATTGAACATGACATTAATGAGACTGAAGAACATTGCACCATAATATTTCCCTCCATCTTCTAATTGACCGTGCTTCATTTCGGTTCTAAAGAACAGTGTCATGGCAATAATTGACATTATGGTAATCTGGGTTGTCTTGAATATGTATATAAAAGAGTTGCGCTTCATCAATAGCCACTCTCTTGCAAAGCATGCCTTCAAGAGTTCCCGATTAGAAATTCCATACTTCTCTTTTACAAATGCAGCACGATGAGCTTTAGACCTATCATATGGAATTCCAAGCTCATCATAAAGTTGCTGGCCAATGTGAAAATTATGAAAGTGATCTACAAACTCAGGAACACTAGTATATCGGTAAGGTTCATTCTTTTTGCACCAGTACTGCTCCTGATCCTTTTTGGAAGTAACCTCTTGCAAAAAGTCTGCAACTCCTTTCCTCTCTGGACACTTAAAGCCAACATCTTCAAAAAATTCAAGTACGTTCTCACACGGACCTTGATAGACAATCTGGCCTTCTGAAAGTAAAATAATGTCATCAAAAAGATCAAAGGTTTCAGGCGCAGGTCGCAGAAGAGAAATTATCATTGTCACATCCATTATATGAACCATCTGCCTCATGAACTTGACTATCTGGAAAGTGGTTGAACTGTCTAGACCATTTGATATTTCATCCATAAAAAGAGCCTTTGCTGGTCCAACCAACATTTCTCCTGCACTCAGTATAATCATTCCAATTCGACATTTTGTTAAATCCAAAAACTGGAAAAAAAAAACATTGACACTTAAATTTTATATGTAGTCCTCTTTTTTTCTATGTTTTACAAACATACCTATAGTAACACGCTTCTTTTGTCCACCAGATATGCCTCTTCTCATTTCATCACCCACAATAATGTCAGCACATATGTCCAATTCAAGAATCTGTTGTACATACTTTGAAAAGTTAGAAAAGAAAATTGTCTGAGAATTAAAAGTGTGGTTACCAACATACCTTGAGAACATAATCTGTAACAAGACTTGTTTCTTGGCCTGCCATTGCTGTGGCTTTCATGAATGCATCTATCTCAGGATCTGGTTTTATTCCAACTTCTTTTTCTCGTCTTGACAATTCTGTCAGCAGGTCATACCTTGTTCCAACTCCCAAACAACGTCCTGAAAAGTCCAATGTCTCTCTGACTGTCATTTCCCCTTGATGAAGATCATGTTGGCTAATGTATGCGCATGTTCTCTGAGGAACAAATTCCGATAACTCATGACCACAGTAACTGACTCTCCCTGATATCTGTTCGTGGAAGTTGTTAATGACGAAGTTTGGACTTCATAATATAAGAGTAATCATTAGTAGAAGTACTCAGAATTCAACAACTACTTTTGGAATTTATTGTGAAATAGCTTGCAAAACTAAAGTTTTTCATAAATTAAGAAACAATTTGAGGAATGTGTCTAAGAAAACTGACGTAATGAATTAGCAAACCAGACTTCATGAACTTTTTATATACTAAAATTTCCAGCAATACCTGCTCATTGCTCTATCCAAATAGGAAACAAAAAAAAAAAAAATTAAAAGATTATATTATAGTTTGAATAATGCAAGATCTTAAAATGATTGGCAGACATTGTCCTAGTTATAGGGACGAGAAAATGACACACCCTGAGATCCTTGTCCCTCTTCCCAGCAAGTGCCTGCAGCAATGTTGTTTTCCCTGATCCTGGAGGTCCCAGAAGCAGTGTCATTCTGGAGAAAAACCACCAAATTAATCAACAAAGTACATACAAGAAATTCAAAAGCCCAATAAAATAGCCTTGACAATGCACAGGAGAAGAAAAACTATATGGATAATTCTAATTCATTAAACGGTTTTTCTACAACATATTGTTTCAAGTTTCAACAATAAGTCAGGGGACACAAACTACATAGTAAGTTTTGCAATAATTCAATACCTTGATGGCTTCACTATTCCACTCACGTCACGTAGAATCTTGACAACCTTTTTCTTCGATGGCAAAAGCTTGATTAACCCAAGAACCGCCTATTTATCACAACAAATTAAAAACCAAACCATTGTCAGTACATATACCAAGCTGTAAAATAAATTGAACACGTATTGACAACAACAATTAAATACCTTAATTCTGGTGTGATGCCAATTGGACTTAATGAAACCTTTATTTGTCTCATTCCAAAAGTCAAGTCCCCCCAAAAACTTACCGAATTCCGTCCTATTAGTTTGTGCAATGTGAGCTACAAGATTATGTCCAAAGTGCTCGCTAACCAATTGAAGAGAATTCTTGCAGAAGTGTTAAATGAATGTCAAAGTGCTTTTGTTCCAGGGAGGCAAATAACTGACAATGTGCTTGTGGCTTTTGAAACAATGCATTGTATTAATGGGAGAAGAAAAGGCAAGGAGGCTTTGATAGCTCTAAAGCTTTATTTGAGCAAAACATACAATAGGGTGGAATGACGGTACTTGGAAGTGATTAAGCAAAGATTGGGGTTTAACGAGAGATGGATTTCACTAGTGATGATGTGTATTAGTACAATCTCCTATTATGTGTTAATTAATGGGGAGGCGAAAGGCAACATCGTTCCAACACGGGGGCTTAGACGAGGAGACCCAATATCTCCTTATTTGTTCTTGTTGTGTGCTGAGGGACTTTCTGCCATGTTGAGAAAGGAGGAAGAACAAGGAAAGATATGGGGAATTTCAATTAGTAGGGGGGCGCCTCAGATCTCCCACCTTTTCTTCGCGGATGACAGTATTGTTTTCTGTAGAGCATCGGTGGAAGAGAGTAGAAGAATCCTTCAAGTACTAGAGGACTACGAAGCCAAGTCTGGACAGAAACTAAATAAGGTTGGAGAATTCAGCAAAATCCTACTTCCCTTGTGCACAGGGTATTCAAGGCAAGGTACTTCGCGGATAGGCCTTTTAAAGAGGCTATGTTAGGTCGGAGGCCCTCATATACTTGGTGTAGCATTATGGCTGCCAAGGACGTAGTGGTTTCAGGGTCTAGGTGGGTGGTTGGTAATGGAGAACAAATTGATATTTGGAAGGATAGGTGGTTGCCTACTCCAGATTCCTTTAAGGTGGTCAGCCCGTGTATCCCAGTAGAATCAAACAAAGTCTCTTGGCTGCTGGATCGAGAGTCAAGGTCATGGGATGTTGACAAAGTAAGAAGCTCTTTCCTCCCACATGAAGCAGAGACAATACTTGGGATATCCATCAGCCCACGGTTCCTAAACAACTCAGTAATATGGGCATGGAGTACCAATGGGAGATTTTCGGTGAAGGGTGCATACAAGGTTGCCCAAAAATGCTTGAAGGAACGGAGTCATAAGGTGGATGCAGGTGGTGCCTCGGATAATTCAAGGATGAGAACCCTTTGGAAGCTAATTTGGAACCTAAAGTGCCCCAACAAAATTGAACAATTCATGTGGAGAGCTTGCAAGAACATCCTCCCGACAAAGCAACAACTGAGAGCCAGGGGAATTAATATTGAGGATCACTGTGACCTATGTGGGATGAGTGAATCTTCAGGGCATACTTTGTGGGGGTGCAAACTTGCCGCTGAGGTTTGGGGTGATTCAAGACTAAAGCTACCAGCAGTGCTCAACCAGCCACAGGAGTTCCTTGAAATAATATGGGAAGTGAGGGAGAGGAAACCTAACACTGATTGGGACCTTTTTGCAGTCAGAAATGCTGTTAGGCACAGGGGGAAGCACAAGGATGCAGGTAGAATCGCTAAAGAAATAGCTGAGAATATGAAGGAACTTCACAGCAGTGGTAAACTTCCTAAATCCACCAATTCCCAATGGTCTCCTCCTAGATGTGGTTGGTATAAAATAAAAACTTCACAGCAGTTTTTAAGGAGGCTGAATGTTGCGGGGTGGGGGTGGTTATAAGGAATGATAAGGGACTGCTGATGGGAGCTATGAGCAAACGGGTTGGGCTGCCGTTGAAGGCATTGGAAACAGAGGCCTTGGCGGTGCAGGAAGGCCTTGCAAAATCCTGTGACTTGTCCGTGGTCCATCCAGAAAGTGATTGAAGGGTCCGTACTAAACCTTAGCTGTTTTAAGGTCTGGTCTGCAGCACACGTGAATAGGAAAGGAAATCACTATAAGATTTCAATGAGCTAGTATCTAGGTCATTCCTCCAATAATCATCAAATATACGCTATGTTATGCATGGCCTGTTGCATGATTTAGCAAAATCTGTCTCTGGGGAGTTTTGTCTTAGAATGGAGGGTAACAATTCATATGGCTTATCGGAAAAGACTCGTAATTTTTCATATTCTAGAAGAAAGTGTGATGCCTATGGGTTGATTCATATGTCACAATCTCAAACTCTCACCGTCAATTTGTACATGAAAATTTCAAAAAGAAAATCAACTTGAATTTTCATTCGGACATACTCAAAATTTGAAAAAGAAAAAACAGATATATGTTTTGTCATTTTGGATATGAAATCAGTCTTAGAAATTAATTCCCATGTAAAAGTAAGGTAGAGAGAGAGAGAGAGAGAAGTAGTATTTCTTCTCAAATTTCAAGAAATATATACTAGAGCCTTTAAAACCTTGACTACCCTACAACATTCCATAATCTTCCAAGATAAAAATTATATAGAGACGGGAGAAGAAGCAAAATTGGATCATGGAAAATATAAAACTTTGTTGTGTAATCCCCGTTTGACTAAAAAAATACCAAACTATAGGAGACAAAAACACCTCAATTGAATTCAAGTATGAGTTCAGCAGAGTTGGGAGTGCCCTGGCTCCAACATATGCATCTCCTTCGATTGATAAATGCTCAAACCTGACTTCAATCTTTGGAATGTCAATTCCCACCCTAAAAGCAAATGATTAAAGATCATTAGAAGCTTAAAATCAAAATTAATAATAGAACTTCGATTCAACCAATTAAAAGAAGAAGAAGAAGAAAAGGCACATACTAAAACATTATGTAACCAAAACTATACCCTACTCTTAGAAGAGGGTCTACCTATCAGTCCTGGCCCTTAGTCTACGAAGCAGCTTCTCATTATCTTCTTCAACAACCTTAAGAATACTCTCGATGAGATGCTTCTTGTCCTGCACTCCAAGATTGGTAACATCAACCTCTTGATAACCAACTCTCCCATTATCCAAAACCTGCTTCAGCATTCCTTTCCTCAACCTATCATACGTTGGAAGCCGCTCTAATGCCGCCCACATCAGCTCCTCTTCATCATCTTCCCTCCCACTCTTCTGAAACACATCAGTTTGTCCTGTCCAAGCCTCACGCAAGCTCGATGAGGCCCAGCTTCTCTTGCTGCTGGATGACCGGAAACTCATCCTCTTGCTGCTCATGGACCTTACAAGTTCATTTCCAGCCAAAGCAGCTGCCATAATGTAATACAATACTCCCTTTTTTAACTTTCCGAGCACCTGACTATTCCCTAGTGTTTGTGTAATACTATACTTAGCACTTCCTTACTTTAATGCACTACAAAACTTAAGTTGCCATAGAAATTCAAAAGAGTATTAAAAATAGTGTGTGAAGAAGTTCAAAAAAGTCTGTATGAGCTCATGAACATGTGAATCTTGAATAACAACTCAGATAGTTTTGAGCTAAATTTGGAGATGATGGGTGTGAAAGAATGTGTGGCTTGGTGGTAGTTTGGACATGGTATATGTAGGAGAAGATGGGGAGGAGTAAGAGCATGTCACTGACTGAAATGGGTATTAAAGAGTTTGGACAAATAAAGTTGAAAGAGTATGCATGGAATTAATTATCCAAAGTGATGCAACCACCCTCTATCCTTAGGCCGGCCAAACAACACCCCTCTACCATTATGACGACCAGTCACCTTCTACCATTAGGACTGACAGCCAGCCAGCCGCCCCCCTCTACCATTAGGACTGAGTCACTGACAGCCAGTCACCCCACTATTCAGGCATTTATATACTGTTTTTAATGCGTATTTTTGGATTAGCTTTTTTGTTTTGAAAACTGATTATATTGGCTATATTTATTTATTTGTTTAAAATTGACAAAAAAATATAATTGTGCATAAACAAAAATTGAGACTTTAAACTGTTGTGCATAAACAAATATAAATGCACTATGAGCCTAAATTGTTGAGTCTATGGTTGTGTTTGCCATTAGCTTAAAAGGCCAACTTTTTTTTTACTATTTAACTTATTTTTACTACTATTCAGCTTATTTTAAGTACTATTCATAGATCTCATTACACTTTTTGGTATTATTTATAGGTCTCATTGTACTATTTCAGCTACCTTTTAGCCTTATCTACAGTACTCTCAGCAAAAAATTTTCAATTTCAGCTAAATAAGCTATTCTCAAACGGACTCTATGTATGTGAATTGTGAAACTTCTAGTTGTACCTTTAAGATGTCCTGCACATTGATTTCATAGGACATCTACTAGGTTAAATAAATCAATTCATTCAAACATTTGCTTAAATGAAAAGTTAAATGAATATTAGTATATATTTCTCTTTTTAAAAAAAAGTGACACATGACACTAATTAAAAGATTAAATGAAAGAATTTTCAAAGGATGTATAATATGACAAACCTCATACTCTAATTCATGTGTTCCTACCGTTAACATGTATAACATGTGTGTTTAGTTTATTTCGCGGTTTATTTAGCTTGAAAAATACTATTATAAATTAGAAAATAAACTCTCTTTTTTTGGATCTAGAAAATAAACTTAACCATACATGTTTACTAGTTTGTGCTTGTTTTTTTTTATAAATAAAATCAATTACATCGGGTCAGAATTTTCCAATACTTTTTACAAATCATTAGTAAATGTTACATGCTGATCAACTAGAAACATAGAAAATTTATTTGATTATCCTTCTCAAAAATAAATAAATAAATAAAAACCAAAAAATAAACAAAGGCATATACATAATTACATACAAACGAAAGAGGCTATACTGCGAAACGTTAGAAGCTAGCTACCAAAGTAGCTGATTGTCTTGACTCTCGAGTCAAAACTATGACCAGACACTTTCAAAATCTAATGGATATATTTCACTCCAATTAAATCGATAAAACCCCCAAATTCTGTTCCATAAACTATTTTATTACCTAGGAGAGAGCACAGCAGTAATATGGAAGCATAAACAATGATAAAATAGATGATGAAGAAGAAGATAGCAAAATAGATATAGTCAAAATAAATTAAAACAGAGTATGGAATATAAAAACAGAAACTAGTAAAATCTTACTTGAATAAAACTTCTGTCTTTCTTACAAGCTTTGAAAATAAACACTGTCTGAAGAGTTACAAGATTACAAAGTAAAATCTGTAAAGGGTTACAAGATTATATCTGTCTAGAAGGGAAGGGTTACAGGATTACAAGAGAGGAAGGATTGCAAAAGTCTTTCTGAGGGAGAGGGAGAGGTATCTATGCTTTGAACCTTAAAATTGAGACCTTGAAACTGGACCTAAAGATTGGACCTTAGAAATGGACCTAACTTCTGTCTTCGGAGTCTGTCCTTTTATAGATAAAGTGAACCATGGTAAGTCTTCAAAAGTAACCTGAGTTAATTAAAGTGAACTCAAGTTAATCTGTCGATAGAGTCTTGAACAGTAGTCTATCTAGTAGTCTGAGTCTGTCCGGGTACGCATGCTAGTAAACAGTAGTTTTCTATCTGTGAGAATCTGCGTGCAAATAATATTCTGTCAAAATATCTTTCTGGATCTGTCTGCATTCTGTCATTTTATCTTTTGGTCTTTTGTCTTCTTTTGTCTTATCTGTCACATGTCATCGAGGTCTTGTGAATCTTGGAATGCTTCTGGATGAGTTCTGTAGTTTGGAGAGGAGGATTCCATTACTGTGTCATCTTCATCGTCTGATATTTGTGATGCAGCTTCAAGCAGTTGCTTTTTAAGCTGTCTTCTGTCTGAAACAGAGGCAAGCTAGCACTGAACTTAACTCTTTTCTAAAAAGAAATTAGAAGTTTCTGTCTGGGAGGAAGAGGTCTTTTTTTGTAATTCTTGGCAAATATGATCAAAATTAAACTTATTCCACCATTTTAATTTAAACTTTCTGGCGAGCATAGGAAAAGGATACTATGGATGCTTTTCTATCTTGTATTCCCATCTAATGATCCATGGGAGATCTGGAAACCTGTAAAAGAACTGTAAAAGATGTGAGAAATCCCTAAGATGCGGTATGTTTGGTTCTTTCTTGAAAGTCTCATAAGCTTTTAAAAGATCAGGGGGGAGAATCATAGCTTCAGGACCATAGGAATTCCACCAGTCAATGAACCATCTTGGAATCATCATATCTTTCTTTCTGTACATATCAAACCAGAAAAACCAAGTATGCCTGTTAATATTATTTTGGAATAAAAGGAATCTGTCCCAAGCTTCCATATAGTCACAATAATTGTAAAACTGAGGCTCAAAAAGTACAGAAAAGTTCCTGGTGATCCAGGGTTGTGCTTTCCACTGGGAAGGAGTGAGAATCTGTTTAATAACAACTTTAGAGTAACCAACTCTGTTTGGTTCCTGGGAACAAGGCATATGTATTACTAATATTGAGTTTGTATCTACTAAAATATGCTCATAAAATGTCTGGGTCTTAAAAGTTTCTGTCTTAGGATGTTCCCATCCTGGGGGTATGAGCTGTCTGACTAGGGAAGGGGTGTCTGTTATATGTTAGTATTCTGGTTCAATCCATAAAATAAAATTCCAAGAGTCTATTGGGAGTTCAATGCTGTGATCTTCTTTTGGGGTTTGGGTTTGGGTTTCCTGAGAGGTAGAGGATCTATATTTTGGTTGGTTGGAGGGAGAGGCCAAAGGAGGAAAAGAAGATGCAACTACATTAAATGGTTTCTTTAAAGGAGGGGTTGAGGAGGTTGAGGATAGGGCATAAGTCTGTTTGGATGTTGGAATGGGGCTTGGGGAGAGTGGTTGGAAAGGGTTTGGACTACAGGTTAATGGGGTTCTTTCTTGAGATTTATTTGAAGAGAAAGTGGGTGAAGTGAAAGAGGGACAAGGGAGGAATCTGCTAGGGGGAGGAGGGATCGGGGGAGTAGCATAAGACTGTCTGGTTCTGGGTTTTGGGGATTTGCTCTTATCTGCAAGGGAACTCATCTTCCGTGTAGAAATTCACGAGTTAGAAAACCAGTAATCAAATTAGTTTCCCCTTTAATATATTCAATATCAAAGTCAAAAACACTTAAAATAGCCTGCCATCGAGCAAAACTCTGTTTGGAAACAAGATTTTGAACATCTTTTTGTAAAACTTCTTTAGCACTTTTACAATCAACTCTGATTAAAAACTTTTAATTAAAAAGATCATTTTGGAATTTTGAAATACATAGTATGATAGATAAAAATCTCTTTCTTAATAGTGCTGTAATTCTGCTGGGTAGCTGACCAAGAGCCATAATGAAATCTAACAATTTGTTCTTTAGCATCATTTTTTGCTACTTGTTTTAGAATTCCACCATAACCTATGTCAGAAGCATCTGTCTCAACAATTTTGAAAGTATCAGGAGAGGGGATAACAATACAAGGAAGTTGCTTAACATATTTTTTAATCTGTCTAACTATCATAGTATGTCTGTCTGTCCAAGGTGGACGATTCTTTTCTAATCTTTTATACAAGGGTCTGTATATTTTTCTTAATCCCTGAAAATAATCTAAAACATAATCCTGTAGAGTTACTGGTTTTATATCTACTCTATCTTGTTTTATTTTTGTCTTTTCTTTCTTTCGACATTCTATAACATGGTGTCCATATTTCCTACACCTAATACAAGCAATAGGTATTTCTATAGAGTCTTTCAATTTTAACAAATACTCTATTTTATCTTTATGGTGATGCGGTAGATTTTCTATCAGTTTCATTATTATGTCTTTTTGCTTTCTTTTTCTTTTATTAATTTTAAGTGGGTTGGTTGATTTTATTTCCTTCTTTTTCATTACTTGATCTTTCTCTTTTTGCTTAACATGAAATATTTCCATTAATTCATTTATCATATCTTTCTCAAATTCTAATTTACTTATTTGTTTAACAATTTTATTATGTCTGTCACATTGTTTTTTAGTATGCCCATATTTATGACAAATAGTATTACTGACATGTCTGTCAGTTTTCTCATTATCTGATAACGCAATAGTATTTAAAACTGCTATGTCTCTTTTTCTGTCTATTTCTAAAGGTGTATTTAAAATTTTCATTTTTTTAGTTAATTCTATCAAACTATCATTTTGGGTATCTATTATAGATCTTTCAATTAATTTTAGTCTTTCATCAATTTTCTCTTTTAAACTATTACACTTCTTGTCTTTTTTGTTAACTATTACCATTTTTTCCACTTTTACTTTTACTACACTATCACTATCCTTTCTTTCAAACATTTCTTTCATCTCTTTTACCATTCTTTTTTTTATTATTTCTTTATCTTTAATATTATTAATATTTTGTTTTTTCTTTTCTTCATGCATAATTCCTATAAGACTAGTTTCTCTCTTTAGTTCGTCCTTTTCTTTGTCTTTATAAGTTATAGATATAGCTCTGTCAGTTACTTTTGAATTTGTTAAACTATTATTATCATTATCTATTGAACCATCTTTTCCGCTGTCTATCATATTCATTGATATGTCGGTACTTGTCAAATTATCCTTTTGTCTATTATGCCAATTATCTGTCATAGTTTTTGCTAAAGGTGATCTATATATGATGGGGTTCAAATTCTTTTTCTTTTTCTAAAGTTGAATTTAAAGCTTTCATTCTTTCATAGAGGTCTAAAAAACTATCACTTTTCTTTTCAACTTTAGTATATATAGCAGATCTGTCAATATTTTCCAAAGATTCTAATTTTCTATTAATTCTGTATATAAAACTATTATTGTGTTTATTAGTCTGTCAGTTGATTTTATCTCATGTTAAAGTACTCCAATTATTAGTGTTGCTATTATAATAATAATCATCAATATCACTGTCAGAATCAGAATTTGTTTCATAATCCATATTAATATTTGACCAATTATCATCTATATCTTTCATGCTATAACCTTCATCATAATCTATATCATCATAGTCCATGTTTCAAATTAGTGTGTGCCTAACCAAAGTGTGAACAAGCAAACAGATGATGAGCTGATAAATGTACTTATTCTCTTTCTAAGCAATTAATGATTACTGGTGGAATTATTACTAACCACTGGTATCCTTGCTATCAGGACCACCTCCCCAGGAAACTCCATTGCGGGACCACCCAAACAACGCCTGTCCGTCAGCTTAACATCACGGGCTGACCATTATCATATATTTACTAACTGATGATTTTCATAACAAAGACGATAAATGAGAGGTAACATTGTTCATTAGATTTTCGAAAGTAATAGTGTATGAAAATTTATATATATATATATATTATAAATAAGGTTAAATGAAATGTCAAAAAATGGATTTTTAAATTTTCTAACTTTCTTATGCAATTTTTACTACTATCAGAGAACATCTCTTTTTTAGTTATGATTAATATGGTTTCCATATTTAGAGTTTGATTAGTTTTAAATTTAAATTTAGTACCACGATTGTATTTAATTGTTGATTGTTGATTTAATTTTTTAAGTGAATTTAACAGTTTATGTTACTACACTATAAAGTTTTTAATGTTCTCCACACGATAATATCTATTTTATTTTTTACTTCTCTTTACAACCTCTTTGTTTTCCAATCAACGATTACTAATTGATGTTTGGTTTTTTTTTTTTTTTTTTTTCTTTTTCTACTCTTGATTACTTGTATTGGGTTTTTTCTATACCACCTCTCTCTCTCTCTCTCCATTGGCAACCTATCGTTTTCCAAAATTTGACGATGATTCTATGACATTAAATATGCATTATTAGTTTTTTCTTTTAATTTAGTGTTTCTAACTTGATTTGTTTTATATTTCATTCTTCTTTTGATGCATTGGCTATGAGAATGAGTGTTTACCTAGCATTACTCCACTTAATGTGGACAATTTTATTTATTTAATTTAGGCAAAATATTATATTTCAATTTTTTTAAATAAAAAAAAATGAGTGGAAATATAAATAATTTAATGATATATATGGGGGATGTGGCTGAATTTAAATGTTAAATAAAATGATATGAGAAAAAATAAAAATAAAATACATAACAATAAACACTAACTTAACCAAATAATTCTATGTAATATAATAATATTACATTCTTATATACTATTTTTAATTATTTATAATGCAATATGACGATATTTAACAATCAAAGTCATAAAAAAGTTAAAACACAAAACCAAATCCCATCAACCAAAATAGAGTTCTAAAGAATACAAAACTTTATCAAGCTAAAATAGAGATGCAAGAAAAATAAAAATAAAAATCCACCAAAAAATTGAGGGAGAAAGAGTGGGAAATAACCACTTTTTTGTGAGAGAAAATTATGTAAAGAATGGAAGAGAAAATGACAAATTTATACTAAGAGGACGATAATAAAAAGAAACAAGATAAAGGAAGATAAAAGGAAGGAGGAAGAGTGATATCAAGGTAGAATGTTTGGGGAGATGAAAAGGTAAAGAGAATGAGAAAGGTCGGAGAAAGTGTAAATGTTAAAAAAAATTAGTACAATTTGATGAGCACAATTTTCTTTTATTTGAATTTAAGTAAAATATTACATTTTGTATTTTTTTTAAACAAAAATAGAGAGAAAATATAAATAATTTAATGATAAGAAGGATGTGGTTGAATTTCAATATTGAGTAAAATAGAAGAGAAGAAAACAAATAAGAAAAATTAAAAGATGTAACAATAAACACTAAATTATCCAAATTATGCAATATAATGGAATATTATTTTATTTTTATCTACTATCTTTAATTTTTTATAATGTAATTGGATAAAATTTAACAATCAAAGAGTAAAATAATAATAACTTAAAACACAAAACTAAATCGTATTAACCTAAATTAGAGTTCTTAAAAACACAAAAATTTATCAACCTAAAACAGAGATGCAATAAAAAATAAAAATCCACCAAAAAATTGAGAGAGAGAGAGAGAGAGAGAGAGAGAGAAAACCTTTTTGTGAGAAAAAATTATGCAAAGAATGAAAAAGTGTGACAAATTTATAGTAAGAGGGAACGGATAAGAAGAGACAAATAAAGGAAGATGAAGGGATAAATGAATAGCAATATTGAAGTAGAGGGTAGTGGGGAGATAAAAAGGTAAGGTAAGGAAAGAAGAAAGATTGAAGAAAGTGTAAATATTTAAAAAATAAGTGAATGTAAAAAAAATTATAGGAAAATTGTAAATAAAAAAGAAATATATATAGATATTAAAACCGACAAAAATGAATATTTAAAGTCAATAATCTATATATATATATATATATATATTTGGTAAAAAAAATAGGAATAAATAATAAATAATAATTATGTAGCGAATGACGTGACGATGAGGAGACACAATAGGAGCTCAGCAATAATAAATGTCACACTTCAGCATTTAGTAATATATAGATATAGATTTGTAGTATGTAATTTTCACTAAGCTTCTGGAAAAAAAAAATGATAGATCATATGGATTGACACTTCAGGGTCTTAAGGCTTGAGACCTCAAATGTCACGCTTCAGCATTTAGTAATATATAGATATAGATTTGTAGTCTGTATCATACAAACTTACACGTTGAAATCATAACTTCAAGTCACAGTCTTTCAGTGCATTTTGCGTTTGTGTATAAATTTGTGTGAAAGAGTGTGTGTAATAGTATTTATCCTAATATTTATATATGCAAACACACTGTTGTTATACTAATACAATAAATAAAAGGTACCCTGGATTTTCCAAAAATGCCCCCTCCCCCCTCTATTTAATGTTAAAATTTTAAAATATTAAGTAAATTTTAGGTGACGGCCCCCTTTTATTAAAAAAAAAAGTATAAATGATTTTTAATTTATTGTTATCTCTTTTATTTTTCCTTTTAATATTGACTTTTTCGTCATATATAAGTCATTAATTTTATGAGCATTTAAAGTATAAGTTAATAAAAAGGAGTGGGTTCCAGTTAACTCAACTAGTAAAATCTCTGATAGTTGTATAAGAGATTTAGAGTTCAATCCCGCCTACACCACCAAAAATTGATTGGTGTCTTGGTCTGATGATAAAGAGCTATTATCTAGAACGGATGCCATAGGATGAAACTCTCTCAAAAAAAAAAAGTTAATAAAAGGGTAAATTGTAAATTACACCCCTGAAGTTTAGGGGTGATTGGATTTTACACCCTGAAATTTCAAATTTTGAATTTTACTCCTTGAAATTTGGTGATATTTGAATTTTACACCCCAATGTTTCAAAATTTAGATTTTACCTCTAATATTTTTGGAGTGTTTAGATTTTACTCCCTAAAGTTTTAAAGTGTTTAGATTTCACACCTTAAAGTTTCAGAATTTGGGGGTGTAAAATCCAAACACCCCAAACTTCAGAAGGTAAAATCTAAATTCTAAAATTTCAGGGTATAAAATCTAATCACTCCCAAACTTTAGGGATGTAATTTGCAATTTACCCTAGTGGGAACACTTCTTGTATTAAGCACTTTTTGTCCGCTTTAGGGAGCCAGTCCCTCACGGTTTTGTCACGAAGGGGTGGGAGCTCAGGATTTTCACCCTTTGGGCTTGACACCCAAGTCCCACATCGCCTAAGTAACCCTCCCACTCATAGTTTATAAGCTTCTGGAGCGACCATGAGTGTACCACTACTCAGCACCCCTTTGGGCTTGACACCCGAGTCCCACATCGTCTAAGTAACCCTCCTACTCATGGTTTATAAGCTTCTGGAGCGACCATGAGTGTACCACTACTTAGCACATGTTACTTAGGCGATGTGGGATTCGGGTGTCAAGCCCAAAGGGTGAAAATCCTGAGCTCCCACCCCTTCGTGACAAAACCGTGAGGGACTGACTCCCCAAAGCGGACAAAAACTGCTTAATGCGGGAAGTGTTCCCACATTAGTCTTTATCAAAAGATTTTTGTTGTTTTCTAAAAATAAAGTCATACACATTTATATAAAAAATTAAAACTACTAGAATATAATGATACATTTGATTTGGCCCCCTTCAGAAAATTTTCTAGCTCCACAACTGCTTGGACATCTATGTTGGACTTTTGTTGTTCGATAAGCTATAAAAAGCTGGCTGGGGGAGAGGGGCAGCCAGTATTTTTTTTTCCCTTCCAATATGTAATTTTCCGGAATTATAAGGTGAATAATTAAAATTTTAAAATACAACAAACGTTATAGCATATTTTTGCCACCAGAAATGTATGGGTTGGAACTTGGCATTCAAATTATAGATCTCGCAGGATTTTTGCATTTTTAGTACAGTAATTAACTAACAACTAAACAAAATTGCGTGATTTTAAATAGATTGGTCTCTTTCTATTTTTTGTCCAATGATAGAGTAAGCATTAACACCAATCTAGTGAAAATAATGTTTCAATAAGATAATAGCTAGTCTTCTAATACAAGCATGTAGGGGTGTTCACCAAACCGCATAAACCGCACAAACCGCAAAAACCGCACCAAAACCACCTGCAAAATGGCATAACCGCACCGCACCGCAAGTAATAGTGCACCACACTGCACCCTCTTTATATATTAATATATTTATTTATTTTTAATATTAAATATATTATTAATAGTTTAATAACCCTAGTTTAAAAAAAAAAAAAGTTTAATAACTCTAGCAAGTGTTGACTAAAAAAGCCAACCCAAAATAAAGAAAAACTAGCTCAATAATTAAAAACTTGGCCCAAAAAAGGGAAAAATTAGTTTTGGGCTGAGTAGGAAAAGCCCAAAATTTGGAAAATATACCGACTTCAAACCGCATCTTATACATAGTATCGCACATGTGACCATAAAAATGAGGTGTGGTGCGGTTATGGTTTTGGTTAAACTCTAAACCGCATTACACCACACCACACTACACATGTGACCGCAAAAACAAGATGCGGGTGCAGTTATGGTTTTAGCTAAACCACATCGCAAAGTGCGGTGCTAAAAATGGCCTAAAACCACACCGCATCGCACCGCGAACACCCCTACAAGCATGCATCAAACTCAATACTTTACGTTTCAAAGTTAACATGCGAACAATACCTCTCTCTCTCTCTCTCTCTCTCTCTCTCTCTCTCTCTCTCTCTATATATATATATATATATATATATCAACAAACTAACTTTGATTATTGTTAATGCTTTCTCATATGAATCTCTCAGATACTATTCATCAACAAACTAAATTTAATTACTTTCTCCCAAAAAAAAAAAAAAAAACTAAATTTAATTATTGCTAATGCTTTCTCATCTGAATCTCTCTCTCTCAAATACACATTCAATTCCAAAGTTGCTGAGGTCGCCACCGCTGCTTCTTTGAGATTGTACTGAGCTCTGACTAGTCCATCTAGGTCACGATCTGGTTCGCAATGGGTGGTTCAGGGTCTTAAGGCTTGAGACCTCAAATGTCACGCTTCAGCATTTAGTAATATATAGATATAGATTTGTAGTCTGTAATTTTCACTAAGCTTCTGAAAAAAAAAAATAAAAAAAATAAAAATAAAAAATAAAAAATGATAGATCATAGTGGACTGACGCTTCAGGGTCTTAAGGCTTGAGACCTCAAATGTGCTCAAATTTTGAGGTTTACACCGCCGAGCTTGATGCATTTTCTTCTATCTTAATATTCAGCTTTACACTTAATACCGTTGCATCTCTCTCTCTCAAATATTTATGTGATTAATGTCATTTTGGCATCATACTAATCTTCCTATGGTGGAGTAGAGTTTAATGCTGTTCTTTGTGAATGTTTTCCTTGACCTTTTCTTTCATTGTTTTTAACCTGAAACTCTATCTGGTCTTGGTGCAGACTGTTGTCCTCAAGGTTGGTATGTCCTGTGAAGGCTGTGTTGGGGCTGTGAAAAGGGTTCTGGGCAAAATGGAAGGTTTGTTGCTGCCCTGACAGTTTAAATTATTTCTGTTGTTTTACTTGCACACCTCTAATGGCACTTATCTATCAGAAAAAATATAACTTATAATGTCTCCTCTCTCTCTCTCTCTCTCTCTCTAAATTTTCTTTCAAGTATCTGTTATTCATTTATAAAAATATGCAACTATAATTTTTTCAATGGCCAAATGGTTGTTAGGAGCTTTGCTAATTTGTTAATGTTCTGCCTCTGAGTGCAAATAGTCTAGGTCATATCCCAAAAATTGAGTTTCTGTATTTTCTTCTTTCTATGTGCGCTTGTCTTGGTTTGATAGCGCAGTTTCCTATTCTGTGAAGTCTAAATTATGTTGTTGTGATCTTTTGACATTGAACTTCTGGAATCTTACATCACTAACAATGAAATTAAGTTAATTAATTTAAGGTTATTATGTCTTGACAGCTCTGTTGTAGTTCACCAGAGTGAAAATTTAAATCTATCCTAACAGCTCTTTTGTCCAATTTTGTAATAATAATTTGTGCTTTCAACTGATGAAGTTTGAAAGTTTATCAGTTTCTCCTACAAAGTGTTTTGGACATGTGTAGTAGTTAAAACAAGTCTTTCTGTCCAGCACTTGGTTTAATGTAATTGATATATTCAAATAAAGAATTATCTTTGGCCAAAAACTCGAAAAAACTCTTTTCATATGGCTGGAAATGTGCACAACTATACTGATTAGAAATTTAGGTGAGAGATTTAGGCTTAAAAAGCATGGTGGTTATAATTGGTGTCCATTCTTGTCAACTTCAGGTGTAGAATCATATGATATTGATTTGAAGGAGCAGAAGGTGACAGTGAAAGGCAATGTGCAGCCTGAGTCAGTTCTGCAGACCGTTTCAAAAACCGGGAAAAAGACTACCTTGAGTTGCTGCTGCTCATTCGCTTTGTGGAAGTAGTTGATTATAGTTGTTGAACTTAATATAATATATAGCGAAATTATGTTTAATGTGGACACATATAGTGTACTTTACATGATTTGGATGTAATCATGTAAGCAATAATGATTTCTTGGGTGCTTGACTTGTTATATCATGTACAAGTAATTAATTAGAGAATGTGTTTCCTGTGATATTCCTTCTCTATCATTCCCAGATTTAATGATCCATTTGAGTGCTTGTGGACAGTGTTTTAAAAACCGGACCGGCCGGTTTAACCGGAAACCGGATCTTAATCCGGTTCGTT
This sequence comes from Quercus lobata, assembly GCF_001633185.2. Taxonomy (NCBI): domain Eukaryota; kingdom Viridiplantae; phylum Streptophyta; class Magnoliopsida; order Fagales; family Fagaceae; genus Quercus; species Quercus lobata. The sequence continues at coordinate 43,072,564 of NC_044907.1, read as the reverse complement.
TATGATTAAAAACCAAAATTGAAAGAAGAAACGGAAAAACCGTCGGTTTAACCAAAAAACCGGAAATCAGTACGGTTAAACCGGTTTTAAGCTTGTTCACTAACACTTTAGCTACTGTGTTTCTGACCAAAAAAATAAAAATAAATAAGAGATTTTGTTTCAGATTTAAGAAGAAGAGAGGTTTTGGCTTTGGAAATGTTGTTAAGTCTAAAGCTGTGAAGCCTCATATACCCACATTGACACCAAAAATATTAGATTTACTATTTATGACTGGACACAGTTGAAAAGAACTGAGGAAACCCAAACCAAAGAGATGCAGCCAAGCAGGTACAGTCTGTCCGCTTCAGTTTAAGAGCTTTTCTTGCTGCTCTTGTATTTTTTTTTTTTTTTTGGCTGAGTAAAAAGAATGAGAAAAATCTTGCTGCTGCTCTTGGAGACTTGCACATGCACTGATGCACATATATTGACCGAGAGAGAGTATTGAAGGCAAAGAGATGAGAAATTAGAAAAAGGTGAGAGAAGAAACTAGTACAGATCTTTTAGTTAACCAAGGTGGGGATATAAGGTTTCAAAATATGTGGTGGGTGGAATATCAACGTGTAAAGCACTAAATGTAGGATATGTGATGGAAAAGAAATGGGCAATGATATTGTCACTCATTGGTGACTTTTTGATATTTGAAAAATGAAAGAATAACTAAAATAATTTTTGCAGTGAGCTTGAGTTTGGTTGTCTAATATATAAATAAAGAGAGATGTTATATTTATAATATTTTTATAATAAATTATAGGTAGTTAATTGTTATTGATTCAAATTTGAACTTAATACTAAAATTACTTTTTTGATAATAACAACTAGTAACAATTTGCCAATTAAAATTTGTTATAAAAATATTGTTAAACTATTGTGAACATATCATTTCTTATAAATTAAAGTTAAGGTTTAATGTTTTACTGTTATTTAATTTAATTTTTTAGTTAAAATATTAGTTATAAAATTATTTATTTATTTATTTATATTTTATAATTATTAATTAATTATTTATGACATCATTGGTTCGATTATCGGTTCGATCCCAATCCGACCATAAAATCGAGAATCACTCTTTATTTCGGTTCTTTGACCGTACCGATTTTTAAAACCATGCTTGAGGAGACCAAAGAAAGTACGCAAGTATGACTAACATAAATATTGCTTACATAATTTATGTTAGTGCTTGAATTGTACATAATATAACAATATTTATGTTAGTGAATCGATCTGAACCATTGCCCTAGACCGCACCATTAGCAATATTTATGTCAGCAATATTTGAGTGCTTGTGGAGACCAAAGAATGCAAGTATGACTACTTTTATTTTCCTATTCTAAAAACTGAGGCTGATGATTGTTAAAGTGTAGGCCAATGGTTCAGATCGATTCACTAACATAAATATTGCTAAACCTGCACATCAATTACCTTTTTAAATTATATATTAGTGCATCGATGGGAAATTTGGAATCACTGGCCTCGTTGTAAACAATCATCAAGATGTGAGGGCTGGAAAATTCAAAGTTGTCAACGTTATTACTTTTGTTTTTATTGATTTTTCTTATCATTTAACTAGTTTGATTAGTAAACATTTAAGGTTATTTTATAAGAGTTTTTGTATAAAATAATTTGTATTTTATCATTTAACCTTTGTATACTTGGTGAAATTTATGTAGATAATAAATTCTATATAAAAATAATTTGATAATTTGATATATAATATATTTATGGGTTATGACTTGTGTGTATGCGCGCACGAATGTGTTTTGAGTTTATCTTGACTAGTTTATCAATACCATAATTTAGTTATCGTGTATGTGTGCATGTGTATGTGTGTGTGGTTTGAATTAATCTTGACTAGTTTATCGATATTGATAATTATTTATTCTCCTCTTATATAATAAGAAGGCAAAACAAATAGGTTTATTATTCCAAAACTTTTGCTGTGAAGATAATAATTCCAATTTTAATAATAAAAAAATGCATTTTAATTAACACTAAATTGTGAATGATTAATTATTCACTCTCCTCTTATATAATAGTAAATTACACTAATTAAATTTATGATGAAATCTACAATTCAAGTAAGATGATAGAGAATTACGTTACTATAGTCCCTGAGCATCCAATAATTTTCCCTTGTGGTTAGAACAATTAACCACAACATAACACGCCAAAAGGGGTGAGCTCAGGTTCAACATTTTGAGCATTTGTGGCAATAGAGTGGGGAAAACAAACCCATTGCTGCATCTTGAAACCTGGGTTTAACTAAAATGTGGTTTTTTATTTTTTTAAGGATCGAACTGAAAAAATGTATTCCAACAGCAGCAAAGAAAATCAAACAAGAACAACAGAGCCAGCCTCTTCCCTGATAACATCAACAAAATAGGGAGGGCAATTACAGAGATCAAAATAGCCAATAACTTTAGATCTTAGACACCATTTTGCTAAAGAGTGAGCTGCCCCATCAGCATCTCTAGGGGACCAACAGAAGGATGTGGTTGTAGGGAGTGCTCTTATAGACATGTATGAGTCTGGAAAACTAAGTGAAGCTCAGAATGTTTTTGATTATCTATCTACCAAAAAAAAAGTTTCCTGGAATACCATGCTTGTGGGACATGCCCAACATGGTTTTGGGAGGGAAGCTTTAGAGATCCATAACATAATGCATGGTAATGGGATCAAACCAAATGGTATTACTTTTCTTAGAATATTATCTGCTTGTGGGCATGTGTGACTTGTAGAGGAGGGATGGCACCACTTTAATTCCATGATCAAAGACCATGGCATTGCCCCTAGGACAGATCATTTAGCTTCTTTGGTCAGCCTCTTTCCCCGTAAAATACAGACAAAAAGAGCTTTTGAACTCATTAGGAGTATTCCAATGGAACCTAATAAGGTGGTGTGGCGGTGTCTCTTGTCCCGTTGTCCGGCTGCAAAATTCACAAGGATGTAGCTCTGGGAAGATACGCTGCTCAGAAAATTTTGAGCATAGATCCAGAAGATGCTTGAGCTCAGATCATGCTTTCAAATATATATGCTGAGGCCAAGATGTGGAATGAAGCTACACAAGTGCAAAAAATAATGGAATAGGAATTAAAGAAAGATACAGCATATAGCTGGGCTGAATTGAAGAACAATATATATTTACTTTTCTGCATCTCATTACACACAATTCCAATAAACAAAATCTCCATGAGGTTTTGGATGCGCTGACAGCCAGTTTGTTTGACCCAGGATACATACATGATGCCATGTTTGTATTGCATAGTGGGGAATTGAGTATTTGGTCATACATTACAGTCCTTCACATGTGAGAAAATAAGAGGAATGAATCCAAGATGGTCTGAGATGATATTGAAAGAGGACTAAACAGTATAGGAAGAATAGAGAAAAGTCAAAATGATGCTGACTCGTTATTGTAACTTGTAAGAAAGTAAATCTAAGGTCACATTTACCCACATAATGTTGTAGTTGAACTAAGAAGGGAAGGAAGATCAAAGATTGATGGTGTGGGAGGGTCCCTTGGCAAGAGGTTAACAAATTCAAGGGCTTGAATTCTTAGTTTCAGAGGGTAATCCGCTGACACACCCAATTCTTGGGCTGCTCCTGTCAACCATTTCAACAACAATTGATATCCTAATTGATATGGAACTTATAGTCCGTTTGGATTGAGGGGAAGGGAGAGGGAGTAGAGTAGAGTAAAGTAGAGTAGATTTAGTACAAAATTAGCTTATTTTTAGCCAATACTACTCTACTCCTCTCCACTCCCTCTCCTTCCTCCCTCCATCCAAACAGGCCATTACTTCCTCTTTTCAGAAGACTTGTTCTGCTGCTCTAGAGATTATTGGACTAGGTTCTCTTATGATTGTGTGTAGGTGTGCTTTTTGTTTGAGCAAAGATACACGATTCAGAGGGTCTGCTATTAACCTCATTCTCACTAGGAGATTGGTGGGGTGGTTCAGAATTTTTCTTTTTCTTGAACTGGTTGCTGATATTGTAGCTCTCATGATCTTCCAAGGGGGAGCATACCTGGCTAAAATAGAAAAAGCTTAGAGGGAAATGTGGTGGAAGCAGTATGTTAGGCAATTGTTGGTTACATTGTACAGGTTGTGGATTATCAAAAGATGTACAAAAGTGGCCAGTGACAGAAAAAGTTCATAGATGTCAATTTGTGACCCATAATATACTAATTTCATGTCCCCAGATGTTCTATCAACTGCAATTATGTCAATGTATAATTAGCATCATATAAGTTGCATACCTGAACTTTCATCAAGGTTGACCACATTCTCGTTGAGGAAGGCTAGGAAGCTGCCAAGGTTCTCAGCAGTTGGACGGTAATGTCCACTGTATGCCGATACAGACTAGAAGTTGTAAGGACATATTCAGAATTCAGATGCAAGAAACAGAGACTTTTCAAGTTTGTATACAAAGTACGTCTAAGAGTCTGTAGCTCAACTGTCATCTCCCCTGATGTTTCCAACAAAGACATCTGGGTCAAAACTCCCACCTCCACTATAACTATTGTATTATCAAAAAGTTTATATACAAAGTGCGTTGATAAACTATATCCTTCATTAAAATAAAATTAAAGATAATAATAAATTCCATGTAACTTTATGTTTTATTATCTTACCCAAAACGAAAGGTATTTTATTATCTCTGCAATTAGAAGCTTTTCTTAGCCTTACCAAAATTATTTGTAGAAACGCACATAGATTATACTTCTCCGTAAAATTGTTTTTGTGTAATAAACAATATTCTTCCAGTAAGGTTGAATTTTATCAACCATCTTGTTGGTTTTATTCCATGCCAAATTTGCTTGTATTTTAGCAATTAGTAACCCTGTATTTAGGTGAGAATCATGTAAGGATAGTGAGTGAGAGAGTGTGAAGAAATGCTCAAGATTGTGCAAGGATGCAGAGACTCGCGGCTGGACTCACGGGTGACTCACGACTGGCAAGCCGCCAAAGTTGGCACACATGTGGAGCATGCAGAGGAGCTGAAGAGTCATGCCAGCTATTGCACTACAGGACAAAAGTCCCAGGTTGGCCAGGCCGTTAGCTCGCGGCTTGAACTCGCGACTCAGCCCAGTTGCGAGGTCAAGTCGCCAGACCACCCTATTTGGGAAAAACTGACTTTTCACATTCCTTCTCACCCTACTATATATATACCCTTATACCCACGATATTAAAAGAGCTACCGGGGAGAATTTTGAGAGAGAAACCCTAGAGAAAAACAAAATTGAATCATCCACAATATTCACATAGAGACTCTTCAAATTCAGCTACTCTCTTTCTCTCCATTGTCAAATCCTTAAGAGGTACATTACCAAAACCTTTTCTCACCATACTCATATCTGTGAGAAGGCCATTTGGTGTCTAGGAAGCAGTTAAGAAGGGACCAATTTCATATTGGTTGATGCTATGGTCAAGTAGCGGAATCTGGTAAGTTAAAGAAGAAATAGGTTCGATGTAACCTCGTTGGAGTAGGAGCTTGGAGGGCTTAGGTACTTTTGGTAGATTAGGCTTGAAGGGTATTTTGCTATTCATGTATCCCAACTACATTCTTTAGTGGATTGTTTACCGCCTGGAGGGCGGCGGAGAGGTTTTACATTGAGGGCTTCGGTTTCCTCTTCGATAACACATCGAGTGTTGTCCTTGTGTTTGCATCTCTCTTCTCTTAATCTTTTCCATTTAATTTCTGTTGTGGATGTAATTTTATTTGGTTTATATTGTTTATCAATTCTGCTTTAAGCTTATGTTCATATTCCGCACATTAATTGTTTGACATTAATCTTGAATTGGTAATTTGTAAATTGGGGGTCTAATCATTCATAGTGTTTTATACACTAATTGAACTTTCAATTGGTATCAGAACGAGTACACTTTTACTGGTTTCATTACCATAGTGTGATCCTTGACCCCATATTGAGATGGACCGGTCTCAATCCTTAAATGCTCCACCATATTTTGATGGTAGCAACTATGCCTTTTGGAAGGTAAGGATGAGAGCATTTCTGTGTTCTATAGATGAGGCTGTTTAGGATGCTGTTGAAATAGGTTGGACAAAGCCAGAGGCAACTAGGGATGGCAATTTATGCCTGATCCGCGGGTACCCAGTCCGGCCCGATCCTAATGAGTCGGATTTTACCCGGTTCGATAACAAATAGGGTCGGGTTTGGGTTTTAAAAAAAAAAACCCGAAGCGGGTCCAGGTCGAGTCTGGATTTTGGAAAAAACCTGGCCCGAACCCGGACCCGACCCGACCTGTTTAAACTTAAAACAAAAATTACTAAAATACCTACCTATATATATATGTAACTTATAACAAACCCTAATTCTTTTTTCATTTGTCTGGGTTCTCTCCAAGCCGCCTCCTCTCTGCGCTCTCACATCGCCCACAATAACTCTCTCAGTCTCATTTTCTCTCAAGCCACCCCACACGGCCTCACCCAGTCACCCTCACCGTCACTCTCAGTCACTCACCGACCCACCCTCACCTTCACTCTCATCACTTGATGGTTGCTATTTCCACGGAGAAGCATGGAGGTTAGATCGGAGAGAGATTTGCGAGGTTTAGGCCGTGAGCTTCGGCCTAGAGGTGGAATTGGTGGCTGAAACCAGCGCCACTCATCGGAGATAGAGCCTTGGTGGACCGAGTTCTCCAATTTTTATTTTTGGGTTCATTTTTATTTTGGGTTCATGTCCTCTCTCAATTCTCAAATCTGTGAGTTTGTGTTTGTGATTTTGTGAATCTGAGTTTGTGATTCTGTGTTTGAAAGGAAACTCTTGTTTTCTTTTTATAAGATTGTGTCTCGAATCTGTGAGTTTGTGTTTGTGTGATTCTGTGTTTGAAAGGGAAAGTCCTTTTTTTTTTAAAAAAAAAAAGATTGTATGGCCATGGATTAAGGCCCTGAAGTGGCTGGCGGAGCCCACGGGGCCTGACGGGGCGGGTTTGGATTAAAAAAAAAACCCCGTTTATTAAACGGGGCAGGTTCGGGTTTTGGGGTTAGACCCGCGGGTCGGGTCCGGATATAAAGAAACCCGGCCCGAACCCGACCCGTTGCCATTCCTAGAGGCAACCAAATCCACTTGGAATAAGGCAGCCCTCGCAGCGTCAAATGCTAATAGCAAAGCACTTAACGTAATTTTTTGTGGTGTGTCCCCAGATGAATTCCATCGGATTTCTCATATCACTGTTGCCCAAGAAGCATGGCAGATTTTGGAGACCACTTATGAGGGTACAAAGAAAGTTAAGGACACAAAGCTACAGATGCTGACTACCCGATTTGAGAAGCTCAGGATGAGCGAGGATGAGTCCTTTGACTCTTTCTATAGTAAGCTAAATGAAGTGGTCATCGACAAGTTTAACTTGGGAGAGAAAACGGAGGACTCGAAAGTTGTATGAAAAATTCTTCGTTCATTGCCGGAGAGCTTTCTTGCAAAGGTGATTGCAATTGAGGAAAGCAAAAACCTTGATGAAATCAAAGTCCAAGAGCTGATTGGTTTTCTCCAAACGTATGAACTTTCATTACCAAATCAAAGAAAGAGCAAATCACTGGCTCTTAAGACAATAAATGAAAAGGTAGAAGGTCATGGTTCATCGGATGAGGATACAGTAGAAAAGGATGTTGCCTACCTTGCAAAGAATTTCCAAAAATTGCTAAAGTTCAAGAACAATGAGAAATTTGGTGATAAAGGGAAATTCATGAGTTTTGGAAAGGAGAAGAAGGACTTCAAAAAGAGAGAAGGGAAGGAGTCCCAATCCACACAAGGAGTCACTTGTTTTGAGTGTAATGGACAGGGCCATTTCAAAAAAGAATGTCCTAATTATTTGAGATCGAAGGGCAAGGTGTATGCCACCACTCTCGGTGACTCAGATTCCTCCACCTCTGATTCGGAGGATAGCTGTGATGAAGAAGGGAATTTCTCAGCATTCATGACTGTTGCCTATGTTGAGTCTTCAAAGGACTTGAATTTGCTTGTGGAAGAGCTTAGGAAGCATAGTGATGAGGAATTCATGGGAATTGTAGAAGAATCAGATGCTGAAGAAGATGAAGATATAGCTGGTCTTAAAGAGAATTACAATTCTCTACTTGAGAAGTTAGGAGAATATGCAAGGGTAGCCAAGGCAGTTGTGAAAAAGATGAAGAAAGCTGAGAAGGACTATAAAAGTCTTCTAGTGAAATATAAGGAGGCCAAGTGTGAGATAGAGATGCTAAATGGTGAGCTAACCGAAGCTTACACCAAGGTAAAATTCCTTGAGCTTGAGGTGGTTCAAGCAAATGACAAGGTAGAGCGAGTCTCTACAAAGAAGCTTGATGATGTCCTTTCTTCTCAAAATACCTTCTCCGAAAAAACCGGATTAGGATACACCGAAGAAAGTAGTTCAGCTGTGAACATCTCCAAAGAAGTGAAGTTTGTGAAGGCCAAAAAGCCGGTTGTAGTTGCCCCTACTGTTGAAAAGGCAAATATTAAGAAGAAGAAGAATGTAACTGACCAACAGGTGTTGAACAAGCCCCCTAATCAATCTGTGGTCAGGTTTGAAGGCAAAGTAAAATCACTTCCACGATCGCAAAGAGGTCCTAGAACGAATCATGTGTGTCATCACTGCGTACTTCAAGGGCACACCCGACCCAATTGTCATAAACTGAGAGTATTGAGGAATGCTAGTGATCAAAGGTCAAGAAGGCCAAGAAATGACAAGAGGACTTGGACTGTTGAGCCATCAAGAGATCGAAATGTTGATCCCGGAATGATGGACGTGATGAAGTTGATTGGTGCATTCACCAACTGCTTGGAAAGCTTCACTAGAAGGTTTGAAAGTCCTAACTCTCGTACCCAATCATATAAGGATATCACCCCAAACGCATGTGATGTGTGGGTGATGAAGGGTACTCATGCATAAGCATTACCACATGTCCATGCATTAATACTTCCTATGTTGTGTGACTGTTGGTTTGTTTATTGATTATGAGAATTGAAAATTGTTTGTTTGTTTCATTTTTTTTTTTTTTTTTTGGTTGCTTCAATCTTTTCCTTCTTGTGTGTCAAAAATCCAAAAATCACATAAAAAGTAGAAAATCCAAAAAGATTGATCGACATTGTTGAGTTTTGTCTCAAAATATGTTTTACCTTGTACCTTTGTGTAAATGGCTTTGTGCATCTTCGAGCATAGCTTATTCCCTATGCACTCATATCATTGTGAGAGAAATCTTGAAATCTATGTGACTGTTGTAAATAGATCTTCAACCTTGTCATGAATGATTAGTGAATGGTTTTGTTGATCTTGAGACATGCATAGACTTGTGTCTATATATTATCCCACTCTTTATTTTATTGTTTTTGCTAATAAAGCTCTCCAAATGTAAATCTCCAAATGAAAAAAAAATATTGAGCTACAAAAACCTGTCGCACATACTAGTATTTGACTAGGAAAAAGGGAAAGCGACCAAAAATTAAAAATTATATGATGCCCAAAAAGCCAAAGGCTAACTCATCAAAGTGAAATATCAAAAATTTCAGGCATCAATCTCACAATGAGATATGTTGATTCAAAAATATCAAATGTTATGTCAAACATAGAGCCAAATGAAAAGCTTCAAAACTATTGTACTCAAGCCTTTGTGGGAGGTCATATATGCATATTTCTATAATTGAGATGGATCATATTATCTAGTGCTAGTTGTGTATGCCTTGATTGAATTGATCATTAAAGTTTCACATTAGACTAAGGACTATCTCATTTTTGATATTCACACACAACACACATGTCTATGTTCAATAAATGTTATATTCATTCGTGTGATTGTACTTGATTAAATGTGTTTTCACATGCTCAATCTTTGTTGATCAATCACAAAAAGATTTTTGAGTGTTTTAGTTGTTTTTGGAAAGTACTTTGTTTTGCAAAAATTGTCAAAAATTTCAAAAATTGTATTGCCCTATTTTGGTGACTTAGTCGCGGGTAGAACCAGTCGCATGCCCCAGTCGCGGGTCCATCACAGAGATTTTTCGCGACTCATTGGCGACTCATTGGCCGGTAAATGCTTCAGTCGCGAAAAAAACTTAGAATATTTTTCAAAATTTTGGAATTTCATGCTTTTCGCGGCTCAGGTTGGCGACTTGTTCGCGAGTGGAAGGTCCATCGCAAGGGGTATACAAAGATTTTCGCAACTCAGTTCACGACTCTCTCGCGAGTGGAACTTCCTGTTACAAAAAACACTTAGAAAATTTTTTTCAAAAGTTTTCTTTCAAGTGTTCTGGCGACTGGCCCTGGCGACTTGCACGCGACTTGACTCAGTCACGAAAATCGCATGTTTTGCACAAAATGGGTCAGTTTTTAAACTTTTTCAGTTTTCCCTCAAACATTTCTGACTGTTCATCTCCTTCCTTACCTGAACACTCTCAAACTCACCGTATCACTCTCAAAAAAACTTCCATTTTGCTTCATTTCATTCTCAAATCTTCAAGAAAAAGGTATGGGTTTTCTCTCTCTCACTACATATTTCATGTTTTGAGCTTTGTTTTCTTGGATTTGTGATTCGTTATTGAGTTTTGTGATATCTGTGGTTTCAGCTATAGCCTGGGTTCATGTTTGTTGAGTTTAGGTGTTTGGGCTTGGTTGATCTTGTTTCTAGGTTGCTAAATATGATTACTTTCATGTTTCATTTCACTATTAGAGTTTATTAACTGATCTATGATGTTTGGTAAATCTCATACCCATGTTTATTGGTCACATTGTCATATGATATTGTTTTTGTGATATACTCTGTTTGTAAGTATTTCTGGTTCAATATGGTTGAGTTATGTTTGTTGGGTTATTATGTCTTATCTTTTAGTTGCTATAGTTCATTGCTATCATGAATGCTGCTTTTGCCTTGAGGATATTGTCTGCTCTATGTTGGTTTGATCATATCATAATCATTTAGATTTGTCTCATAGACTTTTTTTTTTGGGATAAATGTGGTCCTCACTGCTATAATACAACTGAGTCCTTGGGAATGTGACCTAGAATTTTTTTTAAGTTGCTATGTTGATAAGTTATTCTATACCTCTCTGCTTTGAGCTTTCTCATTCAACACCTGTCTTTAAACTATGTCTAGATGGAGTGTTTGGTGCAATTTTTTTTGACAATAACATGTTACTAATGTTCTGAGTGTCCATCTATTGTGCTCTGTATTGTGGCCTTTTCTGCTTTTTTACAGATGGCCCCCTCTCCTACAAAGAAAATGACTCCTACTAAGAAAGCTCACAAAATGTTGAAAATGGACAATAACCTATTTAGGTCTGTTCAACACTTTGAGAGATATAGAGATTCTTTCTTGAGAGGAACCATAATTCAGGAGAGGTTTGTTGACTTAGGAGATTTGAAGGACACCTTCATTCTAGGTTGTTTTGAGGGCAGAGGATGGGAAAAATTGTTGAGTGACCTACCTCCTGTTTGTGAGCCTTTAATCAGAGAATTCTATGCAAATGCTGTGATAAGGGAGGATGAGTTGAGCTGTTGGGTTAGACGAAAGGAATTCACCATAGATGCCCATGACATTGATGAGGTGTTAAGGCTTGAAGGATTAGAGGACTCTAACTTCACCAACTACAAGGACAGGATGCTATCTATAGAAACTGTCTAAACTCGCATTGGTGGACAAAGAGAAGGGAGATGCCTCAACACTACAGCATTTCCAGCTGACATAAGGTGTCTAACCACCATTATGATGTTCAATTTGTACCCTGTGAGGAAGCTGACTACAATCAACAATGCCAGAGCTATCTTCCTCATGGAACTTAAGGAGAAAACCTTCATTAACATCAGCTCTCACATCTTTGACACTATTGTGAATGAGACTAAAACCACCTCTAAGCCCAAGCTAATCTTTCCTAGCCTTCTTATAAGGCTTTTCAGAGCAAAAGGTGTTGAAATCCCTCAAGATACCAGCTCCATGCCTACACCTTCAGCCATCAACAAGCTAACCATCATCGGGATTCAAGTCCGTCTTTCAGGTGATGAAGAGGTAGGTGATCAAGGTGAAGGTGACCAAATGGAAACTGAGATAGTAACTGTAGGACAAACTTCAACACCCAGAAGCCGAGGCAAAAGGAGCAGAGCTTCAATCTCATCAGAGGTACCTCCTGATGCATTCCAGATCATTCTAGAGAGGATTGATGGACTCAAAGAGGTCCAGAATAAGCATACTGATAGGATGGCAGCGCTTCAAGATCAGCTCAACATACTTTCAGCCAAATTTGACAGCTTCAGCACCCAACAGTGACCCTTTGACCATTCCGGTCAAAAAAAGGGAGAACTTTTGAGAGACAGCTCTTGAGGGGGAGTGTCATTTTAAGGGGGAGCTTGTCACAAACTGTTTTTTTTTTTTTTTTTTTTTTTTTTTTTTTTTTTTTTTTTTTTTTCCAGTTTATGCTTTAGTTTTACTTTATGTTTATTATAGTTTATGGGTTTGATATGCCAAAACATCTAGGTTATTGTTTTGGTTTAAAACTCATGGATTTGTTTTAAAACTCTCATGTTACTTTGGTTTGTTAATATTTAAAGTCGTTTTTCAATATTTTATGGAACTTGTTTATGGTAGCTTGTGCCCATGTTGCTTTTGTAAGCTTTTAGGGTTTGTTTTCATGTGCTAATTTGTAGGTTTTTATGGTTTGTACCATGCTATGCAGCCTTTATGTTCTATTACCAATACTTCTAGTTAAATGTTATGCATTTTCTTCAAGTATTTTCACTTTTGTGCCCTTGTAGGATTTTGTTCTTAGATGCATATACTTTATGTATTGTGCATTGGTTGAGTGTTGGGCATGCAAGTGATTTGTATTGAGCTTATTGGCTTGTATGTCCGGATGTTCATTCCAAGTATGAATGAGCATTGTGGTCACTATTTTATAGTGATTGCCTGTTTGGTCAAGCCATGGTTTATTTCTCATTCCATTTTTCTTGATCGCATTGTGCTTGTCTCATATACAATTACAAGTTTTTCTACATACAATGATGATACCATGATGTTATGTTTCAGGAGATTTTTGTTCATATGATTCAAGAGCTTATCAGATTTTAGAGTTAGGTGTGAGTGAGTTTTGTTCAACTGTTCCCAACTCACATGTTAAGTCTAGAGTTTGTTTTAGGGTTTTGTCACAGAATAGCCAAAGGGGGAGATTGTAAGGTTGAATTTTATCAACCATCTTGTTGGCTTTATTCCATGCTAAATTTGCTTGTATTTTAGCAATTAGTAATCTTGTATTTAGGTGGGAATCATGTAAGAGTAATGAGTGAGAGAGTAAGAAATGCTTAAGATTGTGTAAGGATGCAAAGACTCGCAGCTGGACTCACGGGTGACTCGCGACTGGCAAGCCGCCAAAGTTGGCACACGTGTGGAGCATACAGGGGAGCTGAAGAGTCATGCCAGCTGTTGCACTACAAGACAAAAGTCCCAGGCTGGCCAGGCCGTTAGCTCGCGGCTTGAACTCGTGACTCAGCCTAGTCGCGAGGTCAAGTTGCCAGACCACCCTATTTGGGAAAAAATGACTTTTCACATTCCTTCTCACCCTACTATATATATACCCTTATACCCACGATATTAAGAGAGTTTCTAGAGAGAATTTTGAGAGAGAAACCTTAGAGAAAAACAAGATTGAATCATCCACAATCTTCATATAGAGACTCTTCAAATTCTCTACTCTCTTCCTCTCCATTGTTAAATCCTTGAGAGGTACATTACCAAAACTTTTTCTCACCATACCCATATATGTAAGAAGGCCATTTAGTGTCTGGGAAGCAGTTAAGAAGGGACCAATTTCATATTGGTTGATGCTATGGTCAAGTAGCGGAATCCGGTAAGCTAAAGAAGAAATAGGTTCGGCGTAACCTCATTGGAATAGGAGCTTGGAGGGCTTAGGTACATTGGGTAGATTAGGCTTGGAGGGTCTTCTGCTGTTCATGTATCCCAACTACATTCTTTAGTGGATTGTTTACCGCTTGGAGGGCGGCGAAGAGGTTTTATGCCGAGGGTTTCGGTTTCCTCTTCGATAACACATCGAGTGTTGTCCTTGTGTTTGCATCTCTCTTCCCTTAATCTTTTCCATTTAATTTCTGCTGTGGATGTGATTTTATTTGGTTTAGATTGTTTATCAGTTTTGTTTTAAACTTATGTTCATATTCCGCACATTAATTGTTTGACATTGAGCTTGAATTGGTAATTTGTAAATTGGGGGTCTAATCGTTCATAGTGTTTTATACACTAATTGAACTTTCACTTCCTAATACCAATTAAATGAATTTAACATATTAACTACGAGTAGAATTGAAATGTTAGAGCTCAGGAATCTACATAATGGGACTTTGCAGCAATCTAGAAGAATATATAAATATGAATTGTCTTTTATTAAGAGCTTGGAATTCTTGAGGACTAGCATTTGGGTATGCAAAAAAAAAAATATATATATATATATATATATCTATCTATTTTGCATCCTCAAATACTACTTTAGCCCTTTTACTAATTCATTTTACAACTCATTCTATATTTCAATTTTTATTTTTACATACAACTCAATAAAATAATATAAACTACCTAACAAAATAATAAAAAATATTCTTCTTTCTCTCTTTCCTTTTACTATTTTTTTCTCTTTACACACAACTACAAGATTTTTTTTTTCTTTACAACCTATAAATAGTAAGGTCGCATATGCAACCTTTGTATTCATAGGTTGCAAATTAAGTATACAAACCCGGATTGTAGTGACCCAAAAAGGGAGGTCTTGCATTCCATGGAATCCCACATCGCCTAGGGAAGCACATGGGAATGTGTTTATAAGGAATGATCTCCCTTCAATGTGTAGAGGCTTTTTCCCCCACTGCTGTGTGCTTTGGGGGAGAACAAAACCGTGAGGGGTATGAGGCCCCAAAGCAAATAATATCTACACAGATGGGGTGGAGTCGTTACAGATGGTATCAGAGCTATGCCCTAACCGGAAGTGTGAGCCCCACATGCGAGGACGTGTGTGCCCGTAAGGGGGGTGGATTTTAGTGACCCAAAAAGGGGGGTCTTGCATTCCATAGAATCCCACATCGCCTAGGGAAGCACATGGGAATGTGTTTATAAGGAATGACCTTCCTTTAATGTGTAGAGCTTTTTTCCCCCACTGCTGTGTGCTTTGGGGGAGAACAAAACCGTGAGGGGTATGAGGCCCCAAAGCAGACAATATCTACATAGGTGGGGTGGGGTCGTTACATAGATGGATTGAGTTTTTGCTGTCTTGGGTTGTAAAATAGCAACTAGATGGTGTTTATACAACCCAATGCTAGTGCTCCAAGTAATTGCATAATTTATTAAAAAAAAGATGGCCCTATAAATGAAGTCTTTTATAAAATATAACAAATTTTCAAAATTTTTAAATTTTACAACTAAATCATGATATTGGATTTCAATATATTAATATTGGTTCAATTACTATTGACTTTATCCATTTATGTGTTAAAGTCTTTGTGTAGCTAGATAGGTTGACAATGTTAAGTGATTATAGTGACTTTGATAAACTAATCTCTATTGTTTTACTCTTTTAAGTGAATTAATCATCAATTTAGTCCATTCGATCAATTTCAGTCTATTCAGTCCAATTCATTCTACTTCAGTATATTTCAGTCCATTATGCTCTCTCTCTCTCTCTCTCTCTCTCTCTCTCTCTCTCTCTCTCATATATTTTTTCCTATGTGAATATAATACAGGCCATATCATGACGTGACATTGTATAAGATTGGGTTAGAGTCATAATTTTGATAACCTGTTTAGAACAACCAATTTTGACCCATTTTAATCTGATCCAAACCCTAATAAGTGAAACTTTTTTTTTGAGAAAGCCAATAAGTCAAACTTAAACCCAATTGACTGGACATATTGATCTCAAGTTTACATGAAACCTTTCTGTCATAATATGTGTGAACAACACATATTCTAGTTACCTATTTTGTGAACTTCGTTAGTTAGAAAGTTACTTCAAAAAAACAAAAAACGTTTACCTTTCAAAATAATTTTTCAAAAAAAATTCTCTATTTCATATATTATTTTGTCTTTTCATTCCATTTTCCAAGGTTCCAACGATAATTATTTGGTCCAACGGTCCTATTTTTCTCAAGTATAAAAATAGCATCACTCTCTCTAAAATTCTCATTTTGCACTCCATATTTTGTTTTCTCTTTAAATCTTTATGTCTGAAGATATTCCACCCAAAATGCTTCACTCTGACTCTGACGACTCTTCTATTGATGAAATGGTGGACATAATTGTAGGCTTTATGGCAGTTGCTGGCCTTGCTATTGCTATGGAAGAAGACGAAGAAGAAGAACGATTGAAGAAGCTGGAAAGAAGAAGAAGAAGAAGATCAAGACCACGTCGAGGTTGTGGAAAAGGCAAGGCTCGTGATTCTTCCTCTTCAGACACAAGTTTAACTAGCGAGATCACAACTGGAAGGTCAAGGAGAGCAACAAGGACAAGGGCCACTGCAAATAGTACTGCTGCTACTGCCTCAACGAGCTCCAAATGCAACCCCAAGTTGTTGAAAAAGCAAGAAGACAATATTAACAGTAACAATGTTGTAAAGGGTCTCAATGACTCTTTGGTTGATTGCGATTGTGAGTCGGGGGCTTCTAGAAATTGAAACCTGAAAGTGTTGGGATGGCTGAGCTTGAAGTCAAAACTCAGTTCACTGTAGCATGTACTAACTCTGACTCTAGCTTGTTGTAATAATTGTAGAAAGACAATGTGATCGTGCGTTTGGTGGAAAATGTGGCAAGCTCTAATTCAAAACATTAATATGATGAAATGGCGAACGCGACGTCGTTTTGTAGGCTTTTTTTATATTTGTCCCAACATTTGACAGATTAGATTTTGATAATAAAACCAAACTTGTAGGTGAATTTTACATAGATCAGTTTACTGAGTTATCATTTTAGTCTAAAAACTTTTTATTTTTATAGTCAAACTTAAATATGGTATTCAGGGTCCATGAAGTTGATAAAAACAATTGACAAAGACCGAACCTTAATATCTTATTCAACGACAATAAACTTTATCATATAAGCTAAATATGGTATTCAGGGTTCATGAAGTTGATAAAAACAATTGACAAAGACCGAACCTAAATATCTTATTCAACGACAATAAACTTTATCATATAAGCTAAATGAAACGGTGGAACCCACCAATATACTAAATTTAAACCTTGTCATTTTAGTACCATAACTTTGAAAACGCTGTTATTTTAGTCTTTCTATCCATTGCTACTTAAAAATTGCATGTTAACTCTTCCTTAAAAACAAAAAAAAAAAAAAAAAAAAAAAAAAAAAAAAAAAAAAACTAAGTAAGAAACAATGTTAATGGAGTTTTTCTAATGGCAATGGATGAAAGAACTAAAATGACAATGTTGTCAAAGTTAATGGAGTAAAATGATAAAATTTAAACTTAATAGACTAAAATGATAATTCACAAAAAAAGAAAAAAAGAAGAGTATAGGGAGTAAATTGCATTTTTTGCTATGTACAATAACCACTGAGAGCTCATACTTCTTATGAGCACAACTCTTTTACCCAAAAAATAAAAAATTTAAAAAGCCAATTCAAACTCTTAGCATAACCTTTTTTTTTGTACAAGGACCTGAATTTGTGAATATTTTAATGATAAAAAGTCATTA
This sequence comes from Quercus lobata, assembly GCF_001633185.2. NCBI lineage: Eukaryota > Viridiplantae > Streptophyta > Magnoliopsida > Fagales > Fagaceae > Quercus > Quercus lobata. Next base: position 43,054,830 of record NC_044907.1, on the reverse strand, counting down.
ATTTACAAAGTTGGTGAAAAAAATACTAAGCCAACCATATCTTTCTGCTAGATCAATTGCTCAGACAAAATCTTATTATCATTGTTGAAGCTTGAATCCTTGTTTTCTTTTTATCTCCTTTGGAAGTTGAGGAACTTGATACCATAGGCAAAGACAAATAAGAAAACGAGGACAAAGCCAATATGGGCTGCAACAACAGCTCCAAGGAAGTTATATTCAAAGCCCAAGTGAGACTTCAGGTAATATTTCACAAGCATATAGCCTTGTCCAGGTACCTCAATTGGAGTGGTCTTGTCACCCACTTGAGAGGTCACAAGGCCATAGATTGTCCAAGACACAGGAGAGCCCCAGTAATACCACCTCCACCATATTGGAATTTGCTGCACATGTCAACCATTAGAATTTTGAAATTCAATTTTCTTTTAATGTAATAGACTTGAAAATTGTATCATAATCTTGAATGGTGCATTCCATATCAAGATTCCCTCTAATTTGTAGTTAGATTTGTGACATATGTTTCTTATTTGATTTTGAATGATTTATATGGGGATTCAAGACTGGATTTTTTAAATGCGACATGTCTTTCATCTAACTAAAAACTAGAGGAAAGTAGAGGATTTAAAATGGGAGTGGATCCTTTCCTGTATCAGTATAACAATCACACAAATATCGTTAAACCATAGTTTTTCCTACCATGTGGAATTTATGCATATGATATGGTTTCCCATTGTTTTTTTAATAAGCTGCTTTTATTTGTATATATGCTCAATGCTAAAAATGACTCATTAAGTCCTCTCCATTTAAAAATACTTCAATGTATACTTTATCTTACTCAAGAATGTATAGTTAAAGCTATTGGAATAGAAGAAATATGTGTTAATTTGACTCCCACAAGGTTTCCCAACTCCCAATCTAGATGTTCAAATTATGACTTGGCCCTTAATAATAACAGTTCATTGAGGAGGTCTTCTACACTATTGATTGTGACAATGTTGAAGCTAGGATTTTATCTCAAAGGAGGCAAAATTTTTATAACAGACATGCCAATGCACATTTGATATAAGTAAAATCGCTTCAAATAAAGCTTCTGTGTACTATACTCATTACGTGGATATATCATACTATATTTTGTGTAATTGTTTAGGTATTACTTACCGGCCTCGTGATGAGAAAACCAGAGAACAGGTTCCAGATGTTTAGGAAGAAGGACATAAAAATGGCGGCAATTTGGTAGCTAGGAGTCAGAGCTACTACCATCATCCCATACAATGTGTAGTATATAAAGCACATCAAGATAAAGAAGTAAAACCACAAGAACTTTTCAAGTCGCCAATGGAATCCAATCATTGAGTAAAGGATAAGAGTGTAGACAAAAGTTTGGATAGCTACATAAATTATCTCCACTGCCACCTGCAGGGCATCAAATAAAAATGCCAATTATTTCTGCTGCAAATCAGAGTATTAAATTCATTTTTCTTTCTTTAATCAATATGTTTAGGATCCAAAGCTGACCCCAAAATTTTGGGACTAAAACTTTGTTTGTTGTTGTTGTTGTTCTTGTTCTTGTTCTTGTTCTTATTCTTTCATTAATTAGTTGGAGTATAAAATTAAAAATAATTCCTCTGAGGTGATAAAGTGGTTTTAATCTTCCTTTACCTGAGCAAAAGCATAAGGCAAAGCTGAATACATTCCTGCTGCTCTTTCCCGGTAGAAGACTGTTCTTTCAATTGCCACAACAGGCTGCACTGCAGCTGTGTTAGTGCTTCCAAGAAAAAGAGCAGCAGCAAACATAGCCCCCAGTAGATTCAGCAGGTCTTGTTCCTTGTGCCTGTTAACAAGATAGTTTCATCATTAAACAAGCACAGAATGACAGAAATAGTATACTTAATTGTTGGACCATTTATTTTAAGACTCTAAAAGGTCAATGGTATGATTTTTATGTCTGTTAACATGATACTTTGCAATTAGCTTCAGATATATTCCTCAATGAAGTAGCACAGAAATGGTGCACTTAATTGTAGAGTCCATCCATTGTATAACTAAGAGGTTAATTGTCCCTTTTTAATGCTTCTGTAACTATGCAGAATTCCACAAAATGACGAGTGAAGATCAAGTTAATAACTTCCTTGGATCATAATCTTTTTCAGTGCATGCTTAAAATCAGATAATATAAGTAATTCTTGTTTAAAATCAATCATACCCTGTGGGTTAATTACCATACCCTGGTAGTTCTTTGATATTAGTCCAATTTAAGATATGAAAATAAGAATTTTAAGACTTACGTCTTATCTCCTTTGTTCCAGAAAATTAGCCCAAATAGAACACCGATGACTATCGTTACGAATAACCGGATGGCATTGTATCGTGGGTTCCTCCAATAAGACCAATATTGCTTCCAAAAGCAAGCTTTACATTGAATTACAGAGGATTGGGAATATTTGGTGGGGAAGTAAAGGTCCTTCGATCCTGGTGATGGCGTGCTTAGCTCTTTGATGAGTTCTTGATTCCTCCTGTACGGGAAATCAATATAGAAAAACTTATTCTATCCGAAAATAAAATTGAAAAATTGTAAGAGGAAAAAACAAGCTGGAATTTTTCAAGAATGTCTAATGTTCTTCTTACTTGTACAGTTCAGAATTGGCATAAATTTCTGCAAAATCCACATCGAGTTGAGCCTCAACTGCAGGAGAACTGATTTCTAGCATCCATGTTGCAGGATTATATCCATCTTTGATCTTAGGAACATATGGGATAGCCTGAAATTGTCATATATTAGTTTGTGAGTAAAATTCTAAGAGTTGCTGCATTTATAACCTCTGCAGTGGCTATAGATATTAGCTTGTGATAAAAAATTCAAAAAGTTAATGCTATAAAATGTTGGTTCTCTAAGCATTGCGAATAGCGCTATTCACCTCAAAGTAATCTACAAGCTTTTGAGAATGGTGACCGAGGGGTCCAGCATAAATGACTTGTCCACCCCTCTTCATCAACAGTAGCTGTGGGCAATTTGATATTTAATTTAGTAGTGTTATGTGATTATAAGACAGTCAGTCAAACACAAAATGTTTATATTGATATATCCTATATACCTCATCGAAAGCTTCAAAAATGTCTATGCTTGGCTGGTGAATTGTGCAGACAATAGTTCTCCCTGTATCCACTGTGTTTCTCACTGTACGCATTACAATTGCTGCAGCTCTAGCGTCAAGGCCTGATGTTGGCTCATCCATGAAGATGATGGAGGGATTAGCAACCAATTCTACAGCTATTGTGAGTCTCTTTCTCTGTTCAGTTGACAGACCATCTACTCCTGGAACACCAACTAAGGAATTCCGCAATGAATTTAGCTCAACCAAGTCCATGATTTCCTCAACAAACATCTATTGCACAAAAAATGAAAGCTGTGGTAAGTAACACCATTTGTAAAACTTTTAGTTGCTAGACATGCACGGTAATTGGATAATTGGAACATACATATTATGAGTTACATATTTACTATTAATAGAAAATCATTCATGTCAAGAAACAAAGTTTGGAAAGGTTAAGAGACTCCAACCTTTTTCTTGTCTTAAGACACCAAAATATTGAAAGCTGAAATCAGAATAAATAAATTGAACTATACCTAAATGGAAAAAATGAATCATGTAAATGGCTCCAAGTTGTATGAATAAAAATGATTTTGTGAAGTAGTTTTCTACCCACATGACCTGTAGATATATGGGCACAGCCCAAAATATGATGTTATCTAATTATTTGGGCTAATTAACTTATGAAACTAGAATATTGTGGACTGAGGCACAAGTTAGATTTTTTTTTCCTTAGCAAGTAAAAACCACCTATTAAATTGAGAGATAAAATAGAATAAGCTCATACAGTCACGGAAATGACATGTTTGGAGACAAAACGTAGATTTTGGACAAAGAAACATGCCTTTCGAGTTTCCTGCTTAACTTCCTTGGCAAGACGCAGCCAGGCAGAGTACACAAGAGATTCATAGACGGTAACATTGGGTGAATGGATATCATTCTGTTCACAGTAACCGTTAACCCGAGCAAAAGTTGCTTGGTTCTTGGGGTAACCAGATATGCTGATACTTCCTTCAATGTAACCACTAGTTTTTCTTCCTGCTAGCACATCCATCAATGTGGTTTTTCCAGCACCACTTACGCCAACCAATGCTGTTAGAATACCAGGCCTGAAAGCACCACTAACATCTCGTAATAGTTGGAGACGACTTTCTTCGATCCCTTGGCCCTTCATTTCCTGATGAAACTAGTGTTCAGAATCTAGATTTCAAAAACTAAAAGGTTTAAACTTTTGAATTTTTCCAACTATTAAGATGTTAGCTTGATGTGACACATTATTATGAGCCTAATTAGGAAAACACCCAATACAGAGTTGTTCAATCTTATGCAGTATTCAAAATATCTTGACATCTTATTTTAACGAGCATCTTCTAGACATTCAGGATATCATTATCGTAAAATTAATGGTCCCTCAGTCATGACAAATACAAAGTTGGAAATCTAGCAGTCTAGGAAAATTATATTGATTATTAAAAGTTGGGAAAAATTATATTGATTATTTAATGGTTCACTTATGATGCACTCTAGGAAAAATTATTAAAAGTTGTAAATGATTGTCTAGAGTTTTGTAACTCAGCTGGCAGTTCAAATCCCCCACCCCTATTGTAACTATCATATTATCAACAAAAAAAAAAGGCTCTAAATGATCAGTCTATTGGGTAAATAAACCTTTTATTCAACTATTTTATTGAATCAGCTTTTATTTTTTCACTTTTTCTTGCCCTACCGTAAGGCAATTCTCCAAGAGGGGAAGAGAGAAATGGGAAAAGATACTTACAGCTGGCATATCGACAAGGTAATTTACATGATTAAATGCAAGTGACAAGGGCTGGAATGGCAGAACCATTCCTCTTCTAGTAGGTGCATTCTCTGCACCACTACCAATTGAGTTGTCTGGAGTGTTCTTCACTGCCATATCAATACCTGTACTCATTCACATGTTACAATCATTAAGAGCAGGAACCATTTATTTTCCTTAAAGCAAATATGTAGATGATCTCTTAAAGAAATAGAACTGCAAGTTATGGAACCTTGAGCGGTTGAAGATGTACTCATTTCTATGCCTCTCATCTGAAGCTGTCCATTAGAGGACTGCTTTCCACTTTTTTTATTGTCATCCTCCTCAACAATAACGGATTTAGAACCACCTAAAGCTGCATTTGATTTTCAAAGTAATGTCAGCTCTAAAATCTTATTGCAGTAACTGAACTGGAGATTAGTGTGGTAAATGATTGCTTACGATTTAGAAATGTGAGTGCAATGATAAAACATATGTTAAAAAGAACAGAAAACCCAAGGAGTGCCCCAACACAAATCCAATACCAATAGTCTTCCACAAACATGCCCCTGGCCTTGAGAAGAACCTTTCCGACGGTAGGTTCAGGAATAAGTGGGTACGGATTGGGCTGTAACAAAGAAAAAGTGAAGATAATTAATTGAAGATAATTTTAAAGGAACAGAATGATTGTTTACAAGTTTTCTTGGAGATCTTACTGCACTCCATCTTTTGTCAAGAAATTCATTGATGGCTATGGCATTCTGTCCATACATCATGGGAGAAAGGTAGTAGCCCCATATCATCCATGGTGCAATGTCATCTAAACAAGGAGAAGGAGGTTTTCACTATTTCAATTATTATGGCATTGCATGAAGAGATGAGCATCTCTCAACATATATATGTACAGAATCATTTTAGTTGAGACTTGAACACTAAAGATTTATTGAAAACTCGTAAACATAAACATAAACTGCTAACCTTTGGCAACAATGAACCCACCAAGGACAAAAACCAATAACAATGTAAAGGTACCAAGCGTATTTGCCACAACTTGAACTCTTCCCAGTACTGCAATAAACCGGAACAGAGATAGGCCCATCTGATGGATGCTGAAGAATGCCAATAATTGGCGGAAAAACCTAATAGAATTTTCAAGATATGTTAATAAAACATAAATTATATATTCACATAGCTCATGGATGGAAAATAATTGACATAACAAGAAATCATATACGCTTGAAGTTTATTCATTTATCTGGAAGAATATATGTGCAAGCACATACCTACTAGCAGAAGGAGCAAACCCAATAGTGTAATATGTTAGGCAGATCCATATTCCTGACTCCATCAATGAGACAGGAATCCTGAGGAGCCAAATTGGTAAGCCGAAAGCCCATGCTGGATAGAACAAGAAATCCCGCTGCTTAAAAAATACAGGAAGCCTAACAACAGTCAATGCAAGTTCTGACACTCCATTGAACATGACATTAATGAGACTGAAGAACATTGCACCATAATATTTCCCTCCATCTTCTAATTGACCGTGCTTCATTTCGGTTCTAAAGAACACTGTCATGGCAATAATTGACATTATGGTAATCTGGGTTGTCTTGAATATGTATATAAAAGAGTTACGCTTCATCAATAGCCACTCTCTTGCAAAGCATGCCTTCAAGAGTTCCCGATTAGAAATTCCATACTTCTCTTTTACTAATGCAGCACGATGAGCTTTAGACCTATCATATGGAATTCCAAGCTCATCATAAAGTTGCAGGCCAATGTGAAAATTATGAAAGTGATCTACAAACTCAGGAACACTAGTATATCGGAAAGGTTCATTCTTTTTGCACCAGTACTGCTCCTGATCCTTTTTGGAAGTAACCTCTTGCAAAAAGTCTGCAACTCCTTTCCTCTCTGGGCACTTAAAGCCAACATCTTCAAAAAATTCAAGTACGTTCTCACATGGACCTTGATAGACAATCTGGCCTTCTGAAAGTAAAATAATGTCATCAAAAAGATCAAAGGTTTCAGGCGCAGGTTGCAGAAGAGAAATTATCATTGTCACATCCATTATATGAACCATCTGCCTCATGAACTTGACTATTTGGAAAGTGGTTGAACTGTCTAGACCATTTGATATTTCATCCATAAAAAGAGCCGTTGCTGGTCCAACCAACATTTCTCCTGCACTCAGTATAATCATTCCAATTCGACAATTTGTTAAATCCAAAAACTGGAAAAAATAAAATAAAAATACACTGACACTTCAATTTTATATGTAGTCCTTTTTTTCTATGTTTTACGTACACACCTATTGTAACACGCTTCTTTTGTCCACCAGATATGCCTCTTCTCATTTCATCACCCACAATAATGTCAGCACATATGTCCAATTCAAGAATCTGTTGTACATACTTTGAAAAGTTAGAAAAGAAAATTGTCTGAGAATTAAAAGGGTGGTTACCAACATACCTTGAGAACATAATCTGTAACAAGACTTGTTTCTTGGCCTGCCATTGCTGTGGCTTTCATGAATGCATCTATCTCAGGATCTGGTTTTATTCCAACTTCTTTTTCTCGTCTTGACAATTCTGTCAGCAGGTCATACCTTGTTCCAACTCCCAAACAACGTCCTGAAAAGTCCAATGTCTCTCTGACTGTCATTTCCCCTTGATGAAGATCATGTTGGCTAATGTATGCGCATGTTCTCCGAGGAACAAATTCTGATAACTCATGACCACAGTAACTGACTCTCCCTGATATCTGTTCGTGTAAGTTGTAAATGACGAAGTTAGGACTTCATAATATAAGAGTAATCATTACTAGAAGTACTCAGAATTCAACAATTACTTTTGGAATTTATTGTGAAATTGCTTGCAAAAATAAAATTTTTCATAAATTAAGAAACATTTTGAGGAATGTGTCTAAGAAAACTGACGTAACGAATTAGCAAACCAGACTTCATGAACTTTTTATATACTAAAATTTCCAGCATTACCTGCTATTTGCTCTATCCAAATAGGAAACAAAAATAAAAAATAAAAAATAAAAAATAAAAAGATTATATTATAGTTTGAATAATACAAGATCTTAAAATGATTGTCAGACATTGTCCTAGTTATAGGGAGGAGAAAATGACACACCCTGAGATCCTTGTCCCTCTTCCCAGCAAGTGCCTGCAGCAATGTTGTTTTCCCTGATCCTGGAGGTCCCAGAAGCAGTGTCATTCTGGAGAAAAACCACCAAATTAATCAACAAAGTACATACAAGAAATTCAAAAGCTCAATAAAATAGCCTTGACACTGCACATGAGAAGAAAAACTATATGGTTAATTCTAATTCATTAAAAGGGTTTTCTACAACATATTGTTTCAAGTTTCAACAGTAAGTCAGGGGACACAAACTACATAGTAAGTTTTGCAGTAATTCAATACCTTGATGGCTTCACTATTCCACTCTCGTCACGTAGAATCTTGACAACCCTTTTCTTCGATGGCAAAAGCTTGATTAACCCAAGAAACGCCTATTTATCACAACAAATTAAAAACCAAACCATTGTCAGTACATATACCAAGCTGTAAAATAAATTGAAGCAACATTTCTGCTATGATGCATTGACGGCAACAATTGAACATGTATTGATAACAACAATTAAATACCTTCTTTTTGATGCATTGACAACTGAACTGATTTTATTACAGATATTGTTTGTTTCATATGTCACAATCTCAAACTCTCACCGTCAATTTGTACATGAAAATTTCAAAAAGAAAGTCAACTTGAATTTTCATTCGGGCATACTCAAAATTTGAAAAAGAAAAAACAGATATATGTTTTGTCATTTTGGATATGAAATCAGTCTTAGAAATTAATTACCATGTAAAAGTTAGGTAGAGAGAGAGAGAGAAGTAGTATTTCTTCTCAAATTTCAAGAAATATATACTAGAGCCTTTAAAACTTTGACTACCCTACAACATTCCATATTCTTCCAAGATAAAAATTATATAGAGACGGGAGAAGAAGCGAAATTGGATCATGGAAAATATAAAACTTTGTTGTGTAATCCCCGTTTGACTAAAACAATACCAAACTATAGGAGACAAAAACACCTCAATTGAATTCAAGTATGAGTTCAGCAGAGTTGGGAGTGCCCTGGCTCCAACATATGCATCTCCTTCGATCGATAAATGCTCAAACCTGACTTCAACCTTTGGAATGTCAATTCCCACCCTAAAAGCAAATGATTAAAGATCATTAGAAGCTTAAAATCAAAATTAATAATAGAACTTCGATTCAACCAATTAAAAGAAGAAGAAGAAAAGGCACATACTAAAACATTATGTAACCAAAACTATACCCTACTCTTAGAAAAGGGTCTACCTATCAGTCCTGGCCCTTAGTCTACGAAGCAGCTTCTCGTTATCTTCTTCAACAACCTTAAGTATACTCTCGATGAGATGCTTCTTGTCCTGCACTCCAAGATTGGTAACATCAACCTCTTGATAACCAACTCTCCCATTATCCAAAACCTGCTTCAGCATTCCTTTCCTCAACCTATCATACGTTGGAAGCCGCTCTAATGCCGCCCACATCAGCTCCTCTTCATCATCTTCCCTCCCACTCTTCTGAAACACATCAGTTTGTCCTGTCCAAGCCTCACGCAAGCTCAAGGATGCCCAGCTTCTCTTGCTGCTGGATGACCGGAAACTCATCCTCTTGCTGCTCATGGACCTTACAATTTCATCTCCAGCCAAAGCAGCTGCCATAATGTAATACAATACTCTCTTTTTTTAACTTTTCGAGCATCTGACTATTCCCTAGTGTTTGTGTGATACTATACGTAGCACTTCCTTACTTTAATGCACTACAAAACTTATGTTGCCATAGAAATTCATAAGAGTACTTAAAAATAGTGAGTGAAGAAGTTCAAAAAAGTCTGTATGAGCTCATGAACATGTGAATCTTGAATAACAACTCAGATAGTTTTGAGCTAAATTTGGAGATGATGGGTGTGAAAGAATGTGTCGCTTGGTGGTGGTTTGGACATGGTATATGTAGGAGAAGATGGTGAGGAGTAAGAGCATGTCACTGACTGAAATGGATATTTATAAAGAGTGTGGACTTTGGATAAAGATGAAAAAGTATGCATGGAATTAATTATCCAAAGTTTGTCAAAGATTTGAGGGATTCAACTTCTGTTTGGACACTTCTTATTTATTGAAAATTAAAAATTTATTACTAAAATTACTGTATTAAATTAATTTTTAAATATAAATAATATCATGTGAGACCCAATAAAATATATAATCGGCATTAAAAGTGAAGTTGGCGCTGATAAGTGCACAATTACTGTAGGACCTGCCTTTTAAACACCAAACGCAAACGAGTAAAGATATGTTTTCCAAACGGTCGCTCTTCAGTCAAAAAAAAATTCCCCGTTCCAAGACAAAGAGAAGAGAGACAAGAATCACAATATTTTCCATTTGAATCGTCGTTTCCTAGGAATCTAAGCCGGGTTAAATAGTGCATGCATATAGAGACACACATGAATCCTAATTTAGTGTTGGCCGCTGGTGTTGTTCTAGGAGAGGCATTTTTCAAGTTACTATTTGACTATGGTATATATATTTATTATTCTGGCATTTATGTACCTTTTTTAATGCTTATTTTTGGATTAGCTTTTTTGTTTTGAAAACTGATTATATTGGCTATATTTATTTATTTATTTGTTTAAAATTGACAAAAAAATATTACTGTGCATAAACAAAAAATGAGACTTTAAACTGTTGTGCATAAACAAATATAAATGCACTATGAGCCTAAATTGTTGAGTCTATGGTTGTGTTTGCCATTAGTTTAAAAAGCCAAATTTTTTTACTATTCAATTTATTTTTACTACTAATCAGCTTATTTTTTGTACTATTCATGAACCTCATTGCACTTTTTGGTACTATTAATAGACCTCACTGTACTATTTCAAATACCTTTTAACTTTATCTATAGTATTCTCAACAAAAAATTTTCAGTTTTAACTAAATAAACTATTCCTAAACGGACTCTATGTATGTGAATTGTGAAACTTCTAGTTGTACCTTTAAGATGTCCTACACATTGATCTCACAGAACATCTACTAGGTTAAATAAATCAATCCATTCAAACATTTGCTTAAATGAAAAGTTAAAAGAATATTAGTATATATTTCTCTCTTTTTTTTTTAAGTGACACATGACACTAATTAAAAGATTAAATGAAAGAATTTTTAAAGAATGTATAATATGACAAACCTCATACTCTAATACATGTGTTCCTACCGTTAACATGCATAACATGTGTGTTTAGTTTATTTCGTGGTTTATTTAGCTTGAAAAATACTATTATAAACTAGAAAATAAACCCTTTTTTATAGGATCTAGAAAATAAAATTAACCATACATGTTTACTAGTTTGTGCTTTGGTGGTAATTGTTTTTTTTTTTTTTTAAATAAAATCAATTACATCGGATCGGAATTTTCCAATACTTTTAACAAATCATTAGAAAATGTTACATGCTGATCAACTAGAGACATAGAAAATTTATTTGATTATCCTTCTCAAAAATAAATAAATAAATAAAAACCAAAAAATAAACAAAGGCAAATACATACAAACGAAAGAGGCTATACTGCGAAACGTTAGAAGCTAGCTGCCAAAGTAGCTGATTGTCTTGACTCTTGAGTCAAAACTACGACCAGACACTTTCAAAATCTAATGGATATATTTCACTTTAAATAAATCGATAAGACCCCCAAAATCTTTTCCATAAACTATTTTATTACTAAGAAAATGCGTAAATATTGAGACTACATTTTGATCTTCTGGGTGTATGGTATTTACAGTGTTCGTCCAAAAGTAACAACAATTTTACAAATGAATACAAGTCAAAAAAAATTAATGTTCCTCACCCTTCCCTATTTTATTATTGTTCTCTGTGAAAATTTTAAGGAAAAAAAATTAATTCTCTATAAAAAATTTAAAATTTTGCAAATCACTCTCTTTTACTTATAGACTTTTGTAGCAATAGTTTTTAATTTCTTTCTTCCTAGTATACATTTAACCTGATATTAACAAAACTAAAACTAAAGTACACTTTTGGCCCTCAAAATTTAGATCCTTCTTGTTTGATTTTGTTTTCATATTAGATTTGTCATCCATTTCTGTTAATGATCAAACCATTAAAGGCCCTTGATATTTAAAAATTTCATGAAATACTAACTCTAGAGTGTAGTAAAATGCAAGGTGTTTTTTTAATATTATAGGCAGAAAAACATATATGGATGGTCAAATTCCTAACGGAAATAGATTGCAAGGCCAATATGACACAGAATCAAACATGAAAGGTCAAAATAAAATTTTAAAGATGTAGAGGATCAGAATGAAACAATCTCAAACTTACATGTAGTTTAGTCCAAAATCAATAGCATAAGGGGAATACTATCTAGATCTATAAAGAAGGCATGTGATCATACCAACCAAAGTACATACAATTTGAGTTCCTCTAAAATTGATACGTTATCTCTCTCTCTTTATATATATATATATATATATATATATATATATATATATGCAGTTTTCCCTTTTTAGTTGTTTTGGGGTTGATTTGAGATAAAGAAGAAATGTGCTTTTGTACCTACCATAATACCCCATAATTTTGATACCAATTTAATTCTTATACGTAAATTAAAAAGGAGGTTCACAATTAAATGGATTTAATTGGTTTGGGCCTAAGATATTTAAATCTGATAATTACTATAGAATATGAAGGCCAAGTGAGGTGACATAAGTAAATATATAAGTCTTGATAAGTTTTTAAAAACCCTAGCATTTTACTTCTTAAGACACACGTGTGTATATATATAAGGTTTTCTTTTGTTTTAGCTAAAACACAGGATTGAAAAACTTTTTTTTTTCTACTTTGCAGCTGAACCTGAGACCGCAGAAGGTATGGTTTCCTCTAGCTCTAAATTTAGGGTGTTGAATATCCAATAACTAGACTTGTCACACGTTTGCTGGAAAGAACTGTGCTTGAAATTGCTTTAGTAGCTAATAGGACAAAAGACATCACTTTATAAAACCTAACCTATCAATATATTAAAAGAAAAAGGACTTCTAACTTCTAGCCATATGTTTGACCTATCAATCTCCACCTATCCTTCTCCACCTATCCTTATATGAATTTAATGGAGAAGATGACTTATAATTAATTGTTATTATATTAGAGTAAGAATGATGCATACAGATTTTTTGTTTTCCCCTATTTTCATTGTCAAATATAGTCTTGGCCTTTTAGCCACTAATAGGTTGAGATGCCTTCTTAAACAAGAAATTTCCAACAAAGAAAATATCTAGATATTTCTTATATTCTTTCTAGTGACATCAAAATAATGCTTTCATTTTCTTTCTATATTAGTAAAGAAAACGTCCACTAACTAGGAATGAAATTGGACAGTAGAGAGCGAAAAAAATTTTGAGCAAAACTAGGCCCTACATATAGTTTGAATTATAAGGCAGTCTCAGTGTAACAACTAGAGGCGGAGCCAGGGGGGGTCGAGGGGGGGCCACTGCCCCCCTAGCCCACCCAAATTTTTTTTTTTTTTTTGATACTATCATTTTTATTTTCAGTTTTGAAGGTGAGAACAGTTGTTGGTTTTTTTTTTTTTTTTTTTTAATTGACTCGTTTTGGTTGCTGATGAAGTTGTGAAAAATGAAATATATGTATATATATTTTATACTTGTTTTCCTAATCATTAATGGAACAAAATCACCTTAGCTACTTAACATATTTGTTGTTTCTATTTTTTTTCTTTTTAAATACATAAGATATATGTGCATAAAATGCATATATCTTATACAAGTTTTGCCCCCCCTCGACTCAAATTCTAGCTCCGCCACTGGTAACAACCCATAATTTTGATATCAATTTAATTATTATGCGTAAATTATAAGGAGGCCTACAATTAAATGGATTAAATTGAATTGAGCCTAAGATATTAAAAATAAGATAAATACTATAGGATATGAAGCCCAAGTGAGGTGACATAAGTAAATATTTGGGCCTTAATAATCTTAGCCTTTTACCTTTTAAGTTACACGTGTATGTACATAAGAAGTTCCTTTTTGTTTTCAACCGCAACATATGAGTGAGCTGTTTCTTCTCTTCTCTAAGGCTGTGTAGGAGAATCAGGTCAACTCTTCTCTTTATTTGGTTTCTTGTATTTATGTGATACCTAACAAGTGTCTATCTAGTTTAAGGGCTATTGATATATCACACACCTAGGATGGAGAATTTCTACGTATATGAGTCTTTGTGCTGCACGAAACATAGGGGCAGGTGTGGACTTGAAAATTCAACATTGTCATCATGTTAATAATAATAAAAAATAAAAATAAATTAAAAATTAAAAATTAAAAAATAATAATAAAAAAAAGAACCTGATTATGGCTAGAAAATCGTCCCACGTTTTCAGGGAGGAATTGTGCTTGAAATTGCTTTAGTAGCTAATAGGACAATAGGCATGACTTCATAAAATCTAACCTATCAATATATTAACGTAAAAGAACTTCTAGGCTTACGTTCTGATCTCAACAACCCTCACTTATCCTTATATCATGGGAAAGGATGTCCTACAGTTATTATTATATTAGACTAGGAGTGTTGGATATAGCTACATGACAAGAAAGGATGTGAATTGTAAATTGATGAGATTTCCCTTATTCGGCCATTTTGAAGTCTTGAATATCCATGATTATATCAATGGAAAAATCAGATTAGGCAGCAGCATTTTTAAGTCCAAAAATCTGATCAAAGCTGAAAGTGTATTGGATAGTTAAGTGATTAAATAGAGGATTTTGGATATATCAATATTGTCTAGGATAAAACCGTTTAAGTGTGAAAATAGATTTTTTTTTTTAAGTGGGAAATTGTGTATTGATGAACCTATTTTTGGTGTTGCTAGGTTCTAATTCTACTGAATTGTTGTGATTTAAGGGAGGTTGATTTCCTTTATTTTTGCAACTAAGAGGTAAGTGGTGTTTACTAATTTTGGGGGTTTTCCCAAAATAATGTTGATTATTAAACTATTTTATATCAAAGAAACATGTTGATATTTTATAAATGTTTGATGTGCACATTGACTATTCGTTTTATGAAAAAACTTGTGGGACAACCGAAATTTATTTAAACTTGTATGCGTGAATATATCTTTATATTTTTTAGAATTATGAATGGATTATTTTTGTAAGCATATTGAAATGTGTTTTGAAAACTTATGGCAAGTCTTGATTAATAGCTCAGTATTGTATTTAGTACTTAGTAAGGGATGATCATACTGTAGCTAGTCCTTAATAAGGGACGGTGTCAAAAAAGGGGACAGTGCACATTTGATAGCTCCTTAGCAAGAAAGTATACTATTGAGGATCCAAAAAGGAAGCTTCTTAGCAAGGGAGTGTAGATTCGAAAGGAGTCATCCTTAAGAAAAGGGATGAAAAGGAGGTTCCAGTCCCAAAAAGGGAACAACATAACCCTGTCAACGGGGCGTAAACGCTGACCATGAGAAAAGCCTAGGAAATTGTTTATGTGATGGTATTAATATATATATATATATATATGAAATATTTGATGATAAATATTGGTGAGTTACAAGTTATGAAATTATTGTAAGAATTATTTATTTG
This sequence comes from Quercus lobata, assembly GCF_001633185.2. Lineage (NCBI taxonomy): Eukaryota > Viridiplantae > Streptophyta > Magnoliopsida > Fagales > Fagaceae > Quercus > Quercus lobata. The sequence continues at coordinate 43,039,256 of NC_044907.1, read as the reverse complement.
AAAGGTTTGTTCCCACACCCCAATGTTAGTGAATTTCACCTATTAAGTTATCTCACCCCCCCCCCTTTATTTCCCATTACAGATACATTAGAGGGATTATTGGAGTAGAGATATAACTCACCCCCCTTTATTTCCCATTACAAATACAGTAGAGAGATTATTGGAGTAGAGATTCTTGGGAGACAGCAGTTATGAACTATTTTGTGAAACTAAGGATTTATTATTATTTTTATGGCATTAAACATTGTATTGGAAAATTATTTTAAGGATGTTTTGTCTTTGATGAATTAGAGCTTTGACATTTGTGATGAGATTTAAGGTTACTGGTTTCTTTTATTTAATATTTTTATGGATTATTCAAATTAAATAGACTTTTATTGCTTATGGTTTTGGCACGTTACACTCAGTACCGCAATCAGAGTGGCACAAAGAATCTAACATCTCCGTAGGTTTTGATATTGATAGATTAAACTATTTACATGTGAAAACTAATTTTAAGTGGGAAACTCATGTATTGATGAACCTATTTTTGGTGCTGCTAGGTTCTAATTCTACTTATTTAGTGTGACTCAAGGGTGGTTGATTTCATATTTTTGCAAATAAGAGGTAAGTGGTGTTTACTAATTTTTGGAGTTTTCCCAAAATAGTGTTGATTATCAAACTATTCTCATATCAAGAAATATGTTGATATTCTATATATAAATTGATATTTTATAAATGTTTGATGTGCACATTGACTATTCGTTGCTAATAGGACAATAGGCATGACTTCATAAAATCTAACCTATCAATATATTAACGTAAAAGAACTTATAGGCTTACGTTATGATCTCAACAACCCTCACTTATCCTTATATCATGGGAAAGGATGTCCTACAGTTATTATTATATTAGACTAGGAGTGATGGATATAGCTACATGACAAGAAAGGATGTGAATTGTAAATTGATGACATTTCCCTTATTCGGTCATTTTCAAGTCCTGAATATCCATGATTATATCAATGGAAAAATCAGATTAGGCAACAGTATTTTTAAGTCCAAAAATCTGATCAAAACTGAAAGTGTATTGGATAGTTAAGTGATTAAATAGAGGATTTTGGATATATCAATATTGTCTAGGATAAAACCGTTTAAGTGTGAAAATAGACTTTTTTTTAAGTGGGAAATTGTGTATTGATGAACCTATTTTTGGTGTTGCTAGGTTCTAATTCTACAGAATTGTTGTGATTCAAGGGAGGTTGATTTCCTTTATTTTTGCAACTAAGAGGTAAGTGGTGTTTACTAATTTTGGGGGTTTTCCCAAAATAATGTTGATTATTAAACTATTTTATATCAAAGAAACATGTTGATATTTTATATATGAATTGATATTTTATAAATGTTTGATGTGCACATTGACTATTCGTTTTATGAAAAAACTTGTGGGACAACCGAAATTTATTTAAACTTGTATGCGTAAATATATCTTTATATTTTTTAGAATTATGAATGGATTATTTTTGTAAGCATATTGAAATGTGTTTTGAAAACTTATGGCAAGTCTTGATTAATAGCTCAGTAATGTATTTAGTTCTTAGCAAGGGATGATCATACTGTAACTAGTCCTTAATAAGGGACGGTCTTAAAAAAGGGGACAATGCACATTTGATAGCTCCTTAGCAAAGGAGTATACTATTGAGGATCCAAAAAGGAAGCTTCTTAGCAAGGGAGTGTAGATTCGAAAGGAGCCATCCTTAAGAAAAGAGGTGAAAAGGAGGTTCCAGTCCCAAAAAGGGAACAATACAACCCTGTCAACGGGGCATAAACGTTGACCATAAAAAAAGCCTAGGAAATTGTTTATGTGATGGTATTAATATATATATATATATATATATATATATATTATGATGGCTCACAATATAAAGATATATTTATATATATATATATATATATGAAATATTTGATGATAAATATTGATGAGTTACAAGTTATGAAATTGTTGTAAGAATTATTTATTTGAAAGGTTTGTTCCCACACCCCAATGTTAGTAAATTCCACTTATTGAGTTATCTCACCCCTCTTTATTTCTCATTACAGATACATTAGAGGGATTATTGGAGTAGAGATATAACTCACCCCCCTTTATTTCCCATTACAGATACATTAGAGGGATTATTGGAGTAAAGATTCTTGGGAGACAGCAGTTATGAACTATTTTGTGAAACTAAGGATTTATTATTATTTTTATGGCATTAAATATTGTATTGGAAAATTATTTTAAGGATGTTTTGTCTTTGGTGAATTAGAGCTTTGACATTTGTGATGAGATTTAAGGTTACTGGTTTCTTTTATTTAATATTTTTATGGATTATTCAGATTAAATAGATTTTTATTGCTTATGGTTTTGGCACGTTACACTCAGTACCGCAATCAGAGTGGCACAAAGAATCTAACATCTCCGTAGGTTTTGATATTGATAGATTAAACTATTTACGTGTGAAAACTAATTTTAAGTGGGAAACTCATGTATTGATGAACCTATTTTTGGTGCTGCTAGGTTTTAATTCTACTGATTTAGTGTGACTCAAGGGTGGTTGATTTCATATTTTTGCAAATAAGAGGTAAGTAGTGTTTACGAATTTTTGGGGTTTTCCCAAAATAGTGTTGATTATCAAACTATTCTCATATCAAGAAATATGTTGATATTCTATATATAAATTGATATTTTATAAATGTTTGATGTGCACATTGACTATTCGTTGCTAATAGGACAATAGGCATGACTTCATAAAATCTAACCTATCAATATATTAACGTAAAAGAACTTATAGGCTTACGTTATGATCTCAACAACCCTCACTTATCCTTATATCATGGGAAAGGATGTCCTACAGTTATTATTTTATTAGACTAGGAGTGATGGATATAGCTACATGACAAGAAAGGATGTGAATTGTAAATTGATGAGATTTCCCTTATTCGGCCATTTTGAAGTCTTGAATATCCATGATTATATCAATGGAAAAATCAGATTAGGCAGAAGCATTTTTAAGTCCAAAAATCTTATCAAAGCTGAAAGTGTATTGGATAGTTAAGTGATTAAATAGAGGATTTTGGATATATCAATATTGTCTAGGATAAAACCGTTTAAGTGTGAAAATAGATTTTTTTTTAAGTGGGAAATTGTGTATTGATGAACCTATTTTTTGTGTTGCTAGGTTCTAATTCTACTGAATTGTTGTGATTCAAGGGAGGTTGATTTTCTTTATTTTTGCAACTAAGAGGTAAGTGGTGTTTACTAATTTTGGGGGTTTTTCCAAAATAATGTTGATTATTAAACTATTTTATATCAAAGAAACATGTTGATATTTTATAAATGTTTGATATGCACATTGACTATTCGTTTTATGAAAAAACTTGTGGGACAACCGAAATTTATTTAAACTTGTATGCGTGAATATATCTTTATATTTTTTAGAATTATGAATGGATTATTTTTGTGAGCATATTGAATATGTTTTGAAAACTTATGGCAAGTCGTAATTAAAAGCTTAGTATTATATTTAGTCCTTAGTAAGGGACGATCATACTACAGCTAGTCCTTGGACCTTAGTAAGAGACGGTCCCAAGAAAGGGGACAATGCACATTTGATAGCTCATTAGCAAGAGAATATACTATTGAGGATCCAAAAAGGAAGCTCCTTAGTAAGGGAGTGTAGATTCGAAAGGAGCCATCCTTAAGAAAAGGGATGAAAAGGAGGTTCCAATCCCAAAAAGGGAACAACACAACCCTGTCAACGGGGCGTAAACGTTGATCATGAGAAAAGCCTAGGAAATTGTTTATATGATGGTATTAATATATTAATATATATATATATATATATGAAGTATTTGATGATAATTATTGATGAGTTACAAGTTATGAAATTGTTGTAAGAATTATTTATTTGAAAGGTTTGTTCCCACACCCCAATGTTAGTGAATTTCACTTATTGAGTTATCTCACTCCCCCTTTATTTCCCATTACAGATACATTAGAGAGATTATTAGAGTAGAGATATAACTCACCCCCATTTATTTCCCATTACAGATACATTAGAGGAATTATTGGAGTAGAGATTCTTGGGAGACAGCAGTTATGAACTATTTTGTGGAACTAAGGATTTATTATTATTTTTATGGCATTAAACATTGTATTGAAAAATTATTTTAAGGATGTTTTGTCTTTGGTGAATTAGAGCTTTGACATTTGTGATGAGATTTAAGGTTATTGGTTTCTTTTATTTGATATTTTTATGGATTATTCAAATTAAATAGACTTTTATTGCTTATGGTTTTGGCGCGTTACACTCAGTACCGCAATCAAAGTGGCACAAAGAATCTAACATCTCCGTAGGTTTTGATATTGATAGATTAAACTATTTACGTGTGAAAACTAATTTTAAGTGGGAAACTCATGTATTGATGAACCTATTTTTGGTGCTGTTAGGTTCTAATTCTACTGATTTAGTGTGACTCAAGGGTGGTTGATTTCATATTTTTGCAAATAAGAGGTAAGTGGTGTTTACTAATTTTTGGGGTTTTCCCAAAATAGTGTTGATTATCAAACTATTCTCACATCAAGAAATATGTTGATATTCTATATATAAATTGATATTTTATAAATGTTTGATGCGCACATTGACTAATTGTTTTAAGAAAAACTTGTGGGACAACCTGAATTTATTTAAACTTGTATGTGTGAATGTATCTTTATATTTTTTAGAATTATGAATGGATTATTTTTTTGAGCATATTGAATATATTTTGCAAACTTATGGCAAGTCGTGATTAAAAGCTTAGTATTATATTTAGTCCTTAGTAAGGGACGATCATACTACAGCTAGTCCTTAGTAAGGGACGGTCCCAAAAAAGGGGACAATGCACATTTGATAGCTCCTTAGCAAGAGAATATACTATTGAGGATCCAAAAAGGAAGCTCATTAGTAAGGGAGTGCTCCTTTAAGTTCCAAAGGAGCCATCCTTAAGAAAGTGGATGAAAAGGAGGTTCTAGTTTTAAAAGGGAACAGCACAACCCTGTCAACGGGGTGTAAACGTTGACCACAAGAAAAGCCTAGAAAATTGTTTACATGATGGTATTGATATATGTATTATGATGGCTCACAATATAAAGATATTTTATATATATATATATATATGAAGTATTTGATGATAAAATATTTATAAGTTACAAGTTATGAATTTGTTGTAAGAATTATTTATCTGAAAGGTCCCACATCCCAATGTTAGTAAATTTCACTTATTAAGTTATCTCACCCTCCCCCCCTCCCTTTAATTTCCCCTTGCAGATACATTAGAGGGATTATTGGAGTAAAGATTCTTGGAAGACAACAGTTATGAATTATTTTGTGGAATTGGGAATTTTATTATTATTTTTATGGCTTTAAACATTGTACTGGAGAATTATTTTGAGGATGTTTTACCTTTGGTAGATTAGAGCTCTGACATTTGTAATGAGATTTTAGGTTGCTGGTTGCTTTTATTTAATATTTTTTATGGATTATTTAGATTGAATGGACTTTTATTATTTATGATTTTGGGGTATTACACCTACAACCTAGGTTGAAAAGAAAAGGGAGTTGAGCCCCTACTCATTCTAATGTTTTGAACAATGGAGGTTAGACTGCACTGTTAAAAAGGTTCTCACTCACAGAAAGAAGCATGATACTGATCAGATAATGATGATAAACTAGGATTACAATACAAATGACAGAGAGAGAGAGAGCGCAATACTTATGCTACCACGCACATAAGAACTTTTTGAAATTTGGTGCTTCCTATAATCAGAAGCTTTGGCCTAAGTTAAAACATAATTGTAGTTGGTGAGGTAGACAAAACTTGAGTAATGCTTGGCTTAGTAGATCAGAGATATGTCTAATATGCATCTTTAGGTACCGATTGAAGCTTTTGGCTGATGGATTTTTGAAAGAATGGCAACCTTCAGCAATGTGCGTTTTTGAGTATTTCAACAATTTGGTTTGCTACAAATTTTGAATAATCTGGTTAGGTAAACTAATTTTTCTTTGCTCTTTGAGGGGGAAACGACCCCTTTAAGAACTTACTAAATTTGAGTGATCTCATCAGTTAGCATTAATAGGGTCCAAATATTATATATGACTTTGAGGTAGGGGAACATACAACAAATTACTTAGGTGCTCTTTTTTGTGTTGCACATAAGCTCATGGATTTCACCAAGTGTTTCAAGCTCACTTGGCAAAATTCATGTCTTGGACACATGAATAAGCTGATATAAGCCCACTCTACCCTCAAATTACACTCCAAAATTTTCAAAGAAAGAGGACTTAGGCTATGTTAAATATAAGAGAATAATAGGCCCAACCATAATTGGGCTTGCGTTGTATTGGGCTTTGTAAAAAGGGGGGTGACAATTAACAGGTTGCTAATTGTTGATTCTAATTTGCATTTCAACACTATAAAATTGACAATATGGGAGCTTCTACAATATTTGTTAAGCGTTATGCCGAAGACTCGCAATTGCTCTATTATGCGAATGGGGTTAGGATGAAAACCTATTACCTTTATCAATTCTTAATCAACTATAAAAAACAAAAACATAACAAAAACAATAATAATAAACTGATTATGGTAAAGTAAAAATTTTCCCAATAGAACTCCAAAAAAAAAAATATATATATATATATTTAAAAAAAAAAAAAACAACGTTGCCATCACTACGATTATTTTAGAACTTTTTGATTAATTATACTTAAATGCAAAATACATTATGTTTAACTGCTTAACATTTATGCAAACTACCAAAAAAAAAAAAATCAAATCAAATTGCATATATGTATTAGTTAACATACATATTATATATTATATCCCTATACAAAAATAATTACATTATAGATTATACATATGTACACCTAAGCTACGCGGGCCACAATTAGTATATAAAAAATAAATCCTTTGATTTTTTTTGTTTGACTTTTTCTATGTTGACACGTAAAGTTCTTCACATATTTTCACATTCTTTAGAACACATTATTTTGTTAGAATAAACAAACCCAACACAAAGCAAACTCTAGTTAAATTGCGTTAAATATTTTCTAAAAAAATTCTAATTAATTGCATTGCATATTTTCTACAAATTTTCATTTTTTTTATTGTTTATTTCTTAATAAATATTTAAATATATATTATCTATAAATATTTTTCAATAAACCTTTTGAGCATCATATTATTATAAAATGAAAAAAAAAATACTATTATGAATTTTTCCTAATGTTGTCACATAAGAATTTAAAAGCCTACATTTTTTTTAAATCATTTCTACAAATTTGGTTTTTAGAGTCAAATAATAGTATTAAACTATATTGGTATAAATTAATTATAATTCAAGCCTTTTATGACAAAGTAAGCCAACACCATTGAAATTCGAATTAAATCACATTTTATTTTCTTAAAAAATTGTAATTATATTAGGTAGGTTAATTTCTAAGAATTCTCTAATTAGACTCTTTATTTATTAATTTGTATATATTTTTATAGTTCTTATTATTTAAATATATATCATATATAAATATGTTTTGTTGAACATTTTGTGCATTATACAGGTTGGAGACTAGTAATTCTTCTTTTTTGACTTCTTCTATGTTGACATGTAAATTATCGAGAGGTATATTTTTTTAATTTAGTTTTTAGAGTTACAAAAAGAGCTAATTTGACTTCTTACTTTAATACTAAAATAATTAATTATGTATCATATATATAATAAAAAATATATATTATCAAGCTTTATCATACACTGCACAAAGATGACACTAATATATATGAAACTAATTTATTTTTTATTTAAAAAAAATTATTTACAAAAGGGCTGTTGAAGACCGAGCACTTAAATATTGGACCAGTTGGTGTACACAGAAGCTGGAAAAGGCTATTGCTTTCACAAGTGAGGTCGAGGAGCATGGGTCCACAATCAGCAAATTAAACGAACTATAAAACGAGCAAGGAGCAAGCATGAGCGGTCACATCCTGAGCGTTCATGAATCATGGCCTTCTTGTGATCACCCAATCAGTGCACTGTACCAAATATGTCAATTTTCTTTTTTTTCAAGTCTACGTATCAAAAGGGTTTTGCTGTCAAAATAAGAGGGATTTGATCCATATTTTGCAAGACTGGACAGCCGCTCCAGTTGCAGATAGCAGCCAGGAGTAATACATATAATTTTTAGTTTCAGTCCCAAAAATAGAATGCCATTTTGACAAATTTCACCAAATGAATGTTTCTTATGACCATCCTTTTATTCTATCCAGTTTTCAACTTCAATTAGCTACAAAATCAGAAACCCAAATGCAGTTTTGGTTAAAAGAATTGGTTTAGATACCAAACACAAACAACCGCAACCAATATGAACAGAAAATGCACCATACCTCTAAAGAGAAGCTAAAAAAAAAAAAAACACATTCTTTAAGAGCATCTCTAAGCATCAGCATGACTGAGGGCTTAAATTTTTTCATGTATTTCTTTTTTTTTTACTTTTTCTTCTTTTCCTTAAGGAAATTAACTAAACCTCCTTGTACACGATTGGTGTGAACTTATAATAATACAGAATGTACAGTCAATCAAAATCTATACAAAATTACAATCTTTCAAGGGTAGTCTTTCTGACGACTTCCAAAAACAGCCGCAGGGCTGTACTGCAATCTTTCATGTAATAAAATTAAAAAAAATCGCCATGCCCATCCCTCGGGAAAACCTACACCCATCAGTCAAGAAAACAACTTGCAGCATCTGGTGATTCGGCAACTCGTGCTGCTTCGGCAATTCGAATTGCCATCATGGCTCTGTAAGTTGCTAAATCTGCATTCTCCATTAGTAATTGAGCCCTTTTACGTTTGAGAATAGCAAATTCCACAGATCTGTTTGCTGATGCATTAGCTTCTTGAACTTTAAGCATGGCATTCTTTTCTTCCAAAGCACCTTGTTCAGCTGCCATTGCTGTACATCAATAGAAAACGGAATACAGTTGTTAGGACAAAACATGTAACACAAGTACAGTGCAGATGCTTACGAAAAGACATGCACGGTAAAACTCAGTTTTCACTTTTTAAGTTTTAATATGATTATTTCAACACTACCGATTACAATATCGCATCCAGGAGAGGACTGAAGATTTTGCAAACCAGTTTGCATGAGTTACATCCGTATATGTTGACTTAGTTTTAGATTAATTCAAAAGCTTAAAATTTAGCATAATAAAAGTCCAAAATACAAATTAAGAGAAAAGGCCAAAAAGATCTATCAATCGGAACCAGACAAAACCCAAGAACATGGAAATGAAGCCTTGCTATTGGTTTCCCACCAAAAACAGAACAGATCGCTAAGTCACAAATCACAATAAAGTGTTTCAGGCAATTTGATCAAGGTTCACAACTCCAATTACATTAGCCAAAACAATCAATACACTTTCAGTGAGCTAACTTTGAATAGCAATCAATTAACCACCACAAGATTGAGAAATTTTATTAACCAGAATATTTTAAATCCTATTTTCTCAAATTTTAACATAATTAAAATTAGAATATTTTTTTTTTTTTTTAAAAATTTTAAAGCATCACTAACAATATAACATACAACTGCACTTACAAAAAATTCTAAACAGCAGATATTGTCTAAGGATGTATTTGAATACCACTTATTTACTGAAAACTAAAAACTTATTCTTGAAAATATTGTAGCAAAATAATTTTTAAAAGTGTAAATAGTAGTGTGGGACCCAAATTTACCTAGATATCTGCGTTTTGCTGAGTTTAGAGGTCTGTAAACAGTACCCATGGGACCCCCTAAAAAAGGCAAATCATCCAATCCAAACTCACGCTAATACTTTCCAAATAACACCATAGACAGTTAATTTAAATGACAAGAAAAGTAATCCTAGTTCAACACCCTAATTTTGTCTCATCACCTCAATATTGAATCCCAAATTTAACCAGGTATCAGATACAGGAATGTTAAAACTTAAAATTGTATCAATTACCTTGCAAGATATACGGCTGTTTGCCTCTTCCAACTTGGCTCGGCTGTCGTTTTAATGATCTTCTCTTTCGTAAAATTGGCTTAGGGATCACTGGAGCCCTCTTGGGTTGATGACCCTGTATAGAAAAATCATTTACACTGATCAAATAACAATTCAACAGCAATTTATAAGCCAAAATTGGCATATGTACACCACAAAGAAGGGATGAAGAGGAGAGATGGAAGGTAAGGGGGAGGAGGCAAGCAAAGGGCAGATCATCTCTCATGAATTACAGTATTAAATTATTATAAGAATTTCAAATATCCCTGGTTGATACAAATGGGCTCCTTCAAGTGCAAAGCACTCTAGTGGCAAATGCAACATCCATTTGCTATATTAGTGGACCAAGTTCATGGGACCACAGTAGAGCAGGAATTGAGGAAGTTCAATACTGTTTTTTTTTCCAAGAACACATTTCAAATGAAAGATGGTACAGAAGATTGAAGCATCTCACATGTCCCTTAGTCAACTATCATGCAATATTTGTTTGCAAAAACATCAAATAAGGAAGATATGGTTAAGAATTATCTGAACAAAATGATATTTTACACTCTTTCAAACATATCTCGATTTTATGATCCTCTTAACATTCTACAAAAATGAATAAAATAAAATTTAAAAAAAATAAAAATTTTATTACATTCTGCTATCAGAAGCTCAACTTCAATCCAAGCCAGAACTGGCCCCTTTTTTTATCAGGATTACAACATAAGCTGACTAAATTGAATCACACATCAACCCACAAAGAGAGAGAGAGAGAGAGAGAGAGAATAAGAAATTGAATCATTAAAGAAAAACTTATAACATTATACTACGATAAAATGGTACAAACAGAAATGCTGATTCTACAAATCTAACCAAAAAATAATATAACCCATGCCCAAAGCACAAATAAATAAATAAAACACTCTGCCAATCTTTTGCGTAAGTAACACATTGCCAATATGAAATGAGATATCTTAAACATAATGGTGCTTTTACCTGAAAACACCTAACCAGCGCTGAGCGCTTTAGCTTCCGTTTCTTCATCCAGTAATTATACACAGCTACTACTACTTCACTCCTAGCCAGATCTAGACAAAGATTAGCAGCTGCTTTCTCATCAGGGAAATCTTCTGGACTACAATAATTAGCCTTCTCAAATGCATCAACCATTAACTCAAAATTATTCTCAGAAACATGCTGATGAAGCTCATTCTGTGTAAAAGACTCATTATTGAATTTCTCTAGCCACAACTCATCTTCAGAATCCATGTCATAATTTGCTGTCCTCCTTGCTAAAGCTCTAGACACTTCATCATATTCTGTAGAGATATATGAATTTGGTCTACAAAAGGGAATATCATTTCTATTCCCATAGTCTAAGACTTCCAAAACCCCAGGCACAGGGATGTTCTTAACAGTTGGAGCCATACCATTACGGTCTGAACATTCCTTGTAAAGATCCTTGAAAATAAACCAGTCCTGTCGAATGGGAAACTCTAGCTTCCAACCATTATCCAAATTCCATATTACTGCATTGGTGAAACGATTGCAAGAATAGGGCTTCATAATTCTTTCAGCCTTTTGGGTATATCTTGTCCATCCATCTTTCTTGACTACAAAAACCCACTCCCTTGAAGAAGAGACTTCTAACATAACATTCACCCCTTCTTCCCGGTAACACCTGTCTGACTCAGTCACCAATATATTTGCGGAGCAGGAAGATGAATCTATCTCACGTGTGGATCCCAACATGGTAGAACTCACTTCTTTATCTTGTCGTGCAGAGGCAATCCGAACTGAACTCCTACACTTACTATTAGTCACCACAGAAGAGAAAGGTGAACCATTTCTCCTACTATTGATTACATCGGAAGCTAGGGCTCCACCAGATTTGTGCATACCCACCATTAAAGGATTTCTAGCACTCCTCCTCCTCCTCGTTGAGCTTCTCCTCTTCCGAATACCACGAGAATTTAAACCATTTCTGTATTGTGTGGCTCGACCAGCTAATTTTGAAGCTCGAACAGACGGATGTAAGATCGACCTGTTCTCAGTGTTATGAACTTCATGCACAATGCTTTTGTTTTCCGAAGAATCTCTTGCAGGGGGGACACCTTTGGACACATCTCTGTCAGAAGTGATGATAATATGGTGTTGTTCTTCACTCTCATCTTCTTCACTGTCGGTCATTGTGTCGGAATCTGTGTCCATATTAATCAACTTATTTACAATGACAAAATTCCGACAATCAAACCTCAGAAACATCCCGTAATACATGTACTTGAAACAACGAGGAACTGCAGAAAAATCCACTGAAAACATGGGTATATGCTCCAAGGCCCCAAAAATCTTGCATATTCCAGAGACACTAGTGGTAGGAGGATCCTGAAAGAACATATAAAAATAAATAAATAAAACAGAACAAATAAGCATATAACACATAATTCAAATCAAATTCTCAACTTTATAAAAGTAAATAACAAAAGCATAATAGCATTATTCAAATCAGATTCCCCATCAACTTAACCTACTATTCCCATAATTTTTTTTGAACAGTAGTACTATTACCATGATAATGAATACAAAATTGAATAGTTCACATTTATTATCAACTATTAACAAGAATGCAGTTCAGTTAATTTTCCTCATGAAAAGTTGAAACTTGAAACTACCCATGTTGTGTTACAATTGAAAGAACAAAAATAAACCAACCTTAATTCAAGTTTTCCCTATTGGAATCAGAATCAGAATCAGAATCAGAATCAGTGCAACTACTTACCCTCGAGAATTGGATTCCTCGCGAAGCATAGACGCCTGCAATCGGCTCTGTGCACAAGAATTTCAAAAGCTGAGACAATGTCAGCCTTGCCCTCCTCATGTACCTCAAAACCGAACACAAAAACCTCGCTACAAACCCATCATCATCATCGCTCCCACTACCCACAACAGCAACAGAAAGCTTGGGACGCGGAATCACCCACTCCTCACTACCATCGTCAGCCTTCCTCCGCTGCCTACGGGCGAATCGAATCCCGAACATCTTATCATTATCCGAATTTCTCCTCCGCTTTCTGCTGTACACAACCCCAAACATCTTATCCACACTCTCCTCAACCTTCACCGCCTTTCTGCTCCTCTTCCTCGGCTTCTCAATTTCGCAATCAAGGGCGGCGCCTGCCGCTGCTGCTGCTGCCGCATCGGCGACATTTGGGGCGGCGACTACTCTCTTGACGTCGCCGCCGTGGGACCAGGAGGAGGTCTGCTTGAAGGTGAGGGCGGCGCTGTTGTTTGGGGAGCTCTTCATCATTTTGGACCACTCGTCACCACCGTCACCGCCACCACCGCCGCCGCCTCCGCTGCCTCTCCTGACCTTGGAGGAGTCGCTCGATTCGGGCCAAAGGCGGCGGCCTGACCGGAGAACCCTGCCGCCGTCTTTCACCACATTCACGACATTAAACACCCTCGTAGTCCGCCGCATCCCTACCGACGGCATTGCCGTTCGGTTCCCTATCGAATCGGCACGAGTCGTGGCTCGATTACAAATCCGATTCTCTCGACTCGCTGAGTCTCCCTCCGAGTTGACTCAGTAAAAAACAAACACACACAAACAAACTCGACTCGGACTCGGGCTCGGGCTCGGACTCTTTTGAGACTCGACTCTTTCAGCGCATACTGAACAATTTGCCAAAAACGAAAGAAAACGTGTACGGAATTAGCGGAGAGAGAAAAGGCTAGAGACTCGCCGATTCCATGAACCGAAACCACCACAGAGAGATTTCTCAGACTCGGACTCACCAACTCGGTTTCGGATCGGACTCGGATCCGGACCCAAATAGTTCCAAAAAAAAAAAGGATAACTAACAAACAAACACTAAATAGATAGAAGAAAAAAACACTACGATACAGAGAACCGTTTCACGAATCGGGTTCCGATCAACTCAGAGTTTACAAAAAAAAGATACATCTAATTCTATAACTCTAGAATAACAAGAAGATAAAAGATTACACAAATAACTTATATTTTTAAAAAAAAAAATTTAAGAAATATCTAAAAGCCTAAGATCTGAGAGAGGAGAGAGAGAGAGATCGAAGATCGGAGAGTTATGGCGGTTCACGAAGTTTATGTGAGGGAGAGAGAGAGTGAGAGAGTATCGGCTAGGGTTTATGATAAAAACCACAAAGGAGGGAAGAGAGATTGGGTAACCACTAACAACTACGCCGACTAATATGGTCCGTTGGATTGGGTGAAAGGACGGTCCTGATCTTTTTTGAAATATATTTATAAATAAAGAAGAGTCCGAAATTTTGTTCGATGGCTCCAAAGACCCACTAAGAGAGAGAAAGAGAGAGATTCAGCTTTTTAGAGAGAGAGTGTGTGTGTTTGTGTGTGTATATGTGTGTGTGTGTGAGAATTGTGGATATTTTTATGGATTTATTAACGTGAGTGAAATGACAAAAATGGACCTGATGTGATGGCGTGGCAGGTTGGGACCCACAAAGGAGTGTTGAGTAGAATAAAAATGAGAGGGAATTTGGGGATTTGAGGATGGGGTTTTTGGTCTTTTTGAGAAAGGCTATTAATATTTTTTAAATAAATGTGGGGGGTGAAAACTGAAAAGCGGCGAGTCTAGCTGCAGTAAAATCGGGGTGGTAAAATGGGGTTAGCAGACACTATATCGTATAAACAGTTGTAAAATCTTGAAGGGGTAAAAGTCTTGAAAGGGTAAAAAAAGTTAAAATAATTTAATGCTCGCTACGCCAAATAAACACATGACCAATAGGAGAATAGCCGTATCATATTATACAACCGTTATAGCCTTTACAGCTTAGCTTACCAACACATACCAAAAAAAAAATTTAACTATACAAGAATTTTTTTTCCTTTTTTTTTTTAAATTGATATTTAGTGTATGATTGTCAAAATTATTTTTGCCAACTTATATTACTATTTAGTTTATTTTTGTTACTATTCATGGGTCTCACTACACTTTTTAGTACTATTCATGCATCCTACTATATTATTTCAACTAACTTTTACTTTTATCTACCGTACTTTTAACCAAAAAATTTCAATTTCAACAAAATAAACAGATCTCAAATAAACCTTTAATAATGGGTAAAAAATTTGAAGGCAATACCATCCAAATAACAAATAAAAAAATGAGTTACGCTGATACCATAACTCACCCACATAGTAAGTTATGAGTGGTAGAGAGATAATGTGGGGTCCATATGAAGACACCCTTCTACCACTATAAAAATAGGCTAAGCTTGAATGGCAATTTGGCACCTACTCTATACTCTAGTTTCTGTGTTGCAGGTTCAACCAGTTTCTGTCCTTTGTCTCCCTAAAAAAGAATAGACAAAGAAAGAAAAAAATACAAGCAGGGGAAAGGGAAGGACTGGGGATCCAGCTATGCATTTATGTAGTGCCCATCTAGATTCATAAATAGCTATAGACCATCACATTTACATTTAATGATACTATGTGGATATAGTTACACAAAATTTGAAATTTGTTAACGTGGCAGAATGTTAGTGATAAGATTAAAAAAAAATTATGTATGAAATAGGTTTAGATAAAAATGAGTAAAAGTTTGCTACTAACGGATAAGTTACTTTTCAATTAAAATAAAAATTTAGGTTTGATGCAAAATAGCAAAAGAAATAGTTTTTTTTTTTTAAATTATTGCAAATAAAAATTATGTTGTACATGGAGGAATAAATTTACTGAGGAAATGCTTATTAGTTACAACTAGTAAATTGTTCAAGAGAGACAGAAGGTGAGAAAAATAAAATATGCTGTGCTTTCATGAAAGTCAAAAGTGTCTAGACCTAACAACTTTTATCGTTGGAAGCACTTTAAAGCGGGAAAACGGGCTCTATATTTAATATTCTACCACTTTCTAGGAAAGTCTTGTACACCAGCCAATGTCACATCACAGGAAAAAGAAAATTACACTCTTCGTCACATACAATTTTTCCACACCCAGTCGGCCATGAAAAAAGAGTCCAGATTTAGCCAAAAAAAGAAAGAAAAGAAAGAATAAAGAGTCAAGAGTCATGACATAACACAACCAAACCTTCCCCCCAAAAAAAGACAATACTTAATGCTAATACAGTCATGCAAATTCTCTAATACGGTCCACTAAAGGATTAGTAGTTACATTTAAATTCAGAAGATAACTATTTTTTTTAATAATTCAATATTTAAAATAAGGGGAAGGAATTTGAATTATAGATATCTTCGCCGAAAATATCAAGTGGTGTCAGTTGAGCACTTGAGCTACCAAACTATCAATAGGTTTGGAACATGAATACTTGAGAAAATTTCCGGGACTAATAAATGTTTCAAGGTAGGTAGGGTAGAATACTCGATGTTAATTACATGTTGCTAAAGATTTTATGATATGCTATGTATCGTGGGCTGTGCTGACCTCCAAGACTTTAATCATTTGTGACCTCTAAGACTGTCATCATCACTACTTTTCCGATTATGTATGGATTCCTGGGTAATCTTGAGAATCAATCAAATCTGTTATGGAAGGATTATGAACTTTTTATAAAAATTAAAGCTAAAAAAAAGGGGAAAAAGAAAGGTAGTTAATTCATCATGTCGACCAATAATCAATTGGTCCTGAGACTAACAAGAAACAGGGAACCTAAGTAATCAAAATTTTTAGCAACGAGTTTCGTTCTGATAAACCACCAAGGAAAATACAATCATCTATAGTCCAGGCTAGGCATTTCGTGTCCACCAACTGTATTCTCTGTGGTTCTCCCAGAAGACAAGTATTCATTCAAGAATACATTCCACAGCAAAGTTTTATTTTTCTTGATATAACAAATAATATATTTAGTGTCAATGGAGCCCAAAGGAAACACATAAAAGACAAACTGTCTGAAATCTGAGTGCAAGCAACCTTCTTTAAGTACAATAATAACCAATAATGTTTGCACGAAAAGGATGGGACCAGTTATCTAATAGGCCACGCTTAAAAAGATTTCAAGGGCAAACTGAAGAACTTAGCTTTATATTTATGATGGTACTTTGAGATATCAAAGAGTCTAATATCTACGATGGTGTATTTAGAGTGAAAGAAATGCTAGATGCTTTGAGGGATGTGAACAGTCCTTACTACAGATTAAGTCATTTTTCTTACATGCTCTCCTTATTTGGAGTGGCTCTGTCGCATTTTTCTTTTATTTTCCTTCACATTTTATTTGATCATTGTAATCTTGGTTCTTGATTTTTGTCCCCATAGTACATCCCTAATGTACTCGGGTTCTTTATTTTTTATTAATAAAATTTTTTGTTATCTATCCAAAAAAATAAAATAAAAACCTACAATTTATAGTTTTTTTTTTTTTTTGAAAAGAAATATCCTACAATTTGTTTGTCTTTTCATCACCTGAACCTATGATTTGTCCAAACCCCACCCCACCAACTTGCAACCTGCGTCAAGACCTAAAACTATGTACACAAATGTATGCATGTGTTTGTGTGTGATGAGCCCATGCACTAAATGCACACAAAAGCCAAATTATAGAAGACCACCCCAATTGAGGTGTAATGTGAGCCTCAAAGTGACGCAGCACAACCAAAACAAAATGAAACAACTAGAAAATAAAGGATATGATCTAGGAGTCAGCACCTATGCCTTACTTGGAGTCAGCACCAAGTAGGGAAACCATTAAGAGTCAGTACCTAGGGTGGGCCTGGAGTCAACACCAGGCCAAGAAGAGACCAAAGGTGTATTTTTTTCATTCATCAAAATATCAACTAACTCATCAAGGAGTACAATAGGTTGCTTATAAATGATTACTAAACCCTAGTTCTAATTGGCTAGGAAACCCTAATTGTCTTATTATAAATAACCTTGCTTCCAAATTAAAATACTAATAGCCTAATAAACTACTAGGACCTAAAACATACAAATACAATTGAGTTGCAAACAAAAATAATACTAAATACAAATTTTCTTACTTCTCCCTCATCACAGAGTCCCCCTTCTCTGGTGAATGCCATTACCACATCAGAGAAAGCCACAACCCACAGTAGACAAGTGGGGAAATGAAAGCAATTTTAGCTTTTAAAAAGGTTACATGCTTCATGTTCCATGTTCTACTGGCATACAGGAAATCGGGGTGGAAGTCATATATTTACTGATAATAATCTGTGGATTTCAAACATTCTTCTAGCTTAATGTAAGAAAAAAAAATGAGTTTCTTTCGTTGAAAAAGAAGAAAAAAAAAACTTTCCACTGACTAGCAGGAGTGGAACCATCCCCTGCATGACATGCCATGTAATGAATGATATTTAGTGGATTCATAGGCAACCTCCTCAATGAATGATTAATTTAGTGTAAGAGCAAGTTTAGTTGCTTCCTTTGGAAGTGAGATTGATCAGAATTAAAGTTAAACTTGTCATTGACTTACAGCATTTAAGCAGCCCCTGATGAATTGCCATTGAACAAATTGAGTACTCCCAACTTCTTATCCTCCTTTCTTTAGCACTGAAAGTACAGCAAAGCCTCTTTTTTTTTTTTTTTCCTTTTCTCTCTCATCTTCCTCACTGCACCATGCATTTTAACAATGATTCTAATATTAATGATTTGGCAAATTGATTGTGGCTAATTACAGAATTGCTAAGGAGTAAGGTTATTATATAACTAACTTAATCAAGTGATCATATACTTCTTTTCGTCCACATTTTATTTATTTATCTATTAATATGTGAAGATACTTTATTCAATGAGGAAACTTAAATTCAAGATATCTAAATCTTCTAGAAAAGATGAGAAAAGAAAAGCAGTCATTCGGTAATAAAAAATAATTGCTTTATTACATGCAGAGAGCAATCAACTGCAACACCTTGTGAACAAGCTCAAGTTTAATTGACAAGAAAATGAATCAAGCTTGAACATGTAATCTAATTTGATGATAAGCTTGATTTCAGATTGTGTTCAGAATAAATTTAAATTAAGTCCTAAACTTTTAATAATCGACTCGACTCATTTACAGCCCTAGTTAAGAAGTTAACTTTATGAATGAAAACAAGGCAAGGGCCATTGCCCCCTTCATTGTAATGTGACTCCATCACTTGCTGGTAACCTCAATTCATTCATGAGGGAAAAGGCCATGGATAATGTAGACAGAATATAATTGCTTAAGTCAAGATCTAAGGGAATACTACAAAACGAAGAGGCCACAGCTACAATATCCATGAGTTTTTTTGGGCAAATAGGAAGTAAATCAAAATATTCATTTACAAGTTTGTATGGGCTTTGCAAAATGTCTACTCCAACAATTGAAGGAGATAATAAACTCAAGGGGTTGAAAGGATTGCCACCCAGCCCATTGCTCCAACCTTTCTAATTCTTACAAGGTGCTTGTACTACTAGTTCATTAACACAAACCATTACCAAGAGAGAGTTAGTGATGGTTGAGGTTAATAATTAGTCAAAAATTGGGATTGCAAAAATTTGACAGTATTGTCATGGGTATAAAATGTGGTGCTGCTTTGGCCAAGGAGCTCCTTCCTCCTCCCATAATAATGGGTAGAGAGTAAAATTGTGGGTTCAAAATCAAATTGGTTTATGTGTAACTTACCAATAAGAAAAATGTGGTGCACCTTGACACCACCAATGAGTATGAACAAACTCAAAGAAAATGGTTGAGCAAGAGAGGGGAACTACAACACACTCAATTCCTTCTGGCAAAAACTTAATGGGGTGATCTGCCTTTTTTTATCTTTCCTTTTAACCAAAATCACAATTCTTTTCAGTATTTACAACCTTCAATATCAATCACTCCAGACCTCTTGACTCTTTGTTTAATTGAGTGAATACACAACTCACACGTCCACATGGAATTTAACCCATGACCTAACCCTCCACTTCCCTACCAGGGGAGATGACATTTGATCCAAAATTATGTTAACCTTTTAAACAAACCTAACATCTCTCTGTTTTTTTTAAAATAAGTAAAAAAAAAACATAACGAACTTCAATATCATTTCATTAGCTCATAAATAACCTTAAAAATTTTAAATCAAAAATAACTTGAGGAAATATGTTTATAAAGTCGCACAAAAGCTAACAGAAAGATTCAATAATGCAAACTATGACACTCTAATGTAACACAAACAATGTCCTACTATATAACATAAATATACATGCTTACAGCACAAAGATTTAAACACAATAAATTCAAATGATATATAGTCCAAACAAAGGCAATTAACGAAACAAATGACTGATCCTAAACTCACATATAAAAATCCCAAAATAGGTCCATTTTGTGTCAACTCTATGTCAGCTGGACAATATGGCCCAAAATATAGAGTTCAATATCAGTTTTTTCAGTCATACATGATGATTTTGGGAGTAAGACTAGAGAAAACACCAAATATGCCTGTTGACCCATTGATGTTGATTGATTCCATTGGACATGAATCATGATTGATTACAAATAATGTTGATTGATGTAGATGGATGCCAAGGATATTTTTTTTATTTTAATTTATTTGCTTTTATTATTGTATTTTTATGTAATTGGTAACGATTTATTTCTTTTCCTTACATGGTCATGGAGTTAATCCTTTCCTTTCTTGATGTAACCTGTGAATCCTATTTGAAGGCCTTATAATTCGCTATTGTAGACAACTTGCTCATGGACTAATAAAATTTTTATTGGGAATTTCCTTTGAATGCATGATGCTAACTCCAAACAACCCTTGGTGCTAAATGGTCCTTATCTCTATTTCTTTGCTTGGTTTTGACTCCAAGTAACACTAAGGGCTAACTCCTGTGTTTATGTCTTTTTTTTTCCATACTTGATATTGACTCCAAGCAACCCTAAGTGCTGAGTACTAAGTTCTATCTTTCCTTTTTCACCGCTTACTGTTGACTCTACGAAACCCTGATTGTTGATTCAAAAATTCTTCCACTAAAACCCCAGAAGTCGAGAGAAGGTCTCTTAACTTCACAATGTAACTTTGACACCTCTGCCTAAATAATATGGTCGTCAACAATGTCCAAAATCTTCTCCCTAAGTATTAGTAACTATCAAAAATGCTTATTTCGAGAAAAACTATCAAGATCACCATGACATGACGTGTGATCCTCATCATTGAGTACATTTTAATCAAATAATAATGGAAGGTTACAGCTGCAGGGGGTAGCCACTGCATACCCAAATCTCTCCCCTCATATAAGTAGAACTTAAGACCTCCTTAATGAAGGGGGAGGTATCAATCAGCTAGAAGGACTAATAGTAGTATTGAGCAACTTTAGAGCCTTATCCTTCAACAAGTCAATGAAAACTCCCTTGATGATTATCTCCTTCACAACCTGGTATGACCAATGCTCTTCAATTTTTACTTTTTACATGTCCTCAAAATCAAGTTTCTCGAAGTTTCAAATATCAATGAATAAAAACAAGAACCTTAAAAAATACACACATTATTTCCAGTAATATTATGAAGTCTCTATAATCTAACTAGAATGTCCAAGAAAGTTATTCAATTCAGCAACACCTGTTGCATTTATAGGCCAAGTTACCGAATCAAGAGGCTTCTTTTCTTTTATAAGTGAGTCTTGGCCCCAAGGGAAGATTCAAACTAGTGACCTCCACTTCATGAGGTGTGATCCCCATAAGATTCTATACCTATGTAAACCAAAACAATGAGAAAATACTATAATTTGTAGGTTTATTTCTTGATACAAAAATGTACAACTCATGCACCCACATATGATTGAACCATTGAACTCATCCTTCACACCTTGGGACCATCTCAATGATAAGAAAAACCCCTAATCAATAAACTCTGCCCATATGCCAACTATTGAAGAAAAAAAATCATTACTTGATTTGTTTTTCACTTTTTGGTCCACCTAAAGGATCAAAACCCAAATTCCAACACAAACCCAACAAATAGTCAAATACTCTTACAGCTATGCTATAATCCTATACTACTATTGGGAAAACAACAATAAGCAACGCTCAAATGTTTAGTACATTGTCCACAATTGGTTTTACGAACAATATTCAATGCGTTAACACTAAAAAGAAACAAAGCCATAGAACAAAGACCAAGACTTAGAAAAGAGGTCTTACCATGATCTCACATCATCCAATAGACACAATTATCTGCTTCAACAATTGAAAATGTCAAACCCCATGATTCAAAAAACAACTATTCACACAAAATTCAGGTTGAAATGGAACAAGCACTTGCCTATGTTACTTACTTAGTCTGAGCCTTGAAAATCTGTTGCACAATCTGATACTCAGAGAGACCAATCTTTGAGATTGAGAAAAATAAAAGTTTTGGTGTTGCATAGAGTGAAAAGGATTGATATGAAGGAGGTGGTGAGGGGCACAAGACAAGACAAGAGATGAAGAAGAAGAAGAATTATGGGTTGTCATAAAAAGGGGTTGAAGGGCTGAGAGAGAGAGAGACAGAGGCAGATGTTGCAAAGGTCGTCCCTGGGTTCTCTGCGTCATAGAAATTAGATAGAACAAGAATAAGGTAAGGTAGTTTTGTAATGTGGAAATGTATTGAGTCCTAGTGCTCGGACCTGATCATGGATGTTTTTTTTTTCTTTCAATTATATAGTGCCCATTGGATTCGGATTCACCGTCAGTGACTCATATTATATAGGCTAAAAATGTGTTTACACACTGTTTTTCACGTTCTTAACACGCGAACAAAATGCGCTGCACAACAGTGTATAAAACGATTAAACAAACGCTGCTCCTTTATATATTCTTGTTTGTAGTTACCAGCCAAATAGCCAAATTTTTGCAACCACCAATGTGGATGCTCTAACTTATTAGTGTAGCCAAGAGGTGCAATCGGTATTTCTAGCGTTTTCAACTAGAGACGTCTAAGATTCAAGTCTTTTGTATCCCATTTTGCAAAACAGCTGAGTGATGAGTTCAATGGGAAATTGAAAGATTTGCTATAAGTATCGGTCCATGAGGATTTTTGGGTATCTTAACAAGTGAAATATTTTGGTTGTGACACTACTTCTATATATATATACTATATAAGGGTAATTACACTCCCCTTCCTTAAGGTTTATGAGAGAGAAAATATTTTCCCCCTTACATCCATTTGACTAAACTCTATTAAATTGACATTAAAAATATTTTGTACTGACCTACCCTCAAGTCTCCAAGATTTACTCCCTTATTTTTTTCTTTTTTTTCAATGAGTTATGGAGAGATTTTCAATTGCAAATCTTTCGGTGCTTGATAAACTTTTCATTATTATTTTAAATTTATCAATTATGTTTTTACTAATCATGGTTAAACTTTAGCACAGAATTTTGTATAAATATAAAATATTTCATTACTAATCTATATATATCTAAAAGCTAAAGTATAGCATTATTGCTACGCTCCAGTTGAGCCACATCATCGACCATGTCACCTTTTTTTCCTTTCATTTTTTAAACAATATTAATATATAAATAAATAGTACAACTTTACACATTCTCTAACTCATTAAATCTAACTCACTATGAATAACCTTACACATTCCTTAACTCATTAAGTCCAACTCACCATTAATTCAGCCCTCTTCCAATTCTAAACTCTTCATTTTCCCCTTCAAAACCGTTTGGCTCTTTTGAAGTTCAAACCCTTCAATTGCCAATCCTAAAATTAACTATGTTAGTTTTAACACTATAAATTTCCAATTTCTGTGTGTGTGTGTGTGTGTGCTCTTCATTTTCCCCTTCAAAACCGTTTGGCTCTTTTGAAGTTCAAACCCTTCAATTGCCAATCCTAAAATTAACTATGTTAGTTTTAACACTATAAATTTCCAATTTAAAGTTGCCAAAGTGGCATCAGATTTGGAAAGTCCCTCTAAGGTGTGTCCTTTCCCTTCTTATTTTTTCTTTTTCCCCAATTTCGGTTTTTCCATTGGATTTCTAAATTTTGTGGATGATATGATTTTTTGTGGGCTACCGACAATGTGATCAATTTGGGGCTATGGGTGGCTAGGTTGGTTTGTCGATTATGTTTTCAAGGATTAGAAATCTCTACAACAACTTCTTACTTCATATTCATGTTATACAAATTTTATTTTATATTTGTGTTTTACCCATTCAATTTTTTTATCTTTGACATTTTAGTTCTCTTACATTTAACATTTGTTTAAGTCTATCTAAAAAGAAGAAGAAAAGAAAAACAAAGTTTAATGTATTTACCTCTGATAGTTTTGAAACAATAATAGAGTATAACACAAGGACAAAGGGGCAGCTGATGGGGAAGGACAAGTGTAGCTCGTCCTTGTGTTGTCGTCCACAGAATGCAAGTTACCACAACAATTAGGCCTGCCCCTACTCGTCCATTGTATCATTCATGGGTTGTCTTAATCTTTTATGAGAAGCTAGTCTAGACTAAGGAAAGTTGTCTTGTATGGACAACCCTTCAACACTTGGGAATATTTCTAAGTGTAAGATTTTGGCTGTGTTTGTTTTGGATGAAAATCACTTCCGGAAATGCTTTTCCGTATTTACGGGTGTTTGGTTGCGCATAGAAAATGCATTTTCCAGAAATGCTTTTCAGTTGGCCTGTGTTGGGGTGTAAATTGATTTCCATTTTTATTTTACCTTCAAATACTATTTTCCGGAAAATAGAGAGAGAGCTGAGTGAGAGGGAGATCGCACCCGCGCGCAGAGAGAGAGAGAGAGAGAGAGAGAGAGAGAGAAAAGAGACCGAACTCCGACGAACCTAGAAACCGACTCCGATGAACCCAGAAAACCCAAGACCGAGCTCGTTCGTCGCGCCGATCGCATCACAGGCGAGATCGTCGCACCCCAGCACCGATTCACCCAAAACCGATCATTCTCATCGCACCCCAAAACCAATCGTCCTCGACCCAGATTTGTCATTCCCGATCGCGATCTCGCCTTTGCGCCGATCGCGATCGCAGCACCGCGCCGCGTGATCTCGCACCTAGATCGCACCCTTCGACTTCGCCGGCAAACCCAAAGCCCAGATCACGCATTCGACTTCGCCGAGATCACACCAAGACGGCACCGATCGCACTAAGATTGCAATTGAGAAATGGTTGGGTTTTGATGAATTTGACCGAGTTTGATGAATTTTTTTTGGTTGGATTTTGTTTCTGTGTTTATCTATTGATAAATGAGATTATATATTTGTTTGGGAGCTGAGAAAATGTGAGGAAGAAGAAGAAAATGTGTTTTCCATATTATTTTCAGCAACACAACCAAACACTAGAAAATATTTTCCAAAGCATTTTTCCAGAATGCAACCAAACACTTGAAAAATTTTCCTTTCCCGTAAATAGCATTTCCGGAAAATACTTATTTTCCAGAAAATATTTTACATAAACCAAACACAGCCTTATCTACAAGAGTTTATGAATCGAACCACGTGTAACCATTTTAATATATGAGTAAGGTCCGGATTCATTGCTATAACTTCCTGCCAAAATACTTAACTTCCAATTATGGTTATAGAAGATGAGAGTAAATATCATAACTTCTATAGTGGTTGTAATGGTTAAATTTAAACCTTCAAACCTCCACAAATATGGGAGAAGTTACAAGACAAGAAACCACTCCAATGCACACTATATAAACACTAATCCTCATCAAACAAGAGTAAGTTCCACTATTTTTTTACCAAAGAAAAAGTTGGAGTTCTTAAGTTTTAAAGAGAGAAACTAACTTAAGCATCGGAGGATTCTTGGCCGGTCCACCCCGGTCTCCTTTGATTTTGTTTCCTTTTTCATTTCAGGCCTTCAAAGAGATTACCAGCCCTTTGAAACCTGGAGCATTCAATCTACTGATTTTCCATGCATCATCAAAAGTTATTTCAAAACTTCCATTATTATATATAGCATAAATATGTATATACTATATACATCATTTTGGTTTTTGATTCTTCATTGATTTTATTATTTAGTTATAAATATCTAAATTAAAGTAGATGAATATATAAAGACAGAATTATATGTAATGTTAAAACCGCCCAAGATGACTATGTAAAGTCAATAATCAAAACTCATTTCTTAAGGAATACTATCTTTTACTCAACTACTAATTTCTTTTTCTTTTTTCTTTTTTTTTAACTCAATGGTTCTTTTTTGATGTGGGGTCTTTCTCAATTTTTGTTTTGCTTCGACAAATACTATGTTTAGCACACTGTTTCTTATTATGTGCAACATATAATAATTTGATCTTGCAATCCAATAGACAACAATAAATCTGCCTCAAAAGTGTAATGGTCACAAGGAAATATAAAATCTCAAAACATTATTTGGGGTTTAATTTTTATCTGATTTTGATAATGCTAAATGTGGAATTTGGTTCTTACAGGGTTTAGGAACATTGATCTAGATAATAGAGAGTTTGATAATGAGGGTTTCTTAAGTGGCTAGAGACATTTCTAAGAAACTTTAAAAGAAGAAAGACATCTTTTTCATCATTTTGAGCTAGGTCAATTTGGACAGAACGGAAAAGTTGATCATTTGAGGCATGATATGTGTGTTCTAATGATGGCATTAGGAAAGCTCAGAGAGCAGTAGTAAACTACAAGAGCATACCTTCAATAAATGGAACAAAGGCTAAAAACGACTAAAAAAACAGAAGCAATAAATGGTGTCCTTAGCAAGAGCAATGCAAAACACAACAAATGAGTCCAATACATTATTGTCTGTGGTTTTTGAAACAATAAGACAAACAATCTAAGTTCACCATCATTATTTTGATACTAGTTCATTTACAAGGGATTCAAATATTTGATTCACACTTATTCTTCCTCAATAATTCATAATTAGCTCAAAACAAATGTTACAACCAGAGATGCTATTCCCAAAATAGGGCAAATAGCAATCATCAGTCATCACTTCATCGATTCAAACAACCTAGTTCTATTCAAAAAAGATTGAAAACATAAATGCTATCTTTTTTTATTTTCAATAGCTATAACAGGTAAGGAGAATTTGAACCTTGAATGTCATGGACACACCAAGAGATTCCAACCATTTGAGTTGCAACACTCTTGGCTAAATGTTATCTAACTAGATAACATTAGATTGATACAATTTAATTATAATAAAAAAAAAAAAAAAATTTGACTCCCAACTGCTGCATGAATTAAAAAAACCTCAACCGGCAACTGTTTAGGCCATGCAAATTAAAACTTGCCAAATAATCACTTCACAATCACCCATCACTTCAGTTAGATTTCAGAATCAGGTCTTAATGATTATAAAACTTTATTCATTTTTCTTGACTACTCCACCATAAATCCTACTCTTTCTTTGAATTCGGAAGTGGCAAATTGTTGCTCACAATACCACTTCGCAAAGAGAAGTTTTGAACCACTTTAGGCTTGCATAGTGGGTTTATTTCATTTCACATTCTTATGCACCTTTATTTTTTAATAAATAAATAAAAAACAATAAGCCACGTAAGGGTATGACAAATCTGAAGAGTGTTTCACATAAGCCATTGAGAGTGTTTGAGAGACTGATAGTGTTTGAGAGACTGAGAGTGTTTGAGTGAGGCATTTGAAAGTGGCTGAGAGTATTTAGTGTGCAGATTTCGAGTCTTATAAACTCAATTTCTACGTGGCTAAATTTGTCCATGTAAGGGTACGACAAACACCAAAATCAAGTTTTTAAAACTTGAGTTGTAATCAGATCTCGAGTTTTAAAAACTTGAGATGTTAGTTTCCAGTATGGTTTTGAAACTTGACAACTAACAAAAATGTTGGATATTTAAGGCCATTTGGAAAAAAAATTCCTAATTGAGAGATCACTAGAGAGAGAGATTGCTCTCGTACTCCAATTTCTCTTCACCATCCATAGCCATCAATTCCCCTAGAAGAATCCAAAACAAGCCCCCAAAATTTCAGATCGGCATTCACTGTGTGAAGCTGCCTCATTTGCTCCAATGCTGCTCGTCCTCTTCCCCACAGCCAAGTGCATGTGGCTCGGATTGGGTCAGATTGGCTTCTTTGTTTTGTTTTGTTTTTTGTTTTTTTTGTTTTTCTCTTCTTCTTTTCTTTGTGATTCATCTTTTTTGTTCCAATTTGATTTTACTTTTATGAGAGCTAGATTGTGTTTTGTGTTTTGATTGTGTGTCTCCATTTAGAGACATATGAGGGAAAAACAAATTCGGTTGAGATTTGTAGCCATTGAGAGGTGAATACTTTAATAGGTTACTTGTGACCAACTTTTCATTCTGTTTAATTATTTTGTTAATGTAGTACTCTTCAGACCAAGAGAGTGACTATTCATTAGCACAAAAAAATTGCAATTTAGAGAGAATGTTGGAACATCATTTTGTGTTTGCCGCATCTGCTGTATTTTGTCCTCCTTTTTCACTATAGACAGGACTAAAAAAATTCATGGTTTCTTTTAGATCGGGATCCACCCATGCACTAATGCTTCTTCTCAATTTCTATTTCTTCCACCTTAGTTTCTATAGGAGATTCTCGTGTATGCTCATTTTGCACTTGAGTTTCTTCTTATTTCAATCAAATTTATTACTCTTTAAAAAAAAAAAAAAAAATTCCTCCTTAGGATGGTATGAATTTGAATAGTAAACTGTTCTTGGATTGTGTATATGCTTCATTGTTCATTCATGTCCACAAATAAATGGTATTTAAGATGAGTTTGACATCAGCTTTAAGTTTATCTTTTAACTTTTAATTTTTATGTACAGTTTTTTAAAACCTCATTTCTCCCTTTTTGTTTTTCACTTTTTCAAATTTTTTCAAGGTACAAATATACTTTAGCACACTTTTAGTAAAAAAATTTCAGTAAAAAACTAGATAAATTGTTCCCAAACAAACACTTAGATGTCTTGGATGGTGTAAATGTTTCTTTCATGTCCAGAAACAAATGGTATCTAGTTGTCTTGAAGACCCACTTTTGGGCTATTTAAATACCTATACGGAAAATGTTTATGGATTGTGATTAGGAAAGCTTCTATACCAATAAAGTTAATTGGGTCTAATGTAGAATTTGTCTTGCCATTATGATATACTTAAATAGTTTATGTAGAATCTATGTTATTTGATCTAATTAAAATCCACGTACTGTCAATGAGTTTGTTCCAACAAATCAGTGTCTCCCCACTTAAATTCGTACTATATAAAGTATTGTATCAAATCAATTACATTGGATATTGGCTAATCATCAATTGATCAAGGCTTACAAATCTTACAATTTTTTTTTGGTTGATCTACTCGTATTCAATGGTGCTTCTTGTTCATCCCCCATTTTAAGTTGAGTTCCTTTAATTTTTGTAATACAGACAAATGTTATCTATTTAGAAAGGACTTCTTTAGTGAATTTTTTTGGTCCTTGTCTAGCTCTTTCCTAATTTCTACTTCTGGTAACACCATTTTGGCAATGCTAGCCAATCCCCCATTTTGGATCAATATATATATATATATATATACACACACACACACAACATATATATAGTTTGAGAAGTGATATATGTATGTTTAATATTGAAGCAATTGTATGTTGGGTGCCAAGTAGACATGGCAAAATGGGTTAGAATTTTCTAACCCGACCTGACCCGAACCCGATTTTTTGACCTGAAGAAAAAACGGGTTGACCTGTGACCCGACTCGTATTTTTTTGCAGGTCAACTCGACCTGACCTAACCCTTGACTTGAACCTGAACCTGAACCTGAACCCGAACAATTTTTTTAAAATTTTTTTTTTTTTTGGTAAAAAAATAGTAAAATTAAGACAATATTGGTTTAATTATTTGTTGTGAGTTTTAAGGAAACAATTGATACATTTACATAATTGCATGCAAATTAATTGAAAGATAAATGGTTGAGCATTCGGTAATGAGTAAAGATTTTTAGATATCAAATAGCAAAGTACATGCCAAGATAATCTGGTTACAGTAGAGTTAAAAACATAGATTTAAAATTGTAGACATGTGTGAGAAACATTCACAAGTGTGAAAATAGTGAAGTTAAAGTATTAAATTAGCATAAATTATGAATGCTTAAACCTATTTTTTAACAATTTATGTTCAAAATAAACGGTTTTTCAAATTTTTTTTTGATATTTGCTAGAGTGTGTGTTGCTTAACAATGATATGACATTTATAAAAGAGACCATATATAAATAAGTAACCAATCAAACTTTAATGTATATCTCAAATTGAAATAAAGTGTCAATCACAATTGATAATAGATTATAATATTAATATTCAAGATTGTAAATTTCTTATATGTTTTTATTCTTTATCAAATGAGTTATCCAATAAGTCATTTGTAATTTTGTTTTATATTTTGGAATGTTGATATTGTGTAAAAATAAAATTTGTGTATTTGTTTTACTTATCTTTGTGTTATTTTGTTTTAGATAGCAATGTTAGGATTTGTATAATTTTAAAATTATTGAATAAGTATTAATAAGTTTAACTTAGTTCATTCTTGATATAAGTGGTGAATTCAAAGTAATGCATTTTACATGAAGTAATTTGTTGCATAATTTTTCAAATGATAAATACATGTTGTTTTCTTTATTAAAAAAAAAAAAATCATGTGAAAAATATGGGTCAACGGGACCCAACTCGCAACCCGATTGACTTAGACCTGTTTTTAACTTGCTTAAAATGACCCTTTTTGACTTGTTTAACCCGCAATTCGATTGACCCGACCTGCCTGTTTTGCCATGTCTAGTGCCAAGTGAACTTTGTCACACTATACTGGCCTAAAAACATCTAGCGAAGTAGCTACGTTAGCAGGCTTGCGTGGTCTTTCTTGGCCATTCTCCTTCTGTATTAATCGGAAATAGTTCTTGGGATCTCTTTATCATGTTGGTCTACCTGTCTTATTGGGTTTACGTTAGTTTAGTTTAGGTTGTTGCTACTTCGGCTTTTCTTTTAGGTAAGGGTATTTTGGATTGAAAAAACATTGGACTAGTATTGCTATATATTATTTAAGTTATATTTTAATTATAAATAATAATAAAAAAATTATTTAAAGTTTTTTGCCTTAAGCCTCAAATTGTATTGACCCAACCTTGCAAGAATGTCCTAAAAAAGTCATTCCTGCAAGAATGACCTAAAATTGTATTTCAGGTCTTTTCTTCTCGTGGTAGTTGCTTTATATATTATTATTTTTTTGATAAGTAATAAAGATTTATTGATATAAAAAAAGAGACACCCAAGTACAAAGGGAGTAACAGGGGTCTACAGATCAAATACAAAAATTACATAAATCAAATAAATCCAAAATTGAAAAAAATGGTTGGTTTCTGCACATTGACAACTAGTCCAATAAGGTTATAAAAAAGAATAACTTGAGATCAGACATAGAATGCTCACTATCTTCAAAACACCTATTATTTAGTCATATTTAGTCTATTAAACTAAAATTATAATGCTAATACAGAAAAGATAGTAAAAATGATTTTCACAAACACTAGAATTGTTACTAACAATAAAATAAAAATATTTTTCCTCCCTAATTACTCCTCAAAGAAGCTCTTACAGAAGGAAAACCTTCAAGCCGCACTTTCACTTTTGATTAGATGGCACAAACTATGTCTATTTAAGAAAATTCTAAAACTTAAACAACTTTTTGTGTACCTTCAATACTAATCGACACGTCAATGAAATTCTGTTAGTATTTCTATGGATGGTCTTAAATTCTTGAGTTCTCATTTCTTCACTACCTACGTCCGAACCAAATTGTTGCTGATCTTGTACAGAATGTTTCAGGGCTTCAATCTCATTTACAGCCTGAACAGCAAAATGTGAAAAAAAAGAAGAAGAAGCTATAATGGACATGTAAGTTCATTCAGGAATAAGTTCAAGTTGAATAATAAACTTATATCCAGTACATATCACTTTTCATTTGACTCAAGTCCAATTCACCCATCTATTAAAGTAATCTTACCCCGTCATATTCTTGCACTTCACTATCTTTTATTCCATGCAGGTAATCTGGAAACCATAGGCATAATGTTTTCAATTTTTTAGTAATTATGGTAATCTTAAATAATATAAAAGGAAAAAGCAGACTAAATACTGACCTGAGTATGCCTCGTCCTTGAATATCAATAAACTGCGAGGCATCAATACAATCGAACAAGAGTGGTTATCACCTAAGAATTTCTCTTTTCCAATGTCAGAAGTTCTACCATCAGAATTAGTATCCTCGACATTGTTTGTGCAAGATCTCAATCTTGAATGGGAAGTAAAGTCCATAACAGCAGGTGATCCAAGTGATAGAATTGCTACGACTGGAAAATAAGCAGGCCCATCCTGGTGTGGCTGTATGACAGACATGCACTTTTAAGTCGTGCATAACATGAATTCATTTTGATGCTTATCACGTGGAAATTATAATTTATAAACATGAAGCAATAAAGTTCTCAAGAGCAATATATCATTAACAGAATTATATTGCAGACTTGAGCTTAAATGCTACAAGGAACTTGGAATTACGATCTTGTTGGAAGGGTTTAGGGAAAAATAAAAAGATCTTGTTGGAAGGGACATTTTGGTAAGAGAAGCAATGGGGAGATTTGGAACACTGTTCCTCTGTGTATAATGTGGTGTCCTTGGAGAGAAAGAAATGCTTAGTGCTTTGAGGGGCAAGAGAAGCATACGTCAAAGTTGAAGTATTTAGTTTTGAAGACTTTGTTTGACTGGACTTTGACTTCTTAGGCTTATTCCAATGTGGACTTTTTATAGTTCCTGGATAAAGTGAGTTTCATTACCCTATATTGTTTTTTCTTTTTAATACTTTCATTTTTATTTTTATCTATATTTTATTTGGGCTTTTCCTTTGTGTATCTCCTGTATGCTAGGATTGCACCTCTTTAGCACCTTTTCTTTTAATAGATTTTTATTACTATCAAAAAAATAATTGACAATAAGAAGAAAAAGAAACTATAAAGCAATGGCTATATATAAACAAAGGAGGGTCCTGTGCAAACCATTATGCCTTGGTTAGGAAGGTATTCGTTGATAAGAACATGATTAATTGCGGAGGGGAATAGCCCTGATTCTTCATATATCTTTTCTGTAATCTTTGTTAGCCACAGGGGCACTGCATGATAGAGTGACGAAGAATATCATTAGTGCATATCACAACAACTAGCAGTGGATGGACTTCAACACTGATAAATCAAGCTAATAATAATTTTCAGCAATGGCAAAACACAATTCAGCAGAATTATATGTGCATCATGCCTCAATCCTATTGACAATGAGAGCTAAAATTTGACCAATCAACCACAGACAATTGCTTAATAATACACTACCTTCTAATAAAGGGGGCTGAGAAACATTGTGCGCTTCAAACCAAAGAAACATTTTACATCTAATTTAATTTCATGGGTTGAAGGGAAGATTTAAGGGTGTTTGGACATCTAATAAAGTTTTGAACAAAATAAGCATGAATTAGAGAACCAAAAAAAAAAAAAAAGGTGAAGAAGAAGAAGCAAGTTTGAATCACATGAATTTGCATCAAACACTTCTTAAAAATAAAGTAAAGGCATGCAAAGTGCGAATCTGAAAGCCTATGGATGCCCAAACACCTCTAATGGTAACATGGTTGCTTACTGAAAGAAATAAGAATGAACAAAGCAAACACATCTCTGTATTCCATGCTGCTTCAATTTATATGCAGCATTCAAATACCACACAGCATATATAATTACGTGATGCATGCAGGCTGAAAATGCCATAAATCATAATTATTTTCCCACTTACATTCTTGCGGCAGAAGACCCTTTTCATGGACAACACCGCCTGTCAGTTAACATAGACCACAAAAGCAAACTTTACTCAATATGAAAGAAACTGAAAAAGAAAGGTTTACAAAATAAAATGTCAACCTACCCCAATTCTGTAGTCTCCTATTCTTCAAAGATTTCCACTTTGATACAGGGGCTCCATAAACCTATAAAGCATAGGTGAAGTAATATGCAATAACACTAATAAAAAAACAAACAAGAATTGGAGAAAACAGAACAAGGCATGCATAAAAAAAAAGATGGAATTTTTACATTATTTAGAAGCATGGTTTGTTCGCTCTCGGATATGAAGTCAGGAATGTATATTATGGTAGGCAGTGAACCAACTTTGAAGCCGTTCAATCCCTCTTTTGCTTCCATTGCACTGTCAAAACCCACTATTACAAATTTTATTGATACGTAAAACATCAAAAAAGAAAAGAAAAGAAAAACAAAACAAAACAGAAAACATTATCCTTTGATATTAAGCATAATAAAACAAAAATAGAGAAAAATGAAGTAAAGAAAGTCTCAAGGATGATAAGCAGGATAGATAATTTTGTCAAAGAATTACCATGGTTTCTTTCTTCTAAATCTGCTTTCTAGGGGACCCACATGATTTTTTTTTTTTTTTTTTTTTTTTTTAAGTAATATGAAATCTTGTTTTGATGAATTACATAAAATTTTATTAAACAAAACAGAAATCCAATTACATGCATGGTATACAAGAGAGACACAAACAAAAAAGAAAACACTAAGATAGCAATGATCCAAAAAGCCATGAAGCAATTGAATACTCCAAGAGCTCTAGCCCACTCAAATACAGATCTCAAAATTAAAAATTTCAGCTGAGCAAAAGGAATTTCAATTCCCACAAAAGGCCTTAACCTTACACTCTCCAAACACTTCATAATAAGCAAAGTGGGATAACTTCCCACACCTCCAACATATATTATGCTTCCTATAACCACCTCTCCAACAAGACAGCAGCTCCTTCACAGACATAGGCATCACCCATGAGACTCCAAATAATGCAAAACCCAATTGCCCACCCTATTCAAATTCATCCTCTGGTCCCTCTAATTGGCCCTCAATTCCCTTGTCATTCACAGCACGACTACTTCGACCGCTCCACTTCACTGCCCGAGCATTCAACATGCCACTGAATTCCACTTTGCAATCCCCATCCCTAAACCCCCTCAACTTATTTCAAGGGCTCCTAGTCCTTCACTCCTTTCCCTCTAGTTACTCTTAATACTGATGGCAATGCTTCCTAAGATTATCCACAGTGAGAATCTTCCCATGAGCCATCATCTAAACAAATTAGGCTACCTTTAAACATTGTTGTTAAATCTCCTCTCTTTCTCTCTTTCTCTCTCTCTCCATTGGTGTGCAACCCAAGTGCTTATTTATGTCATTGGTGGTGCGTGTAGGTTAACTGGCACCTCCTGATGTTTCCAACAATGACATCCAGTGCTGAAATCCCAACACCCCCAATTATCAATGTATCAAAACAATCACGAAATATGACTTGGGTGTGTATATAATTATTAGTAAAAGGTATATACATACAATAAATACAGACTACCTAATGGGCACAGTGGATTCATAGAAATGCATGCGCTAGTTCTGCATATTCAGTTTTACAAAAAAAATAATACTAGTATAAGTTGGTTGTTTCTCACAGGCATTTTCACAAACAAGTAATTCAGTTCAGGCGCATGACATATAACACGAAACACAAAACACAATGAATGCCAAAAACAACAATAAATATTACTATATAAAAAAAACTAACCAACCTCGTCTGAGGCTGATTCGATATGGGTTGATTTCCAAGCGGCCGGTTTTGTTGTTTTTGGTTTATAGATAAGACGATAGAGAGTTTTCTAGAAAAAAAAAAAAAAAAAAAAAGAAAGAAAGAAGGAATGAAAAATAATGCAATGAAAATTTGTAATTAAAAAGTGGTAATGTTCTGACCCTTGGATTGTTTAAAGCCACGTGTACTTTATCTAAAATGAGAAAGGAGATAACTGTAGACTTGAAAACCGTAGAGCAGCCACTCCTATTTTTATATATATATATTTTTATTTGTATATTTTTTTGGGTAATAAAAAAGAAAGAAAGTAAAACCCCAGACACATACACAAACCCAAACCCAAAACCCTACACTTGTATCTTTCTCTCACACTCTCTCTCACTGTTATCTATCTTCTTCTGCTTCTCTACAAATGACATCAATTCCCACACTTTGCTAATTCAATCGTCGATGGCCCAATTATCAACTGTGAGTCTCTCTCTCTCTCTCTCTCTCTCTCCCTCTCTCTGTCTCTGTGTGTGTTTGTTGTAGTAGCTTCATTTCCATACACAAACAAAAATGTCTCATTCACTACTACTGCTTCTGCTAGCTAGAATCAACGCCCACTCTCTCTCTTCCTTCATTTTCCATGCTTTCATATATATACATATATATATATATATATATATAGATATATATCAATCTTCATCTTCTTCTTTTAATTTTCATGTTTTGTTGTAATATTTGGAAAATTTGAGCGAAGAATTAAACTTTTGGTGTTTAGGTTTGCACCCTTTCTTTCTTATATCAATCTTCTTCTTCTTCTGATTTTATGTATGAAGATAATTTATTTATTTATTTGTAATTTGAGTGAGAAATTAAAGCTTTTGGTGTTTGGGTTTTTAAACTTTGCAGCTGAACTCTTTTGCAAATTAAGAAGAGAAGAGAAGAGAAGAGATAAAAATGGCAAGGAAGACGGCCTCACAACTTCAATCCCTTCAACAACTCTACTTAGGTACCTTAAACCCATTTCTTCTCCTCTTCTCACCTTTCTTTTTTATGCCTTTTTTTGTTGTTTCTGATTTATTCCGACCAAATAAAAAAAAAAAAAATTACAACCCATAAAACTAAAATATTTTATTATTACTTCAAATTTCTTTGTTCAAAACTGTTCAAATTATTATTAAATTCACCACTTCCTAACAATTTATTATGCTTTTGAGAAAATCTTTAATTTATGATATTCTAGTCTCCACCCTACCCATGTGTTGGGGCCCACTTATTAAGGAGGAGTTTGGACCCACATCTGAGAGTTTAAATTTTTGGGATAATTAGTAATTTATTATAAACCAAAACTCTATTCGTACAATTCTTACTAAACCATGAATAACCATTCATTATTTATTTGTTTCATTACCTATAGATTTAATGCCATATCTTCCATGATAAACTTTTGTGCCATAAAACCATATAAGTTTCATACAGTCCCATTTACACCACTCACTATCGTTTCAGTGGATGGATTATTTTCCTTTTCAACCCTATTGGATTTGATTCATCATTGTACTTTTAGAGTTTGATTTTGATGTTTGTTGCCATAGTATTACATCCCGTGTGCTTGGGCTGCACATGTTTTTATTTATTAAATATTGCGTGGGTTATAGTTAGCTCAATTGCTAAATTCTCTTGTGGCCAAATAAGAGACCTGGGTTTGAATGATGCCTACACCAAAAAATTAATTGGTGTCTTAGTCTTATGGGAAAGGAAAATCATCATGGAGTAGACACCGCAGGTTCAAATATTTTCATATCTGTAATAAATATTGCTATTTATCGGACTTTAGTTATATAATTTTACAGTGTCTATTAGAAATCTTTGTTTTGTAGATATCTTAATATACAGACCTTTTGTTTTTAATATATTTTTTCCTTTTTAACATGTAGAGAATAAGTATCCTACAAAAGAGTTGATGGAAGACAATGCTGCTGCTTTGGGGTTGACGTACAAGCAGGTCCGGGGATGGTTTATTGAGAGGAGGAGGAGGGATAAAAGAGAAAATGGAAGTATTGTACCATCATGTTCCGCTTCAAGTAAGAAAAATCCCATTCTTACTACAAGGGTTGGGTCGGGTACTATTGCTGCTAGAAAGGTACTTAAAGGAGACCCCTTGTTGCATAAGGCAAAGGCTTCTTTGTCTTTAATATCCAATCGCCCATCTACAGTTGAGACCAGGATTCGTAAGAGAAAGAGAAAACCCATTCTTCTTCAGCATTTGTTTACTTCGGATTACATTCTAAAGAAAGTTTTCCGCAAGGAGGGCCCTCCGCTTGGTGTGGAATTTGACTCTCTTCCTTCTCGGGCATTTTGCTGCCATACAGGTATACTCCAAATATGATTATTTGTGTAACATATAGCTCTTGTTTATTCATATTGCAATAATAATTAGGCTGTTTTAATTCTCTTGTTCTGCATGATAATTGAGGTTGAGATGCATACGGAAACAGTTGGTAGGGAGTTCTTATATTGTTTTTTGATGCTAGTAAAATTTAACTCACAGTAGTTTTGTTTTCCTACTGGAATTAGGAAGGCAAAGTTGCCATGAAACAAGTCTTTCAGCTTCACCAAGAAACTAAGCATTCTCACATTTTTGAGACATCAAGCAGCTAGGCAGATTGAATGATATCTCTTCCACTATATTTTCATTATCTACTCATATATTGAAAGTCTCCCCAGGTTTCTTCACTTGTGCAAGAGGCCTAAGGGATGATTTTGGACAAATTATTTTCTGAAATGAGTTGATGGGTATGAAACACACTAAAAGTACCAACCCTGAGCACAGAACACACAGAATATAATTTGATAGATCACCAACATTTAAAGATGGGATGGTTGAATATGCAAAAATCATTCCTAAGGGTTGATGCATGTGAGATTTTTTTTCTGACATGTTTTAGCCAAACCTCTTTTCTTTATGCAATGCTTGGTAACTTCTATCAATTTTGCAACTAATGGTTGGGGTTAGGATATCAAGTTTTGGAAATTGGGTTGCAAATGCACCATTAATTGGGACGTGCAATTTGGGTTTGCAGTTCTAGTAAGTAGGGGAATCCATTAACTCTGGTACTGGGTTATGGGGCCATGCATTAGTATCCTGAAGTTTGTAGATCAGTTAAGATTGGAAGGTAGATTCCATTATTTTCAATGAGCCCCTTTAGAGGTCCGAGCTGCAGGATATTGGAGGGAAATTTTGGGTTGGTGGTGGCTAACTAATGATGAAATTTTTTATGCGACATTGTGTTGTAAGGCTTGTGTGGGATAGAATCATAGGAATTTTCCCTGAAAAAGGATTTGGTGTGCTATGCTCCTGCAAAGGTGGCTTTGTTTATTTGTAAGTAAAACACTTCAAAGAATTCTTTGAGGTGACAACTTGATCAAAAGAAAGAATTTTGGTAATTTGGTGTTATGTGTGTAAAAGGGACAGGGAGTTGATGGTTCATTTTCTGTCAATAGTGTTGGGCTTTTCTCCTTACTCTTTATTCTCTTTAGGTGTTTGTTGGTTTCTTTTGAAATGTGTTAGGGGAACTTCATTGCTTTTCCTCAAGAATGTTTATGCCTTGTGGGGGTGGTTATTTTTATTACCTTTTCTTTTCTTGATATTTACATGTGCTTTCCACAAACACTGGTGCTTGGAAGTTCTTTAGGGCTGTGTTTATACTTCCTATGTATTTGGTTTTGTTCCCTTTTAAAATTTTCTAACAAATTAGTTACCTAACAATGAAATGGTATATAAGGTAATCAGAGACTGATGTAGCAGCCTTTTGGGCATTCATTACCTTGTTAGATTTTCTTTTATTCTCCCATTCTCTCTCACAAGATCTTAATTTGCCTTGCTCTATATGGTTCTTTAATAACATTTTACTCATAATGTCTTTGCTTGTTTAGATCCTAAAAACTCTCGTCCATCTTGCCAAGACAACCAAGGAGCAGGCAAAAGGCTTAAGGTACTTGAGAAAGATTTTTACTTGCCATTCTTTGAAAGTTGTCATGGCCTACTTTTTTTTTTACCCTAGCCACTCTCATTACACCGTCTTTACTAATTTTCACTTGAACTCCTTGACTTTTTATGTGTGTGTGTGGGTGGGTGGTAGGTTTCTGAGCAAGCCATCTTAAGTCACCAGGTCTCTAATAAAAAGAGTGCTCCGACAAAGAAGCATGGTATTGGAAAAGGTTTGATGGCTCCAGCGAAGAAACATGGTATTGGGAAAGGTTTGATGACTCAGGCGAAGAAACATGGTATTGGGAAAGGTTTGATGACAGTTTGGCGGGCAACTAATCCTGATGGGGGTGATATTCCTACTGGTATCGATTATACAGACAGGGAAGTGGTTGTATCTCCAATCTCAACATCTACAGCACCTAAAAAACCACAACATCGGGTGAAAAGATCACAACGAGCTCCTGTGGCTGTAAGTCATTTACTTTAATTTTATGAAATTTTTTTGTTCATTTATGTTTCTGTATGGGCTTTGTGGATTGATGATCTTATAAATTGATCCTAATGGTTACTTACAGAAAGTTTTCTGACAAGTATTTATATATTTAGAAACAGGTAAGGTTAAGAAATAAAGCACAAGATAGGAGGAAACAGTCCACAAGAAGAAGAGAGGTATGTAATAAGTTGTTATTGAAATTATACGGTTTGAGTAGCAACATATAACTTATTGTTATATGCCAGGTGGAACCCAACCAGGATGAGCATCTCAAACAACCAGATATAGTAAAATGTGAACTTGCTTTGGAAGGAGCAATATCTCGAGAAGACCTTAATCATGTAGCTATGCTTGTGGATGATGAAGAGCTGGAGCTGCAAGAGTTACAAGCAGGACCAAATCCACTGAGGTGTTCAGATCATTTTGCTGCTAACGGTATACATGGTTGTTCACTTTGCAAAGGTTGGTTTTGGAGGAAGAATCCAACAAAGTTCTATATCATGTTGAATGCATGTATTATTTGTAGATTTATGGTATTTGAAGTTGTTGATATCTGTAACTTCACTTGAATTGCAGATTTGCTGGCTAAGTTTCCTCCAAATTCTGTTAAGATGAAGCATCCATTTTGTACTCAACCTTGGGATTCTTCTCCAGAGATTGTCAAGAAATTGTTTAAGGTGCATAGTTTGCAAAATTTGTTATCAACTGAATTTTTTAAATTTGTCTTCTACCAAGATATATAATATGCAAAAGATGCTGCATATTGTTTTCTGTTGCAGTGG
The DNA here is from genome assembly GCF_001633185.2 of Quercus lobata. Classification (NCBI taxonomy): domain Eukaryota; kingdom Viridiplantae; phylum Streptophyta; class Magnoliopsida; order Fagales; family Fagaceae; genus Quercus; species Quercus lobata. The sequence continues at coordinate 42,998,338 of NC_044907.1, read as the reverse complement.
CTTTAATAATGCATGTGCTTGATGTTCTTATTCATGAATTATCTTACCTAGCAAGTGCAAGATATACATTATCTGCTATCCCTGCTACATGCTGAAAAAATTCAGTGACTCCCTACCTCTTATTTGATCTTTTGATTAGCTTGACCATTGGAATATCAAAAATGCTGACAGTATGCTTCTATATATATAAGCTTTTGTTAATTATTTTATAATTTAGAAATCTGTCATGTTTATTACTCGGAATTAAGATCGTATAATTTTTAATTAGTCCAAACTGATGGGGGTTGGCTCTATCCTATCTAAGGTCGTATAGTCACTTTGTTATTTATAGCATCCTTCTCTAGACTCTCTTCGTCATGTGTTGCAGGACTAAGACATGGTCATTTATTGTTCTGCATGAAAACAAATTAATGAATATACATCTTACTTATCAAAAAAAGAAAAAAGAAAAAAACAAAAACAAAAACAAATTAATGAAATAAGTAATAATGTTAAAGCTTTTTTCTTGATTCCTGCATTTTCCACCTTGTAGGATTTAATAGTGTTTGTATGTGGAGGCTTTTTGTTGGGATTATTGCATGTTGATTTATCATGCTAAGACTTACGGCTGACTTTTCTTGAGCAGGTTTTCCATTTCCTTTATACTTATGCTGTTGCAGTTGATATATGCTCCTTCACTCTTGATGAATTTGCTCAATCATTTCATGACAAGGTTAAATCTCATTTCTGATCCACCTTTACATATTGAATTTTTGTGTGTTTTTGTGTGTCTTACCTTAATATTTGAATAACATTTAAATTACCTTTTGTTGGTTTCTTTTTTTTTTCTATGCATTCCTTTCAGGATTCCCTGTTACTTGGAAAAATTCATGTGGCCCTTCTCAAGCTTCTTATATCTGAGGTAGAAGCAGAGCTTAGTAATGGATATTTTCCCCCACATTTGAGCATATCCTGCAATTTTCTTGCATTACTTCACTCGGTGAGTATAAAACAATGCAGGTTGTAGTGGTCAACAATTAACTTGATCAATAATAACTTTGTTTATTTTTGTAACTGTTTTGTACATTTGTATCATTTTGGGACAAGAAACAAATAATTATAGTGAAATGGACGTGACTGTATGCAATGGATGTAAATGATTTGGGCCTACCTTTCCACTGTTAGGATGTGAAAATGATTGAGGATCTATTACTTCTCAATGGTTAGATTTTGATAAAGGTCCTGCATAATAAGACGTAGCTATTGTGAGTAAGGATTTTTTAAATTGTAGAAAGATAACCACTTTGTAGAAGTTTTTCACATATTCTTACTTGATGACACTTTTTTTGTTTGGTTCAAAGATGAACTTGTGGTTGAGGTTTTAGAAAGTTTTCAAAATCATTATTGTAAATAAGTGTGACCATCATTGTAAACTTATAGGGTGCATGTGTAACTTACCACTAAAAGAAATCAGGTGACAAGCAACCTGTGTGGCAGTTGAACTGTCTTCTTCTCAAATAGAACTATATAGGTCTCAGTAAGTTGACAAATCTGGTGACACATTTAATTGAATAATGAAGTAATGGTAAAAAGAGAATAGCAACTCATAATAGAAGAGTTCACTGCCCAGATTACAGAAAAAGCCTCACACTCTAAAAACATGATAGAGGGCCTAATGTTTCCACCTTTTCTAAGAATATCCCCAACACTTTTAAAGATCCATGTGCTCTTTGTTTTTTAATAGTTACAATGAGGAGGGTGGGATTTTGAACTCTAGACGTCTTCATTGGAAACACTAGGAGGTGCGAGTTGAGCTACAAGGCTCTTGGCAACATCCATGTGCTCTTTGTAGGACATTAATTTCCAAATGAATTATAATGATGCTTATAACTCTTAATTCTTTTATTATAATAAAATTAAATGGAAGGTCTTAATACTTGTGTACTTTTATTGATGATTTTGGCAGGCTGAAAACCAAAAAGTTGCTCTGGCGTTTTGGAAGAGAGCTTTAAACCCTCTAACATGGACAGAAATACTGCGTCAAGTATTGGTTGCCGCTGGTTTTGGTTCAAAGCAAGGTGCAATGCGGAGGGAAGCCCTTAACAAGGTATTCAAAATATTAACCCTTTCATCAAAAAAAAAAAAAAAAAAAAAAATTATCGACTCTTGGTGATTTGATTAACTTGGTATGATAAAATCATAATTTCTGTTTAAACAATTTTCCCTATAAAAATATAATTTATGTTTAGGTGTTGTAGATAGTACCCCTTAATTGGTTTCTTATCATATGAATTTGATCAATGATAAGAAATAAGATTATTTGGCATTTCAAAAGATTTGAATACGTGCAAAAAAAAGAAAGAAAGTCTTTTAATGGCAACAAGCAGAAATTTTTGGTTGAACTTTTAACTTTGTACTCTTTGCCAACGTGTGGTTTTGGACATCTTTTTGGTTTAACTCAAACTCTACTTTGGGACCTTGGGTTTAGAAAGTTAGACAATCTTGACATTATACTCATGTAACTCTAAAGGGTTGGTCTACTGGTTCCTCGAACTCATGATTTCTCACCATAAAGTCTTGAGTTCAACTTTATCCATTATTGCATGAAGGGTTGTACATATCTGGGAATTGGTTATGTGCTCAAGAGTATTGGACACCTTGTTAGCCAAAAAAGAAAAGACTTTATACCCATACACAAATTCATAGGTTTATTAAGTAAGTGGGTTACTTATTTAATCTCTAAAAAAGTATGTTTTAAAAATCAATATCCATTTTTGACATTGATTAAACCCCAAACTATGGTGAACATCCCTACTTGTGGCTAATAGAATTGAAAAGTTGCAAAGGGACTTTTTGTGGGGTGATAACTAGACTCATTTGGTAGGATGGGACAAAGTGTGTGCACCTATGGCCAGTGGTAGTTTAGGTATAAGGAAACTAACTACATTCAATAAAGCTTTACTAGGGAAATGGCTTTGGTAGTTTGGAAACGAGGAGACCCGGCTTTGGAGGAGGGTGGTAGCTTTGAAGTTTGGGGAAGAGTGGGGGGATGAACTTATAAGTTGGGTAGAGGTGCTTATGGGTGTGGATTATGGAGAGGTATCCGTATGGGTTAGGAGGATTTTAGCAAAAATACTCAATTTGTTGTTGGGATGGGGAGTAGAGTGAGATTTTAGCAAGATGGGTGGTGTGGGGATCAACCTCTCCAATTGGCTTTCTCGGGGCTGTATGGTATTGCCACTAATAGGGAGGCCCCCTCTAAGTCTGCTTTGACAAGGCTAGGGGTGGGGTAGGAGAAGTTGGGATGTTCGTTTCATTTGGGATGTTAATAATAACGAGTTGGACATAAGGGAGGTTTTTCTTCGTATCTTGGAATCCAATATTCCTTCAATGGATATTGGGTACTGGATGAGATGGAAGTTAAAGCCTAGGGATTTTGACATCCGCTCATATTATAATAAGCTGCAAGGTTCTTTTATTATTGTCTTTCCTTGGAAAGGTATTTGGAAAGTTAAGACTCGTGTTTTCTTCTTCGTTTGGACTGTAGCTTGGAATATGGAATAAAATTCTTACCGGCGATAATTTGAGACTTACGGGTTTTGATTTTGTTGACTTGTACATCATATGTCGTCATTGTGGGGACACTGTGGATCACTTACAGCTTCGTTGTGAGAAAGCTCATCGGTTGTGGAGGGTATTTTTTTTTTTTTTTTTTTAAATCTTTTGGTTAAGTGTATGTTTCCTCCTTCATAAGCCATGGCCTTATGCCCCTGTAAAGAAGGGGATTCAAGAATTCTGCTCAATTATCATCTAATTCATATTGAGTAGCTCTTTTCTCTCCTTTAATGTTTTTATTTTATTTTTAAAATCTATGTACTCGCGGTTAGATCCTTTACCATTGCACACAAATCCCTCTGAATATTTAGAATTAAATTGCAAGAACTGGCATCAAGATAAGGGTATGGACTCTCAATAGATTAGGGAGGGAGATTGTTGAATTTAGGATATAACCTTCTTTCAGTGTGACTTACTAAATATAAGTTGTTTGAATATTTGAGTGCATGTGCTTTTCTCTTCTTATGTATGGAATTTGTTGCTTTAATGCCTATAGAAGCTGCAGGGTAAGTGTTTTTGTTTTTTTATTTTATTTTATTTATTTCAATTGGTTCTTCTACTTTCTACCCTAAATATCTTTTGTTGTTCAGTAGACCTGATGATATGTGTAATATTTAATTTTTGAATTTTAATCTTCCATGTTTCTGTTGTCTAGGAAATGAACCTCATGGTGAAGTATGGTCTACGCCCAGGTACTTTGAAGTGCGAATTGTTTAAAATTTTGTCAGAGCAAGGAAATAATGGGTTGAAAGTTTCTGAGTTGGCAAAGTCATTGCCGGTAAGTTGCTAGAATGTGTAGTTCACTTGTTAGGTTAGGAGAGAGGATGTTGACCATGTTGCTGTTATCATTCTCACTATCACCATTACTTTTGAAGGATGATAAATAAGTGTTCTGGAGAATTATATTAGTAATGATTTTTTTTTTTTTTTTTTTTTGAAGATTGCTGAATTGAATATTGCCAGTACAACTGAAGAACTGGAGTCTTTAATATGTTCATCTCTTTCAAGTGATATTACGTTATTTGAAAAGATTTCATCATCTTCCTATCGTCTTCGTATTAGTTCTGTTGCAAAGGAAGTCGATGAATTTCAATCTGACACTGAGGACTCTGGAAGTGTTGATGACGACCCTAATGACCGTGGTCTGTGTAGCGACAGCGATGATTCGGGTTGTGAATCAGGAAATTCCAATTTAAGAAAATTTAAGTATATGAGCCGTCATAAAAGTCAAAATAACATGCTGATTGTACACAATGAAATCGATGAAAGCCATCCAGGAGAAGTCTGGTTGTTAGGATTGATGGAAGGTGAATATTCAGATTTAAGCATAGAAGAAAAGTTGAATGCATTAGTGGCTATAACTGATCTTCTT